>NC_138300.1:75872500-76235000 GCF_965601325.2 Salmo salar | reverse complement strand
CGCAGCACACACCTTCGTAGCACAACAAAGGCTCGTCTTAACAATAAATAACAAAATAAATGTAAATAAAAGGCTTGTCCTGACTTTAAAGTCTCCGTTGACACACCCTCCGCTCTCTCGGTCTCTCTTCCTCTCGTCCGACTGGCGTTTGAGACAGCGAACCGATGTGTGTCGTACTACCACCGACGCCTCTTTGGGGAGGGGTGGGATGGCGGGGGGCGGGTCTTCATAATCGTAGAGGCTGGGCAGGGGTGGTCTGGGAGGAGCCTCATCTTCTGCCTGTACCAGAGCCACACCCATACAGGAAGTCAGTCACAATTGGTACTTATTGTTAAGTACCTCAAAGCTCATTGGAGGAAGAAACCCGAGGGGGAGGGACCTTGAAGCGAGAGGAATCAAGGATTTGTCAGCTGGTAACGCTTTCAGACAATCCCTGATTAGAAGAGAGTCATTCTACTCAGGGCTATGAAGGTTTCATATTCAGCTTAACTGTTAAATGTGTTTTATGTATTCTGACCCTTCACAGCACAGGTCAAGTGTTCTCAACTCATTTACTTTAAAAAAAATGTTATCGCTTTGCACAGTAGTTCCAAACCCACACACTTTTGACAGCTTGACTTTGATGGAACACATCCACTCTAAGGCAGGACTAACTGCTGTTATTATTAACCCACTGTGGTCCATGTACAGGTTTACATCCCCCAGATTTACAAACTCAACTGCCACTCACCCATTTTGGCACGGGGTTGTGAGGCAGCGTGTAGGAGCTGCGAGGAGGGGGCCTAACCTCCCCTACGGGGGGCGTCGCGCTCTGCGAAGGCACTGCAGGGTCCGACACTGAAGCCACTAGTTTCCTCTCTGGAGAATAGAAAGACACAGGCAAATGAAGAAGTGCAAATTCACACACAGGCGACAAATGAAGGTATGACTGACCTCTGTGCTTGTTTGTCTGTCATGGTTAAGTGTTAGGATATGGAGGTAGTTCGGTGCAGTTGGTTTCGTAACACAGTATGGAGAGACTAGATTTGTCTTTTTGCTATGGAAAACTACCATAGTCGTTTGTCGCCCATGTAGTGTTTTGCAGTTAGGAATTCCCCCAAGGGGACGAATAAGGTTGTTTGATCGGAATTGAATTGAGTAAAATATGGTAAAACACAGTGGGCGGGCGTGGATGTCTGGACAGTTGGTGATTTCTCCCACCTGGGTTCTGCACCGAGTCGATTGTGATCTTGTAGTTTGCTTTGCTGGCGCTCAGTCCTGCCATCACGTCCTCTATCCTCCACAGCTCCCGCTTTATCTCTGTTTTCTCCTGCTACACACACACACACACACACACACACACATCTTAGCTGGTTCCTACTGCGCTATACACACACACACACACACGCACACACACACAGTCTTTTCCCAGTAGACCCATCCCATCTACAGTACACGCTTCAAAACAGTGAATAACAACTATGTTCTCTTCACGTCTACGCCTGTGTAGACCTGTGGACATTGTCCCCATCGAGTGGAGCAGCAGCACTGCACAGCACCGAGGTGCAGTACCGGCTCTGACCTGAGGGGTGGCGCTGTGGTTCATGCGTGCCTGTAGCACGGCCCTCAACTGCTCCACGGAGCTCTCCAGCCTGCTGTAGTCCTCCCAGGCCCGGGCCATCTCCTACATATAACATGAGGCAGCAGGGAAAGACAGAGTTTCCGTAAACATATACAGTGGAATGCGTTGGCCAGAACCACACAGAAGACCATACATCTACATTGCTTGCTGTTTGGGGTTTTAGGCTGGGTTTCTGTATAAGCACTTTGTGACATCAGCTGAAAAGGGGTTTATAAATACATTTGATTGGCTGATTGCTACCCGACCCGAGCTCCAACGGGCCCCGACGTAGATCGGGTTAGAGCCCGGGTGGGACCAGTTTTTTTCCATCAATAACCAGGGTACGGGCAGGCCTCGGGCATCACTAAATTGATCAGTAACATTCTGAAGTCATTTGCTCGTGCTCTACTAGGCAATACAGTCACATCTGACTGAGATCATAAGTCACAGTGCTTCAACCTCGTCATAATACAAGAGAAGGAGAGATCGTTCCACAGAAAAATAACAACCTTCCTCGAGTTTTGTCGGAGTTTAGAGTGACGAAAGCTAACAGCTAACTGCTCTCTCATGTCTCTTCACTGAGCAGAGCAAGCGGAGCCGTTGCTATGGATACTCAGACTCCCCCGAGGCGTCATGAGCAGTGCGCATGCAGAGCGACCTGCGCGCAGCGACCCAGTGACAGACAGAAGAGCAGCTAATGGATTTACTAACGTAATACGTTACTTCTGATTTCGTCCCGGGGCCTTAAATTTGGCAGAAGCAACCGGGCCAGGGTAGGGCAGGGCATGGGTAAGGCTCCGGCTTAAAGTTCAGGTGTGTCTGATGATCTCACCGTGGATGCGCTGGAGATCTCGGCCCTGATGTGCACCACGTCCTCCTGTAGGAGTCTCTGCTGGTAGGCTATCTTCTCCAGGTGGGTCGCCTGGTCTCTGTACAGCTCCATCTGTTGGTGGGACACGTCCAGCACCGACTCCAGCTTGTCCTGATGGGTCAGGGGTTAGGAGGTCAATATCAGAGACAGCAAGGTCGAGGTCAATTCCAGTTCAACTTGGGAAATGCACACAATGATGTCAATTTTGTCAAAGTGGATGATTTAAAAAAAAAATAAAACCCTTTAAATTGGAATCATTAAAAAAAATGTTACCTCACACATTGACTTGACATTGATTTCTTGGCTGATAAATTCAAACGGAGCCAAATGCAGTGAGACACACATGAGTATAGAGATGAAGTGTCAGTACCTTATCGTCCTTCAGTGAGCTGATCCGGACCTCCAGTTCCTTCAGGGTCTTGTCCTGCTCACATAACCGACTGAGTTTAACCTGTTGGACAGGGACAGATAGAGAGACAGACAGAGAGACAGGGCTGTTACAGACCAATCTTTCCTACGGCTTCCTACAGTGTGTGTGTGTGCACGCGTCACTTTCCTCCATGTACATGTATATCCTCCCCCTCTCACACATCTGTGTGTGTGTGTGTGTGTGTGTGTGTACGTGCATGTCTACCTGCGTAAGTGTGTCTGAATCCCTCTCTTCTGTCTCATTAGCTGATAATTATGCAGCGCAAACCCTTTACGCAAATACGCCACATCCCACGCTACCCTTTTGAGTCCTCCTAATTAATCCCAGATTAAGGGTGCGTCACCAACGGCACCCTAGTTCTTATACAGGGCACTACTTGGGGCCCTGGTCAAAAGGAGTGCAATGTATAGGGAACAGGGTGCCATTTGGGACACAGTAAGAAACCCCAAACATGACAAAGGATGGATCAACTGATTTTCATTTCTCAATTTGCGGGCTATTTGTGGAAAACGGTCATCTCAGGAGGACGGTAAAGATCCCAAACCCACCCCCTCGACGTGAACAAATATTATTCCGTCAAATTAAAGCTGTTACATAAAGTTGCATAATAATTGCTTGCGGTTTAGAAAAGGAGAGAAAATAGCCAGATTAAGTGGCATGGTATCTTTCGCAGGCACAAAACATATGCATAGTGTTTATGTTCCATTCACCATTCCGCTGAACGCATCGTTTATTTGTGGCGATGTCTTCACGCGCAGTAATGTTGCTTTGTTGACGCCATGAAATATTCAGTGCGGATAGGAAAAACCCCGGCCTCCTTATAAATTGTTAAAGGGCAAACGTGCGGAGCTTGTCAAGTCTACACTCTTCAACTCCTTTTGGAGCAGTTACACTCTGAAAGGAGAACAAATTGATTTACAAAAAAAATAAAGTGCTAATATAGAACTGAAAGACTCACGACCTCATACATTTTTCTCTTCAAGTTGAGGTAAATAGCCCACTAAATCCTAGTTGACTCCTACTTTATTATTATTTTATTCGATTTATTACATTTGTATCGCTCACTCTATCCCCTTAAGGGTCTATGGTTGTCAGTGCATCAGTCTCATCTCTGTTCCTACCCTTCCAGAAAAGTTTGAAGCTAAAACTGAAAAATGTCCTTTTGGGACAAGAGATGGAGTGAAAATGTTGTTGAGGGTTGTGGGGTGAGAGAGAGGAAGAGCGAGTGTGTGTGTGTGTGTGTGTGTGTGTGTGTGTGTGAGCAATGCGGAAAACTGCTCTGCTGCGACTCTTGCTCATACTCACGTCCACGTCACTCTCGGCTACTCTGACAGGTCGCGTTGCTTCTTTCAACGTCTGACTTCCAACCACCTTGGGAGCAGAAAATAAATACATTTTCAAATAGTGTTGCTCTGTGTACACTCAGTGGCCAGTTTATTAGGTACACCACCCCGTTCACCAAAATGGTTCGCTCCTACAGACGGTGAGTCACGTGGCCGTGGCTTGCTATATAAAGCAAGCAGACAGGCAGACAGGCATCCCGGTTCTGTTCGATTGAACGTTAGAATGGGGAAAACGAGTTACCTAAGCGACTTTGAGCGTGGTATGATCGTCGTTGCCAGGCGCGCCAGTTCCGGTATCTCAGAAACGGCCGGCCTACTGGGCTTTTCACGCACGACAGTGTCTAGGGTTGACAGAGAATGGTGCGACAAACAAAAAACATCCAGTCAGCGGTAGTCCTGTGGGCGAAAACAGCTCATTGATGAGAGGTCGAAGGACAATGGCAAGAATCGTGCAAGCTAACAGGTGGACCACAAACAGGTAAATAACAGCGCAGTACAACAGTGGTGTGCAGAACGGCGTCACGGAACGCACAACTCGTCAGTCCTTGTTACGGATGGGCTATTGCAGCAGACGACCACACCGGGTTCCACTCCTATCAGCTAAAAACAAGAAGAAGCGGTTCCAGTGGGTACGTGATCACAAACACTGGACAATTGAGGAGTGGAAAACATTTCCTGGTCAGACTAATCCTGGTTCCTGTTGAGTCATGCTGATGGCAGTCTGGATTTGGCGTAAGCAGCATGAGTCCATGGCCTGGTGTCAACGGTACAGGCTGGTGGCGGTGGTGTGGGGAATGTTTTCCCTTGACACCAATTGACCAACGTTTCCATGCCCTGAAGAATTCTAGCTGTTCTGGAGGCAATGGGGGTCTGACCCGGTACTAGATGGGTGTACCTAATAAACTGGCCCCTGTTCTGGTAGGGATATTGGCTGTTGATGATACTAAAAAGTTACACTGAAAGCACAATGAGGAAACCAACCGTGAACCAACCACGATGACTTAGAGAAAGTAAGAAAATAGCCATTGACAAATGCAGCCTATATGACACAGAAACAAAGAAGCTCTTTGCATGAACGCCATTCATGACAATGCCATTGATTACATATATTTTATCTCCATAGCTTTTCATGTCCCTGTATCACAAAAAGATGGACAACAAACTAATTTTCAAACAAAAATGGAATGAGACACTGCTTAGGCTACTCCTTACAATACTCCCAGCGTTGGAAATACAGATTTGTACAAATATATATTTTGGGGGGAATTCCTAGAGTATATTCTGAACCAACTGGGTTCAGGGTAAACATGCTGTGTTGTACTGGGGATATATCAAGGAGATATGTTTGATAGATCAACAGGAGGATGGTGCATCCGGCTAGCTTTTAAACCCCCGAACCAACCATAGCCACCACAGCACACGCACTGCAGAGCCATCCCAGGCCAGGACCACCAATCACATCACAATGGAGCCGAGAGTCAGGGGTTACAGAGGGGTCAATGCCAAGCCAGTGCCCACACACAGCCATGGACACAGAAAGTGTTTTTAAGCGATGGGATGGTCTCCCTCGTAAACATGTACACATACACTCAAATACACACACACACACACACACACACACACACACACACACACACACCACACACATACAGTGTGTCCACAGTGCTTACGTTCCATAGTGGCCCGAGAGGCCCGGCGGTGCAGTGCAGTAGCACACTGTGAGCCGTGAGGATGAACGGCTCTAAACTTTTGATCTGCGTCAAATAGGAGATGGAGAGCCACTGTTATTAAATGGCTGCCGTTCGCTATGAGCAAGTTATCAATTTGACCATTCATTTGAATATACTCGTTTGTATACCAACTGTTAATGTCATATTTCAAAAACAAAAAACAAATACCCCTTTTTCTCACCGATTTCGTGGTATCCAATTGGTAGTTACAGTCTTGTCTCATCGCTGCAACTCCTGTACGGACTCGGGAGAGGCGAAGGTCGAGTGCCGTGCGTCCTCCGAAACACGACCCAACCAAGCTGCACTGCTTCTTGACACAATGCCGGCTTAACACGGAAGCCAGCCACAACAATGTGTCGGAGGAAGCACCGTGCACCTGGCGACCGTGTCAGCGTGCACTGCGCCCGGCCCGCCACAGGAGTCGCTAGAGCGCGATGGAACAAGGACATCTCCCATTCTTCTCTGCAGATCCTCTAAAGCTCTGTCAGGTTGGATGGGGAGCGTTGCTGCACAGCTATTTTCAGGTCTCTCTAGAGATGTTGGATCAGGTTCAAGTCCGGGCTCAAGGACATTCAGAGACTTGTCCTGAAGCCACTCCTGCGTTGTCTTGGCTGTGTACTTAGGGTAGTTGTCCTGTTTGTCCTGATCCCGCTGTACTTTGCTCCATTCATCTTTCAATCAATCCTGACTAGTCTCCCAGTCCCTGCCGCTGAAAAACATTGCCACAGCACGATGCTGCCAGCACCATGCTTCACTGTAGGGATGGTGCCAGGGTTCCTTCAGACGTGACGCTTGGCATTCAGATCAAAGAGTTCAACCTTGGTTTCATCAGACTAAGGAATCTTGTTTCTCATGGTCAGTCTTTAGGTGCCTTTTGGCAAATTCCAAACGGGCTGTCATGTGCCTTTTACTGAGGACTGGCTTCCGTCTGGCTACTCTAACACAAAGGCCTGATTGGTGGAGTGCTGCAGAGATGGTTGTCCTTCTGGAAGGTTCTCCTGTCTCCACAGAGAAACACTGGAGCTCTGTCAAAGTGACCATCGGGTTTTTGGTCACCTCCCTGACCAAGGACCTTCTCAACCGATTGCTTAGTTTTAGCTCTAGGAATCGTCTTGGTGGTTCCAAACTTCTTCCATTTAAGAATGATGGAGGCCACTGTGTTCTTGGCGATCTTCAATGCTGCAGAAATGTTTTGGTACCCTTCCGCAGATCTGTGACTCGACATAATCCTGTCTCTAAGCTCTACGGACAATTCCTTCGACCTCATGGCTTGCTTTTTGCTCTTGCATGCACTGTCAACTGTGGGACCTTATGTAGACGGGTGGACTGCAATCAAGTTATAGAAACATCTCAAGGATGATCAACGGCAACAGGACGCACCTGAGCTCAATTTCGAGTCTCATAGCAAAGGGTCTGAATACTTATGTAAATAAGGTACTTCTGTTTTTATATTTTAGAAATTTGCTCAAATTTAAACCTGTTTTCGCGTTGTCATTATGTGGTATTGTGTGTAGATTGATGAGGGAAAAAAGATTTAATACATTTTAGAATAAGGCTGTAACGTAACAAAATGTGGAAAAAGGGAAGGGGTCTGAATACTTTCCGAATGCACTGCATGTACAGGTCCTTCATTCCCCATTTTGTTCTTACAGCCTGAAATGTATGTTTTTTAACCATCTACACACAATACCTCATAATGACAAAGTGAAAACATGTTTTGAAGAAATTCTAGTAAATTTATTGAAAAATAAATTCAGAAATATCATATTTACATAATTATTTACACCCCTGACTCAACACATTAGAGTCACCTTTGGCAGCAAATCACCTTTGGCAGCAAATCACCTTTGGCAGTGATTACAGCTTTCTGGGTAAGTCTAAGAGCTTTGCACATCTGAATTTTACAATAAAATTCCTCAAACTCTGTCAAGTTGGTTGTTGATCAATGCTCGACAGCAATTTAAGCCGAAACTGTAACTAGGCTACTCAGGAAATTCAATGTCGTCTTGGTAAGCAGCTCCAGCGTACACTGAGTACACAAAACATTAAGAACGCCTGCTCTGTCCATGGCATAGACTGACCAGGTGAAAGATATGATCCCTTATTAATGTCACTTGTTAAATCCACTTCAAATCAGTGTAGATGAACCGGAGGAGACAGGTTAAATAAGTATTTCAAAGCCTTGACACAATTGAGACATGGATTGTGTATATGTGTGCCATTCAAAGGGTGATTGGGTAATATTTAAGTGCCTTTAAACGGGGTATGGCAGTCGGTGCCAGGCGCACCGGCTTGTGTAAAGAACTGCAACGCTGTGTCAAGAATGGTCCACCACCCAGAGGACATCCAGCCAACTTGATACAACTGTGGAAAGCATTGTCGTCAAAATGGGCCAGCATCCCTGTGGAACGCTTTTGACACCTTGTAGAGTCCATGCCCCAACAAATTGAGGCTGTTCTGAGGGCAAAATGGGGTGCAACTCAATATTAGGAAGGTGTTCCTAATGTTTTGTACACTCAGTGTATTATATAGAGCCAGAATATCAATAAACTGGCACCAGTAAACTAGGGGACCACGCTGCCTGTGCTGGGACCAGCTACCTCCTAGGATAACACTTTAAGAGTCCCTAATAAACAATTTATTAGGCATTTACAAACCGTTTGCTCACCATTTATTCATCAGTACTCCGACATTTGTAAATATTAGTAAGCTAGTTATCCACGCATATATTTCTTTAAAACATCCTGTGTGCTTGTTCTTTTACCAAGTTTGCCGTTTTGTTCATCCCCATTTACGCCGTGTCATTCTCAGCTCTACCCTGAGATGCAGGGTGTGTTGGTCATCCAGCGAGTAGTAAGGTGAGTGTGTTAATGTTAGAGAGCTTTGGCCAGGCATTAGGCCGTTAGGGTGAAGTTTCCCCTAGGTACAGATCCATGATCAGCTTCCCCTCCACCAATCCTAACCTTAACCATTCGTAGGGGAAAATGCAAAACAGATCCAAGATCAGTGCCTAGGGGCAACTTCCCCCTACTCTATTTGAGTAGGCCTACACGAGAGGGGGAGAAACAGAAGAGGAGAAAGAGGGATGAGGAGATAACAAAAATGGAAACGGGAGGAGCGAGAGAGAGAGAGAGAGCGTTCCCACCTTCAAGTCTAGATACTCCAGGTCTTTCTTCAGTTGCATGTACGTATCGTCAACCTTCGGGGTGGAGTGGAGAGATAAAAAAAAGAGTCAAATCAAAGCTTTACGGCATTACAGTATGGCAGCGTACAGGATTTTGACAGGTATACGCTTCCATATTATAGATCTAACTGTAGAGTGGATATTAGTTGCCGAATGAATCACTGATAATACATATGATTATATAGCGCTACTCATTGACGTCAAATCTACCATGATGTGTAATAATAATTACTTGTCCGTTCTACTATAATCATCTCTAACGATCCATATTGGATTTAGGAATTAAGGGCGAGATGATTATAAGCCTATTGTCAAGAATATGCTTTTGGATGATTGCCATCTGTTAGGCTTGTTATACGATGAGTAAAATATCAAAATGGGCAAAACTTTAATGTTGTCATCCAAAACACGCACGCACACACACTCACACAGAGAGAGAAAATGTATCTATTGGCACATTTAATTTATTATGAGCTTCTCAATGTTATACCCCCAGAGATGCAAGACGTGCACATACAAAACGGAAGCACACTACAAGCAGCCGCTCCAAGATCACAAGCCCAAAAACGGCTCCACTTTGAAGCAAACTAGCAACATCTCAGCCAAACAAACAAACAAAAAGAACCCACTGAAAATGAGCGAGACATCAAAGTCCAGGCAGATTTAAAAAAAAAAAATGGAATTGTATCTAAAGCCAACCAGACAGTCTTAGTCTGGGATGACTGCATGGAAGCTAGCTAGCACAACACGACATGCTAACACACAATCCGGCGCTACAGCAGCCTAACTTGGAGTGCAAAAACCCCCACTACAGGCTGCTACGGACTTAAAGTCTTGTTTGATCAAATGCAACAACTGAAACCAGAACTAGTCTGGGTAAGAGACGAAGAGAAACTGAAATGGTTATTATAATAAGTGTTGCAAATTTTGTTTTCAAAGCATGGAAGATACTGTGCATCAAGATAAGCTACATCGTTGAAATAGCAGGTTTCTGTTTAGTTTTTAGTTTCTTTTTCTTTTTCATTTGAATGTATACATGTACAGTGCCTTGCAAAAGTATTCAGACCCCTTGGATTTCTTCACATTTTATTCCATTACAAAGTGGGATTAAAATGGATTTAATTGTCATTTTTTTTGTCAACAATCTACACAAAATACTTAAGTGTCAAAGTGGAAGAACATTTTTATCTTCTTTTAGATAAATACAGTCATTAAAAAAAAGAACTAAAATATAGTCGTTGCATAA
Source organism: Salmo salar (assembly GCF_965601325.2). Lineage (NCBI taxonomy): Eukaryota > Metazoa > Chordata > Actinopteri > Salmoniformes > Salmonidae > Salmo > Salmo salar. Next base: position 76,224,596 of record NC_138300.1, on the reverse strand, counting down.
GTATTCAGCCACTTTGTTTAGGCAAGCCTAAATTAGTTCAGGAGTAAAATTTGGCTGAACAAATAACATAAGTTAGATAGACTAATAGCGGTGGACATGATTTTTTAATAACTAAGTCTTCCTCTGTCCCCCCATACAGACAACATCTGTAAGATTCCTCAGTCAAGTTTTGAATTTCAAGCGCAGAATCAACTACAAAGACCAGGGAGCTTTTCAAAAGCCTCATAAAGAAGGGCGGTGATTGGTAGATGGGTAACAAAAACAAATCAGACATTAAGTTCTTAATTATGCTGTATATTAAACCACCCCGACACATCAAAGCCACGGTCGTCCTTCTGAACTGAGCTGCAGGACAGGAAGGAAACTGCTCAGGGATGTTACCATGAGGACACTGGTGATTTTAAAACAAGCTACACAGTTCAATGTCTGTGATGGTACAAAACTGAAGATGGATCAACAACATTGAAGTGATTCCACAATGATTACCTAAATGACAGCGTGAAAAGAAGAACAGAAATATACAGAATGAAAATACCAAAAACATGCATCTTGTATGCAAGGCACTAAAGTAATACTGCAAAAAAAACACAGCAAAGGAATATACTTTTTGGCCTAAATGCAAAGCCTTATGTTTGGGGCGAATCCAACACATCGGAGTAACTATCTTCTTATTTTCACGCATAGTGGTGGCTACATCAATATGTTGTAGGTGTGCTTGACATCAGCAAATACTGGGGAGTTTTTTCCAGGACAAAAAGAAACAGAATGGAGCTAAGCACAGACAAAAATCCTAGAGGAAAACCTGCTTTAGTCTTCTTTACAACCTACAACACAAGTACAAATCTACACTGGAGTCACTTACGAAGAAGTCAGTGGATTTCCCCGAGTAGCCAAATTACAGTTTTGACTTAAAATCGGCTTGAAAATCTATGGCAAGACTTGAAAACGTTGGTCTAGCCATGATCCCAAACATCTTGACAGAGCTTGAAGAATTTTTTTAAATAATAAATGGGCTAATATTCCACAATCCATGTGTGCAAAGCTCTTATAGACTTACCCCAAAAGAATCACAGCTGTAACCGACGCCACAGCTGTTTCTAGCATGTGTTGACTCAGTGAGCTGTATACTTATGGAAATACTATATTTTAGTTATTTAATTTCTATTAATATTTAAAATACTTTTTCTTGCACTGTGACATTAGAGATTATTTTATATAGATTGTTGACAAAAAAAATGACATTTCAATTTTAATCCCATTTTGTAACAATAAAATGTGAAGAAATCCAAAACGGTCTGAATACTTTTGAAGGCACTGTATATGAATGAGTATAATTTCTGCATGCGTATATGATTCATTTCTTTGCTACTGTGGATACAGTGTTTTATAAGCTCATTTGGGCTGGGCATCTTGAAGATGCAAGACACTATAATAATGAAACAAATCAAAAAGCATAGAAAAGGGACTATGGGGAGCAGCCAACGCTCACAAACAGCCATGCCCAGGTTGAGCTCACATTGGTGGGGTAAAGAAGACCAGGCGTACTGGGGGCCCCCACCTGGCTGCTGCTGCCGTGGCCCATGGGGCCTGAGGGGCCTAGGAAGGGCCCCATATAAGAAGGGCCGGAGAAGAGAGGGTTGTTTTTGGTGGTGAGGAAGTGGGGGCCAGAAGGGGTGTAGTTGAAGTGCTGCAGCTGGGTTAGCGTGTGGTGGCGTGCGGCGGCCATCTTTGCCTGATGCCTCCGGAGCTGAATGAGCAGGAGGGTGAGCTCCTCAGGCTGCGTGTGTAACAGTAGTGTGTCCCTCAGGGGACAGAGGGAGGGAATGCTCAACGGTTAGCAAAGATACTCAGAGCTGTATAGAATCTATATAGTTAGGTTGAACTGTCGGTCATGTTAGCACCAAAAGTTCAATGCCATTAACATTCAAAAAATGCAATCTTAGTGGAACGCTAGGGAAAGTGGAGACATCACAAAAGTCTAACTGTAAATAGTAGTGGAGACACCAGTTTTGGAGGCAGTGTTACGCTTGCTAGCAAAGAAAGCTGTAAAGTAGCTAACTAGCTACAATGTTTCGCCCCACAGTTAGCCAGGTTATTTAATTATTTAACTAGCTAAAGTTATTTAGAGCTAGATAGCTAGTAAAAGGGTGCAGGAGTGGTGGCTAAAGTAACACTTGTGTCAATAACATGACAAAAAAAAAATGTGTGTTTCCAGTTGTCTTTACACTTTACAGATTAGGACGCAATCCACTTTCCAAGTGTTTTTTTTTTGTCTTGGAACTTTTGATACCAACACGGCAGCCATTCAAATATCTGTATCTACACTGAACAAAAAAAATAATGCAACATGTAAAGTGTTTGTCCCATGTTTCAAGAGCTGAAATAAAAGATCCCAGAAATGTTCCATATGCACAAAATGCTTAACTGTCTCAAATTTTGTGCACAAATTTGTTTAAATCCCTGTTAGTAAGCATTTCTCCTTTGCCAAGATAATCCATCTACATGACAGGTGTGGCATATCAAGAAGCTGATTCAACAGCATGCTCATTACACAGCTGCAGGACGTGCACCTTGTGCTGGGGACAATAAAAAAGCCACTAAAATGTGCAGTTTTGTCACACAACACAATGCCACAGATGTCTAAAGTTTTAAGGGAGCATGCAATTGGCATTCTGACTGCCAGAATGTCCACCAGAATTTTTGCCAGATAATTTAATTGTGAATTTCTCTAGCATAAGCTGCCTCCAACGTAGTTTTAGAAAATTTGGCATTACGTCCTCACAACCGTAGACCATGTGTAACCACGCCAGCCCAGGAACTCCACACCTGGCTTCTTTACCTGCGGGATCATTTGAGACCAGCCACCCAGGCAGCTGATGAAACTATGGGTTTGCAAAACCAAATAATTTTTGCAAAAACTGTCAGAAACTCCGGGAAGCTCATCTGCGTGCTCGTCGTCCTCAGCAGGGGCTTGACTTGACTGCATTTCGGCATCCTAACCGACTTCAGAGGGCAAATGCTCACCTTTGATAGCCACTGGCATGCTGGAGAAGTGTGCTCTTCACGGATTAATCCCAGTTTCAACTATACTGGGCAGATGGCAGACAGCGCGTATGGCGTCGTGTTGGCGAGCAGTTCGCTGACGTCAAAGTTGTGAAAAGAGTGCCCCATCGTGGCAGTGGGGTTATGGTATATGCAGGCATAAGCTAATAGACAACGAACACAATTGCATTTTATCGATGGCAATTTAAATGCAGAGATACTGTGACGAGATCCTGGAGGCCAATTGTCATGCCATTCATCCGCCGCCATCACCTCATGTTTCAGCATAATAATTCACAGCCCCATGTTGCAAGAAACTGTACATAATTCCTGGAAGATGAAAATGTCCCAGTTCTTCCATGGCCTGCATACTCCCCAGACATGTCACCCATTGAGCATGTTTGGGATGCTCTGGATCGAAGTGTACAACAGCATGTTCCAGTTCCCAACAATATCCAGCAACTTCGCACAGCCATTGAAGAGGAGTGGGACAATATTCCACAGGCCACAATCAGCCTGATCAACTCTATGCAAAGGAGATGTCTCGCGCAGCATGACGTAAATGGTGGTCACACCAGATACTGACTGGATTTCTGATCCACGCCCCTTTCTATTTTTTTAAGGCGTTGACTTAACACATTTTGTTACGTTACAGCCTTATTCTAAAACGTATTAAATTAATGTTTTTCCTCACAATCTACAGTACAAACAATACCCCATAACGACAAAGCGAAATACAGGTTTTAGACATTTTTGCTAATTTATAAAACATTTTTAAACAGAAATACCTTATTTACATGAGTATTCAGATCCTTTGCTATGAGACTCTAAATTCAGCTCAGGTGCATCCTGTTTCCATTTATCATCCTTGAGATGTTTCTACAACTTGATTGGAGTCCACCTGTGGTCAATTCAATTGACTGGACATGATTTGGAAAGACACACACCTGTCTATATAAGTTCACATAGTTGACAGTGGATGTCAGGGTAAAAACTCAGAGACAGGATTGTGTCGAGGCACAGATCGGGGGAAGGGCACCAAAAAATGTATGCAGCATTGAAGGTCCCCAATAACACAGTGGCCTCCATCATTCTTAAATGGAAGAAGTTTGGAACCACCAAGACTCTTCCTAGAGCTGGCTGCCCGGCCTAACTGAGCAATCGAGGGAGAAGGGCCTTTGTCAGGGAGGTGACCAAGAAACCAATGGTCACTGACAGAGCTGCAGAGTTCCTCTGTGGAGACAGGAGAAACTTCCAGAAGGACAACCATCTCTGTAGCACTCCACCAATCAGGCCTTTATGGTAGAGTGGCCAGACGGAAGCCACTCCTCAGTAAAATGCACATGACAGCCCACTTGGAGGTTGCCAAAAGGCACCTAAAGGACTCTCAGACCATGAGAAACACAATTCTCTGGTCTGATGAAACCAAGATTGAACTATTTGGCCTGAATGCCAAGCGTCACATCTGGAGGAAACCTGGCCCCATCCCTACAGTGAAGCATGGTGGTGGCAGCATCATGCTGTGGGGATGTTTTTCAGCAACAGGTTCTGGGAGATTAGTCAGGATCGAGGGAAAGATGAACGGAGCAAGGTACATAGGGATCCTTGATGAAAACCTGCTCCAGAGCGCTCAGGGCCTCAGATTGGGGCGAAGGTTCAGCTTCCAACAGAACAACGCCCCTAAGAACACAGCCAAGACAATGCAGCAGTGACTTTGGGACAGGTCTCTGAATCTCCTTGAGTGGTCCAGCCAGAGCCTGAACTTGAACCTGATCAAACATCTCTGGAGAGACCTGAAAATAGCCGTGCAGCGATGCTCCCCATCCAACCTGACCGAGCTTGAGAGGATCTGCAGAGAAGAATGTGAGAAACTCCACAAATACAGGTGTGCCAAGCTTGTAACTTCATACCCAAGGCTGTAATCGCTGCCAAAGGTGCTTCAACAAAGTACGGAGTAAAGGGTCTGAATACTTATGTAAATGTAATATTTCCGTTTTTAAATTTTTAATGCAGAAATTTCTAAAAAACATTTTCTTTGTTATTATGGGGTATGGTTTGTAGGTTGATGAGCGAAAAAATACTATTTAATACATTTTAGAAAAAGGCTGTAACGTAACAAAATGTGGAGAAACTCAAGGGGTCTGAATATTTTCCGAATGCATTGTATCTGTATTCCCAGTAATGCGAAATCCATAGATTAGGGCCTAATGAATTACATTTCAATTGACTGATTTCCTCATATGAACTGTAACTCCGTAAAATCGTTGAAATTGTTACATGTTGTGTTTATATTTTTGTTCAGTGTATATCGGAAACCTGAAATTTGTATGGAGCAGAATGTTGCTGATTCACATCCCATAGATGTCCTCGTAAAGAAGTACTGTAAATTAAGGTAATTGCAAAGTGTCCATGTTATTCAAGAAACACTGGATCTTTGACTTCATGTCGTAATCTAATACAACATGCTTGGGTTGTGACTGGGTGTGTGACTCCATACCGTTTTCCCGTGAAGGCTGGGCGCGCTGACCGTGTGTGTGATGTAGTTGGAAGGAGGCATGGACCGTCTCTCGATGGTGGCAGCCTGGCCAACACAACCCACACACACTGCAGTTAACAGTCTTAATCTGCCATTATTACCTCCGCAAAATACTTTCAGAAAAATTAACATAAACCTGCTATGACACATTCAAGTTTGATTCCCCTTCGTCTCACCTTGAGTAGTTGAGACTTGGCTCTTCGGGGGGACCCAGCTACCGGCACGTCCAGTGCATCTCTCTCCCCCCGGGGCATTACCACCACCCGGTTAGCGGGTGTGTGGGGCCTACGTGGGGGGGACAGGGCCCTGGAGCCCGGCGGGCCCGGTGGGAGGATGTCGGAGGGGTCTGGGGGCACCGACACACAGCGGGGAACCTCAGAACTGGGTCGTGGGGCCGAGGGGGGCACCGTGGAGGGGGGCCTGGGCCCGAAGGGGTAGTCCGGGGCAGGTGTGTAGAGGGGGGCGGTGGGACTGCCGTGGCGGAACTGGTGGCGCTGCTGCCACTCGTAGAGCTGCCACACGGTGCCAGGCCCACCGATGCCACCCCCATCCCTGGCGCCGGTACCCTGGGGGTCTGAGGGTCCGAGTCGGAAGTGGCTGAGGCGGTCCTGTGCGTATTTGTACTCCCCTTGGCGCGCGGCGGCGGGGGGGCTGCGGTGGGGGGTCTTTGGCAGCGTCTGGTAGGCCTCCAGGCCGATGAACTTGGGCTGAGTCGGGGGGCTGAGACGGTGGAGGGTGCCCCCTCTCGAGGGGGGGCTATGGGAGAGAGAACAGGGAAGAGGTCGGAGGTCAGACAAAAGCAAGGCTGTGAACTTTGTGTTGCTGATATACATTTGACTGGCTTAGCAGGGTCGGAGTATTGTGCTGAACGTAAGCCTTATAAGGCTTTGAGCGACAACACTATGCGTACATTATTCCAAGAACCCCACTAGAGGGAGATGTTGGCTATGACCCCTATGGCGTACTTACAGTATATCAACCATACCTAAACACTGAAATCGCTTACCTAGTAGAGTGTGTGTGTGTGAGTGTGAGAGAAAGTATGCGTTTGAATATGCACCACAATAAACATATGCGAGTGTGAATGCTCATGCTGTGCACGTGTATAAGTTTCAAGTTGTATTAGTAATAGAGTATGTACGGGATACGCATGGTACTCATTGTCCAACGAAATGCTTATAAGAGTAGGCCAATGTGTTTGAACTCAAGATATGAGTGTCTATGTGTTTGTAATTACATGCCATTTGAATGCACAGTGATAAACACCTAGACGAGTGGTGTGACGTGTGACCCGTGACCTTTACCCTTTGTGCTCGGCCTTCTGCACCTTGACCCAGTGCTCCACCTGCTCCAGGGCGCTCCTCCTCTGCACCTGCCTTTGAGTGTCAACCACCTGGGGTGGCAGCGTGGCCCTCTGGTACGTCCCCGTCCCCATCCCGTTGGGTTCCGGAGTGGGTGTCCCGTTCCTCAGACAGGCCCCGGGGGGCAGGGTGAAGGCGCCGCGCGACGGAGCACGTGATGGTGCCCTGGAGGGGGGCGCGGATGTGGGTGCGGAGGCTGAGTCTGGAGGTAGGGAGGGAAAGGGAGGGAGACCGCTAGGAGGGACGGCGTCCATTTCAATTTCCACGCTTCCGCCGCCGAGGGAAGGAATCTTGGAAGTGATGGGATTGAGTGTGTCGTTCCGGAAGCTACGGCGCTCCTCGGTTTCTTGGATGTCGGCAGGTTCGAAGACCACTCCATCGCCATGGAGATGGAGGTTGGCTCGGGGTTCGCGTGAGTTCTTTGTGTAGTTGTTGACGTGGTTGGTTTGGGGGACCCCCTCGCGTTCCGACGTGTTGGGCATTTCCGATTTCTCCGACGGCCTAGGAGAGAAACAGAACGGAGATGTTGTGTCTCTCTATCTCAACACATAGGAACAACAGAATTATTGACATTTGTCATTGTATCAGGACAGTAACCACGGTTGCAAAATTCCAGTAACTTTCCCAATTATTTTATTTCCTAATTTTTCATACTTCTAACCTCTCACAGGAGTTCATGTTAGATATTACTTTTTGTAATTTACTAGAGAATCATTATTTCATCCCTTCATATCGCCAATCTCAACCAAGTGAGGTGTTAACATTAGCATAGCCTAACATGAATGAAGGGCCCATCAAAATAGGATATAGGAACATAGCTACAGGGGGAAAATCAGGCTAATTCCATCTAAATGAAAAGACAACTGGGCTACTTAGCGTTAGCGATTAGCGTAGCCTGGCCTCCTGGGTCTCTCAGGCTAGTTAAACTGACAGCCACTTGTGCTAGAAAAAATAGCTCAGGGTGTCTAATGGACTGGCGGGAATGAGCAGTCAAATTTGCGACGATGGACACAATCACTTCCCTCCGATGATATGAGCTTCTCATTCATCAAATACAGCGTTCCAAGGACCGTTTAGTCATAAGAGCCACAGTGAATTGATTGGCTATAACACACATCCCACACAAGGTGATAAACGTACAGTATTGCAGCACACAGTGGGGTCATTTTGCGGCATGGCTCAATCTGATGGGTCCATACTTCTCAACATTAAAATAGTTGACATAGTTGTGCGTGACAGTACACCACATGTTCGCTTTTCCCATCCCGAAAACCTGGCACACTTAGCCTTATGACAACAAGACCAGCTGGACATGATTATTTCCTGGGACAAACTCTTGCATCTACCAATTCCAAATGTTGATGTAGTTGGATGTGACTTAACACTTCGTCATGAAAGCGTCCCCTTAACAGAAGTGAAAACGGCACGGTCTTATTCTAAGCTACTGAAACACGCACTACATTTTTATCTGGATGAACAGTGTCTCTTGCAGACCAACACAAAGGCTACAGGGGTTGTAATGTTCCCGGAGCGATGCTCTGCCACCTCTCAGAATGGTGCTTGTTTAGTGAAGTTTAGATCAAAGCTGAATCAATGTCTCACAAGATCGCTTAATGATTATTTAGTATTCTACATAGGCCCAACATGCCGGATATAATAGCACAATGATTAACATTGTGCATTCAAATGGCAGTAACAAACACTTCCATTTGTTTGTAGGCCAAACGTACATCTACAACGTTGTATATGCATTAGTATAATCATCCACTTCATCACATATGCATTATATAAAGTCGAGCATCGAGGACCAGCAGTGAACTTTTTTTTCTCCTTAACATAAACGCTTGACGCGAGGGGACCTCAAACCCACGGTTACTGTACGCCGAAGATTCACAGTCAACTGCCTTACCGTATACCCCACCTGACAGTGATGATAATGGAGGAGCATGACAGCTATATGAAAAGACCAGAAGGCTCTGCAACTAAAAAAAAAAAAAATCCACACTGTACGATAAACTTCAACATTGTATAGACCTTTATCTATGCTGAATCAGGAAAGGGCCTTCCTCAAACTGTTGCCACAAAGTTGGAAGCACAGAATTGTCTAGAATGTCATTGTATGCTGTAGTGTTAAGATTTCCCTTCACTGGAACTAAGGGGCCTAGGCTGAATCATGAAAAACAGCCCCAGACCATTATTCCTCCTCCACCAAACTTTACAGTTGGCACGATGCAGTCGGGCAGGTAGCCGACTCCTGGCATCCGCCAAACCCAGATTTGTCCGTCAGACTGCCAGATTGTGAAGTGTGATTTATCACTTCAGAGAACGCGTTTCCACTGCTCCAGAGTCCAATGGTGGCAAGCTTTACTCCAGCCAACGCTTGGCATTGCGCATGGTGATCTTAGGCTTGTGTGCAGCTGCTCGACCACGGAAACCCATTTTATGAAGCTCCTGAAAACAGTTATTGTGCTGACGTTGCTTCCAGACGCAATTTGGGAACTCGGTTGTGAGTCTTGCAACTGAGGACAGACAATTGTTATGCGCTTCAGCACTCGGCGGTCCCATTCTGTGAGCTTGTGTCTCCTACCACTTCGCCGCTGATGCTCCTAGACGTTTCCACTTCACAATAACAGCACTTAGTTGACCGGGGCAGCTCTAGCAGGGCAGAAATTTGACTAACTGACTTATTGGAAAGGTGTCATCCTATGACAGTGCCACATTGAAAGTCACTGAGCTCTTCAGTAAGGCCATTCTACTGCCAAAGTTTGTCTATGGAGATTACAGGGCTGGGTACTCGATTTTATACATCTGTCAGCAGCGGGTGTGGCTGAAATAGCCGAATCCACTAATTTGAAGGGGTGTCCACATACTTTTGCATATATACTGAAACCGTGTCTTTTTAGCGTTAGTAGCTAGTAGCCTAGTAAAGAATGTGTCATTCAATAATGGCACACTACATTTGTGACAGACCAAGCCAAACAAAAGTAAACCTTCAATTTAGAGGTTTCAAATATCCCTCAAGTAGCCAAGTTGACCTATTTTATGAAGTGCCATTGGTTGGTGGATTTAAAGTCTAAGATCTTTGATAGGCCGATGCAGAATTTGTTAGCGGAAGTAATCTCTGCCAGCTGGTCTTGTTAGCATAGTGTGCCAGGTTATCTCATGGGAACAGCTAACATGTAGCGTTGTATCACGTGCAACTTCGTCAACGATGATGCCGCTTTTGAGACAGTTTAAACTTGTTTTAATGTTTCCAAGTATGAACCCAATATGTTTGCATTAATTCTGTGTATATCTTATATATCCCAATATTTTTCACATTTTGCCCCTGGTTTTCAACGGACACAAAGCCTCTGACCACAGTTCCACTAAATGAGATATCCTAGTCTAGACAGCAGGCACAGCTTGGAGGCCTCGGTCTCTGTTAGTTCCTGTAGCGTAGTGAAGCGACCTGTCACACGCATGCAATGAGTGTAGACCCACCTGGTTTGACAGGAAATCAGACTCCGACACAACACCACCGCTACCTGGGCCTCATCAATCTCTGTCTGATACACACTGGCTCGCTCTCTCTCACACACTCCCTTTCACTATCATTCTTGTCTGTCTCCGTCCGTCCACCCCTGTGTGTCTGTCCGTTCGTGTCTGTCTGTCTGTTTGTCCGTATGTGTCTGTCTGTCCGTATCCAACTGCCCGTCTGTCTGGGCGGACAGACAGACGCGGGTGGAAAACTAGGGGCAAAATTTGATAAATATTGGGATATAAAATATATAAGATATATACAGAATTAATGCAAACATATTGGGTTCATACTTGGAAACATTAAAACAAGTTTAAACTTAAACTGTCTCAAAAGCGGCATCATCGTTGACGAAGTTGCACGTGATACAACGCTACATGTTAGCTGTTCCCATGAGATAACCTGGCACACTATGCTAACAAGACCAGCTGGCAGAGATTACTTCCGCTAACAAATTCTGCATCAGCCTATCAAAGATCTTAGACTTTAAATCCACCAACCAATGGCACTTCATAAAATAGGTCAACTTGGCCCTTGAGGGACATTTGAAACCTCCAAATTGAAGGTTCACATTTGTTCGGCTTGGTCTGTCACAAGTGTAGTGTGCCATTATTGCATGACACATTTTATTACTAGGCTACTACCCAAAATACACGTTTTCACATATGCAGTATATATGCATAAGTATGTGGACACCCCTTCAAATTAGTGGATTCGGCTATTTCAGGATGTCACCTTTCCAAAAAGTCAGTTAGTAACATTTCTGCCCTGCTAGAGCTGCCCCAGTCAACTGTAAGTGGTGTTATTGTGAAGTGGAAACGTCTAGGAGCATCAGAGACGAAGTGGTAGGAGACACAAGCTCACAGAATGGGACCACCGAGTGCTTAAGCGCATAAAAATCATCTGTCCTCAGTTGCAACATTCACTACCGAGTTCCAAATTGCGCCTGGAAGCAACGTCAGCACAATAACAGTTTGTCGGGAGTGACTGTCTATCCCTCCGTGCCCGTCTGTCCGTCCGTGCCCGTCTGTCCGTCTGTGCCCGTCTATCCCTCCGTGTCCGCCTGTCCGTCCATCCGTGCCCGTCTGTCCGTCCGTGTCCGTCCGACTGTGTGCCTGTCCGTCCGTGTCCGTCCGACTGTGTGCCTGTCCGTCCGTGTCCGTCCGACTGTGTGCCTGTCCGTCCGACTGTGTGCCTGTCCGTCCGTGTCCGTCCGACCGTGTGTCTGTCCGTCCGTGTCCCTGTCCGTCCGTGTGTCTGTCCGTCCGTGTCCGTCCGTGTGTCTGTCCGTCCGTGTCCGTCCGTGTGTCTGTCCGTCCGTGTCCGTCCGTGTGTCCGTCCGTCCGTGTGTCCGTCCGTCCGTGTCCGTCCGTGTGTCCGTCCGTCCGTGTGTCCGTCCGTCCGTGTCCGTCCGTGTGTCCGTCCGTCCGTGTGTCCGTCCGTCCGTGTCCGTCCGTGTGTCCGTCCGTCCGTGTGTCCGTCCGTCCGTGTGTCCGTCCGTCCGTGTCCGTCCGTCCGTGTGTCCGTCCGTCCGTGTCCGTCCGTCCGTGTGTCCGTCCGTCCGTGTCCGTCCGTCCGTGTGTCTGTCCGTGTGTCCGTCCGTGTGTCTGTCCGTCCGTGTCCGTCCGTGTCTGTCCGTCCGTGTCCGTCCGTGTCCGTGTGTCTGTCCGTCCGTGTCCGTCCGTGTGTCTGTCCGTCCGTCCGTCCGTCCGTCCGTGTCCGTCCGTCCGTGTCCGTCCGTGTCCGTCCGTCCGTGTCCGTCCGTCCGTGTCCGTCCGTGTCCGTCCGTCCGTGTCCGTCCGTGCCGTCCGTCCGTGCCGTCCGTGTCCGTCCGTGTCCGTCCGTCCGTGTCCGTCCGTGTCCGTCCGTCCGTGTCCGTCCGTGTCCGTCCGTCCGTGTCCGTCCGTCCGTCCGTGTCCGTCCGTCCGTGTCCGTCCGTCCGTCCGTGTCCGTCCGTCCGTGTCCGTCCGTCCGTGTCCGTCCCCGTCCGTCCCGTCCGTGTCCGTCCGTCCGTGTCCGTCCGTCCCCGTCCGTCCCCGTCCGTCCGTGTCCGTCCGTCCCCGTCCGTCCCCGTCCGTGTCCGTCCGTCCGTGTCCGTCCGTCCCCGTCCGTGTCCGTCCGTCCGTGTCCGTCCGTCCCCGTCCGTGTCCGTCCGTCCCCGTCCGTCCCCGTCCGTGTCCGTCCGTCCCCGTCCGTGTCCGTCCCCGTCCGTCCCCGTCCGTGTCCGTCCGTCCCCGTCCGTCCGTCCCCGTCCGTGTCCGTGTCCGTCCGTGTCCGTCCGTGTCCGTCCGTCCGTGTCCGTCCGTCCGTGTCTCTCACCCTCTCTTCTCTTCCACATATCCCCCTCTTTCTCGCTGACATCTCTCGGTCTCTCATCAGCCCCCCCCGTCTATTATTCCCTCTAGTCTGTCCATCGCTTTTCCCACCATCACTCTCTCCTTCCATCTCTCTATGTTATTCACTTTCTCGCCATCCTTCTCACAGCATCGTTAGGCATCTGTCAAAGTCTGTGAAACTGTACTATTGTGTGTGTGTGTGTGTGTGTGTGTGTGTGTGTGTGTGTGTGTGTGTGTGTGTGTGTGTCCGCACCAATGCAATCTGAGAGCAGGCTGAGTGGCATCATGGAGCAAGGCTAGCACAGACACAGCATCACAATGCACTCTCTGCTGCAAGGTCACACAGGCATGCACAAGCACTCACACACACACACAAACCCAAATAGCCCTAGAGATTGCAGCTCTGTTTCTCAGCGCTGCCTATCAATGAGACTGACAGAATGGCAAACACAAGGAAACTCATCTCTCTCCCCAGACAGATATATTCAGACACACACACACACACACACACACACACACACACACACACACACACACACACACACACACACACACACACACACACACACCTTAAGAATTGCCACAGCTAAGTTACATGTACCATTCCCAATACAACCTCGGTCAGATGGGTAATTGCCCAATAAAATATAACCAACTGAACAGTCCCAAAAGTGCAAACTCAACCCACCCCTTCAATTTGTTAAAGCTAAATCAAGCAAACCTCCAATATTTCCTATGTACATGACCCAGATCTGGAGTGACAGGTTGACAGACAGGGAGGTTAGGTCCAAGGCAGCGTACCTCTTGGCTCCATGGTGAACTTTCCCCTACGTACAGTAGCACGGCCCATCTGAGAATACACCTCTTCGCCGTCCTTTGGCTGTGTTTGAGAAATGGCTCATCTATTTGTCAACTAATTGCCACTTCACCGATTACTTTCAAAATAGAAACGGACAATATTCATACGGTTACCCGTGCAAACCACCTTTTCTCCCGGACTTTACTATTGGGGGAAAGTGTGAAACGATGTCTCAAAAGGATGGGGGCATTGTCGGAAAGGTCGAAAAACGTTTAGACCCAGGTGTTTATCAACGTTGATATATCGATGGGGCTTAAACGCACTGGCACGGCAACTAAATGACGAAAGAAGACAAAACGATCAACGTTCCACTTCGTGGAACAGGAAACCCGTTGATGTTTGATTAGACGATAACGTGAATAACGTCGGCCACTCAGAAAAGAAAGAAGATATCTGGGTCAATCGCGCAATTTTTGATCTTTCCCCTACTGTCAAATAAATATGCATTGGTTCATTCTAATGAGACGATGTTCACAACATGTGGGGACATTTTAGTACAAAACATTTCTGCCTTGTTTAATATTTTAGATGACATGTGGGGTACAAATTCTCTTTGGGGTGGTAACTTAGAAAAAGCTGGTTGGATAAAGAGTCATTTCATGCTAATTTATTAATTTGTGCCTATATGCAAATTGGTTATTTTCAAACGTTATATTTCTAGCAATATAATAGCAAAACATATGAAAAGGGCCATATGTGGTTTAAAAAAAGTTGGCATGAATCACTTAACGAAGAAATAATGTCATATTTCACATTAAATTGAACACCTGAAGTCCCACCAAAATGTCTGGATTCCATTCATTCCCTGTCTCTCATTGTTCATTTCAGTCAATATAAATCCATTATTTGATGGATAAAAAAAACAATTAAAAAAAATCTCTAAGAGGTGAGTATCTTACTCCATTACGCAGCCGTTAGATTTATCAGAAATTGATTTTGGACCCTTTATCAACTTTGACGACCGTTGCGCCCCCGATCCGAACCTTAACCATTGGCAGCGGTAATGCAAAACTGACCCAGGATCAGTGTCTAGGGCTAACGTCGCACTACACCTACCTCCTGAGGCTGTCGGTTTGGTTCTGCATCATCGCCGCCTGGTTCATGGCCTTCACCCAGCCGTTCACGTCCTCCTGCGTGTCGGCGCTGAAGAAGTACGTCCGCATGCCGCCGTGCTCCGCCTGCGAGTCAATCACAGTGCTCCGGTTGTAAATGTACGAGCGCATGCCCGTGTGGTTGGCCTATGGGAGAGGAGAGAGGGAGGGTCAGACTGAAGAAGAGTGATGGACGTGGTGTCTGGCCAATGGGGTAGATAGCAAGGTTGGGGTCAACTGAGTTTTGAATTCAGTTATTTCAGGTGAATTTAAATGTAATTCAAGAACAAAAAATGGTCTACTATGAACTGAATTGAGAACTGAATTGACCCCAACCATAAACGAGATGGATAGAGAAGTGTTGAACAATTAAGAGAAATAGGGACATCAACCAATGTCTGCCCATGGAGACACAAACACATTCAAGTCAGCCAATAGAGAGTAAAAAAAAAAAAGAGTCAAATCAGCATTAGCCAATAGGAAAAGAGACCCATCTGTGTTGGCCAATAGAGAAACAGAGATAGTAGCCAATAGAGACAAAAGAAGCCAGCCAATAGAATAACAGAGAGAAGCGACAGAGTACTCCAGCCAATGGAGAAGGAGAGACACATCCATACTGACCAATAGACACAGTAGCATGAGGGACATAACAAGAATGCAAAGGTCCAATCCAACCCATGACAGAGGGCAGTGTAAGCCAATCAACAACAAGCAAGCGTAGAAGGAGCCATTGTGATAGAACTTCAACCATGACGTTGCTATTTTCAACATGCTCGGGAGTTGTTTGTACTGGGCCTAGTCTACACTTGTTTATACATACTTGTCTTATGCTTGTCTCTATGGGGCGTTCTGATTCTCCACACTTTTCCCCAAAGTGTGCACTTGCACCCTTCCCATCATGGATTTAACAATGGTGGAAACCCCCCTACAATAGTCAGCAAATACACCATTCCAATGCTTTTAAAATCCAACCCAGGGAGTACGCAAGTGCACACTTTGGGAGAAGGATGGAGAATCAGCACGCAGTCCAAATCTCTATGGACGAGTTAAGATTCTCCCAGCCTTCACCCAGAAGTGTTCACTCGTTCACTCCCTCTCATGTATTTACAAGCATTGGTTTGACGCAAACATGGTTGGAGGGAGTTTCCACCATTTTCCTTTTGGGGGTAATTACTAGATTGTAGTCTATGAAGAAGCAACACCAATATTTCAAGAGGCCGTTTTCATTAGGAGGCGGCTATCACTGGCACTGCAAATGGCAATTATTGAGGCAATCACTCATGCCATCGCCATTATGTAACAAATGAGAGCCAATCTATATGGGGTGTATTCACTAGCAACCAAGATGAAGCAAACCGGCTGAAATGGAGAGGGACCTACCTGAATTTGTCCAATAAGAAACACTTATTTCCCTTTCTCCCGTAGCAAAACGTTTTGCTACAGTGTGTGCTAATGAATACACCCCTGCCTTTTTGTCTTATCAGAGTCCAGATCCAACTAAAACCCAAGAATCCCAAATGGCACCCATTTCCCTATTAGTCCACTACTTTTGACCGGGGCCTTGGTCAAATGTAGTCGATTGTGTAGGGAATAGGGTGCCATTCGGGACTCATGGGTTTTAGTTGGATCTAGACAAAGCAAGGTAACAGATTGCCAAGCGGGTGTGAAATGGGTGTGATTTCTTCATTTGAGTGTTGGCATCTTTTTTTGATTTTGCCTGACTCGACGTTTGATACAAACATGGCTTTTCAAGGTGAGGCATGGGTGTTGTTCGTGGCGTGAAAACCCCTACAACACTACACACACACACACACACACACACACACACACACACACACACACACACACACACACACACACACACACACACACACACACACACACACACACACACACACCACACACACACACACACACACACACACACACGTACAGCACAGGAGGCTGCTGAGGGGAGGACGGGCTCATAATAATGGCTGGAATGGAGTACCACCAAACACATGCAAACCACATGTTTGATGTGTTGGATACCATTCCATTGATTCCGCTCCAGCCATTACTACAAGTCCGTCCTCCCCAATGAAGGTGCCGCCGGCCGCCTGTGGTGTACACACACCCATGTATTCCCACAAACACACAGACAGACCGTGCTCCTGCAGGATGACCGGGTGTAACGGTAAGCCTCTTGGCCCCAGGCAGTGTTTGGAGAAAGGTCGGGCCAGAAGGCTGCCTCTACCCCCTGGGGAGGTCTTTAAATCTCCTCCCTGGCTGGTCTAAGGTTCAGCCTGTAGTGTACACTGTGGAACAGGGTGAAGTTGCCCCGAGACCTAAGATCAGCCTCCCCTAACCTTTAACCATCAGTGGGGAAACTGACCTGAGATCAGCATCTAGAGGCAGCTTCACCTCACTCCGTACACTAGAGTGTAGCAGCAGAAGGCTCGACGTAGCTACTGGCAAGGCCACGCGCGCGCGGGGAGTCAGACTGCTGCTGTGTTAATCAGCTGTCTAATCACTCAATCACTCTCCAGCGATCCGGACAAGCTGCTCTCTAATATAATTCTATATCATGGTTGGATGTACGTGCATGCCATGCACGCGCGCACCCACCCCATTTATCAACCTATCCCAACAGCTACCCTGTCACTGTAATTATCCAATACCTGCCCTGCCTTTTCAGACCAACGGAAGAATGTGCAGACGGTGGCCTGGTCTCTTATAACATTCCTTACCACAGCCTCATAGCATTCCCGCTAGAGGGAAGAGGCTGCGTGGGATACTCAGTGCACCGTGTGACCACCACACCTCCACAGAGAATGCACACTGCTCACCCTGGGCAAGTCTCCCCCCCCCCCCCCCAGCTCTCCTCCTCAAAAATAGCCAGCCTGTACTCCCAGACAGGAAGGCTAACAATAGCAACAGTCCTCTTCTTCCTCTCCCCAGCCCCTCTCAGACACGCAGGCTTTTTATTTTTTGTCCCGTCTATTCAAAGCCTTCTTATTGTGCTTTCCAGATAAGCCGGGGGGAGGGGGGGGGGGGGGGCTGGCCCAAATGGCACCCCATTCCCTACACAGTGCACTACTTTTTTTACCAGAGTCATATCAAAAGTAGTGTACTATGTAGGGAATAGGGTGCCATTTTGGGAGGTAGCCCCGGCCTCCAAGCTGCGATAACGCAGACCCCCCCCCCCCGAACTCTCACGCGGAAATACTTTTACAGCGATAAACGTTCAGAATGAACGCACGACTCACACGGTACGTTCTGGAATGCGCCATCTCGAAAAACCTTTCTGCTTTGGGGAAACCATTGGCATAATGGAAATGGATATAGGAACTACATTCTGTATACTGAGTGTTGCTTAACGACTGTTGAAGGTTATTAGCCTGGTGCCAATTCTGTTTGTACCGTCTTGACAACTCCTACTGCTCGACTATCCCCATAGGGTTACATTTATAAAAAATAACATGGGAGTCAGCAAGACGGCACAAACAGAATAATAACCTCGAACAGCCGTTAAGAAAGTTATTATACAGAATATTCACATCCTCGGGCAAGACGGCACAAACACTTGTTAAGCACCTTGAAATGCATCCCCTGCAAGAAATGTGCTCTATAAAGAAACGTTTCATTTGAAACCGATCTGGGACCAGGCTAGAAGACTGCACAAGAGGAGAAGAAAATGTTTATTCCACTTAAATAAAACCAATCGATCTACCTCCACGAGTGGCATGCTGGATGAGGCAAAGCAGAGTTTAGCCAACACAACATAACCAGAGGCACGAGTAAATGAGATCATACAAGACAGAGAAGACAGATAAAAATGGAGGGAAACCACAACCATGTCCAAAAGGCACACCACTCTCAAAACATGCTCCAAACCATAACAAATATACACGGCGCTGTATATATTTAGCCTTTTTTCCAACCACACACTGAAGGTAAATGACATGGCAAAAGCAGTAACTCAGGTAAAGTACAATAGGTTGAGAGGCCAGTACCTATTTATGAGAGGATGGTGCACTTGGGTTTCATTTGGATGACCTCGCACACACGCAGGGTCCCAGCAAGGCAGCCCACCAATAGGAACAAGAGAGGGAACAGAGTTCAGCGAATAGGGGTGGGGGGGGTACCAGCCTTCTAGCTAGATTGGTTGGCTCCACCGTGGAGGGGCGGGGTGGGGAAAGTGAAGTTTTAACCATGGGGAAACATCTTTTGGGATGAAGTAGTCAGACGAAAACAAAGTATTACTAACTCAGTGTAGTGGTGAATGGTTGCAGCACAAACAAACTAACCAACTGACATAAAACACACACACCACTCTAGAGAGACACTGGAGAGTGGTCCTGACAGGGTCGGGTTACAGGTATCGGGGGGAGTCCTCTTAACATTCTCCCAACTCTTCCATGGCAGTAACAGAATCTCGGTTTCAGGGAGTAGGAAACACAAGCTAGCCATTCTCTATTGACCCCTGCCTCTCCCTCCGCCTCCCTCGCGCACGCACACACATGCATAGCAGTGTGACAGATTGCACAAGAGTGCAGCAGCTCAAATATAACCTATGTCTCTGATAAGGGCTTAGAGTAGATTACCGAGCCATTCTACAGTCAATCCTAAAATCGCCAGCCCAAATCTCCACTCTGCATTCAATTACATTTGGCCTGCTAGAGTGTAACTGTAAACTGAGTCCTATGAGCCTTTCTCACTGCATCAGTTGAGTCAACAGTAGAGTGAAAAGTTTACAACAAAAAACCCCACCAGACGAGGCAGAAACTATAATAGGACAATTGGACAGCAGTGTTTCTAGGGTTGCCAAATTCCAGTAACTTTCCCCAAAATCTCCCAGGTTTTCCAGAAAAGGATTCCTCATTTCCTGCTTATCCCCTACTGATTACGGGCCAACTGGGACTTCTGGGAAAACCTAGGAACTTGGGGGAAAGTTAGCAGAACTTTGCAACCTTGCTGGGTAACACCAAGACTGCACCGTTTGGTTTCCGCCCAACACAAGCACACCTTGTTTAACTAATGAAGGGGTTGGGTGATTAGGAAGAGAGTAGAATCAGGTGTTCTTGTATTGGGCTAGAAACCATACGCAACCATAGAACTACTGTTGAGAAACACTGCCTTTTTAGGGTCAGGGTGGTCTGGTTAGGGAGGAACCATTGAAGCAACATTGAAATAACATTGAATACATGTCATCAGCCAGAGGGGCGGAGATTGGCGGCATTACAGGGATTTTTCTGCCATTGAAATCCTT
The DNA here is from genome assembly GCF_965601325.2 of Salmo salar. Lineage (NCBI taxonomy): Eukaryota > Metazoa > Chordata > Actinopteri > Salmoniformes > Salmonidae > Salmo > Salmo salar. The sequence continues at coordinate 76,204,600 of NC_138300.1, read as the reverse complement.
GAGCGTTTTTTCTGGCCACCTAAATCCAAACAGTGTAAAAACAAACGCTTTCGGTATAAACTGAAACGACTAAATGAAGATAAAGTATGTATGAAAAAAATGACCTATATATTTTCTTATAATATAATCTTTGAAAACTAACAATAACCAAAATAAAAGCTAGACAGTCAGGGAGAATTGATTTTGTTATTATGTTTGAATGATAGAACACTGTACTAGCCATAGCAAAAGGCATTGAATCGCAGGAAATCTTCTTTAAAACTGCTACATTTTCTCTCAGCTCCATGGAGAAATTTGTACAATTTTAGGAAATTGGAAATTGCAGGAAATTCTCCACACCGGCAAGATTGGGGCCACTGAAACGTTCACTAAAATTCAGCCGTGCCGACGGGCCGACCCCTGCCACGCCCACCACCTAAGCTCCTTTTTGAACCAGGAAAAGAAAACCTCCGTTACTAGGAGACCGACTGGTTGTATCAGTCACTGACTGGCCTATATTATACGACCATCCAGGCCTACCGTCTGTCATACAGTCAACAGACCGAAACCTAAACCCCTATTGGCTCTGCATGATAACAGAGGCAAGGCTGTATATGTAGTGCGGAAAGGAAACATCACGGAACCACACTGGCTTCCTGTGGGAATGAAACCACTAGCAGAGGACATTAGAGAAAGATGTGGGTAATCTAGAACCAACCACAGATATACAGCTAGCACCACAGTCTCTGACACTTGTATACGGTGCCTTCAGAAATAATTCACACCCCTTTACTTTTTCCGCATTTTGTTGTGTTACAGCCTGAATTGAAAATGGATTAAATTGAGATGTTTTTTCACTGGCCTCCACACAATACCGTATAATGTCAAAGTGGAATTATGTTTTTACAAATGTTTACAAATGAATAAAAAAGAAAAGCTGAAATGTCTTCAGTCAATAAGCATTCAATCGCTTTGTTATGGCAAGTCTAAATAAGTTCAGAAGTAAAAATGTGCTTAACAAGTCACATAATAAGTTGCATGGACTCTGTGTGCAATAATAGTGTTTAACATGATTTTTGAATGACTACCTCATCTCTGTACCCCACAAATACAATTATCAGGTCTCTCAGTCGAGAAGTGAATTTCAAACACAGACTCAACCACAAAGACCAGGGAGGTTTCCAATGCCTCGCAAAGAAAGGCACTTATTGGGTGATGGGTAATTTATTAATTACACTTTAGATGGTGTATCAATACACCCAGTCACTACAAAGATACTCAGTTGCTGGAGAGGAAGGAAACCACTTAGGGACTTCACCAAGAGGCCAATAGTGACTTTAAAACAGTTACAATTTTAAGAATTTAATGGCTGTGATAGGATAAAACTGAGGATGGATCAACAACATTGTAGTTACTCCACAATACTATCCTAATTGACAGAGTAAAAAATAAGGAAGCCTGTGCAGAATAAAAATATTCCAAAACATGTATCCTGTTTGCAACAAGGCACTAAAGTAATACTGCAAAAAATGTGGCAAAGCAATTCACTTTCTGTCCTGAATACAGTCTTATGTTTGGGCCAAATCCAATACAGCACATTACGGAGTACCACTCTCCATATTTTCAAGCATAGTGGTGGCTGCATCATGTTATGGGTATGCTTGTAATCTTTAAGGACTGGGGAGTTTTTCAGGATAAAAAAGAAACTGAATGGAACTAAGCACAGGCAAAATCCTAGAGGAAAACCTGGTTCGGTCTGCTTTCCACCAGACACTGGGAGATTAATTCACCTTTCAGCAGGACAATAACCTAAAACACAAAGTTAAATCTACACCGAATTTGTTTACCAAGAAGAATGTACATTTTCCTGAGTGACCGAGTTACACTTTTGACTAAAATCTACTTGAAAATATATGGCAAGACCTGAAAATGGTAGTCTGGCAATGATCAACAATGAATTTGACAGAGCTTCAAGAATTTTGAAACAAATAAACTGCAAATTATGCACAATCCAGGTGTGGAAAGCTCTTAGAGACCTACCCAGATAGACTCACATCTGTAATTACTGCCAAAGATGATTCTAACATGGATTGATTTTTTTATTTATTTTATACAAATGTTAGAATTTTTCTTCCACTTTTACAGAATATTTTGTGTAGATCATTGACAAATGTAAATTTATATTAACCCTATATATTTTTTTAACAACAAACAAGGGGTATGAATACTTTCGGAAGGCACAGTAGCTCTATGGCAGAGGCGGGGAGTCCTAAATTATATACTGTAGTATTATACCTATAACATGTCTGCAGAGAAAACCTACAGTTGTAGGCATTGTGGAGAAAATACCTTTCTTATGAAAAAAATGTATATATTCATTTAGTAGACAAGCAAATTAGAAAGTTAAAAAGCGACCAATACAGAGAATCCATTTTGATCAACAACCTATACATGCTAACCCCCCCCTTAAAAGATTTAGATGCACTATTGTAAAGTGGTTGTTCCACTGGATATTATAGGTGAATGCACCAATTTGTAAGTCGCTCTGGATAAGAGCGTCTGCTAAATGACTAAAATGTAAATGTAATTAGGCGGTGTCAGAGGAAGGCCCCCCCAAAAAATAGTCAAAGACTCCAGTCACCCAAGTCATAGACTGTTCTCTCTGCTACCCCACGGCAAGCGGTACCGGAGAGCCAAGTCTAGGTCCAAAAGGCTTCTCAACAGCTTCTATCCCCAAGTCATAAGACTGCTGAACAATTAATCAAATGGCCGCCCGGACTATTTACATTGACACCCCCCCCCCCCTTTGTTATTACACTGCTGCTACTCTCTGTTTATCTGTGCATTGTCTCTTTACAAATTACCTCGACTAACCTGTACCCCCGCACATTAACTCGGTACCGGTACCCCCCTGTATATACTGTAGCATCATTATTGTTATGCAATTATCTTGTGTTACTTTTTTATTTGATTTTACTTTAGTTTATTTAGTCAATATTTTCTTAACTCTATTTCTTCAACTGCATTGTTGGTTAAGGGATTGTAAGCATTTCAATACCTGTTGTATTCGGCACATGTGACAAATCAAATGTGATTTGATTTGAAATCCTCAATAGCCAATAGAAGGGGAGGATGGATGGAATTAAGTTTCTGATTGGCTTATTATCCAGAATATCATTGATTGACAGAATTATCCCTGTGAGCATAGGTGACCTCACGGTGACGCAATGCCTCTAAGCCAGCGGTTGGTCAAATAGAAGTCAATATGAAGCAGAGAACCAAATCATATTCAGTCCATAATCTAGCAGTCAACACGACGCCGGTGAGTAATAAAAGCAATAAAGCCAGTTATATTTTAACAGTAGGCATAAACGTCGCGTCGCTTACAAATATAAACCAGTTAAACAGAGACAACATAAAGCCATAGAATATTACATTAGTCAAATGAATAAAATAAACAAAACAAAAATACATATTAAAAAGACTACACATAAGACCTGTTAAGAGGCGAACTCTGAGTCTTACCTTGAAGGCGTACTTGCGGCTGATGTGGTCCTCAGGCTCCACGGCTGAGATGACATAGCTAGGCAGAGGAATACTACCCAGGACTGACTCCTCCCTGCTGTCTGTTAGGGGAGGGGGGAAGAAAGAAAGAGAGACAAGACAGGAGAGACAAGACAGGAGAGAGAAAGAGAGAAAGAGATAGAAAATCGAGAGGAAGAAAAGAGAGAAAGAAAAGAGCTCAACCACAGTAAAATCACAGTGCATCTGAGAAGAGCGGAACACAACCATGAAGCATCACGGCCCAATAAATGACATGGTACTAAACAGGCCTATAGATGGAGTGCAAACAGTACAGACATCTACCATAAAAGCAATTAGTACCCTAAAAATTCAAATCTCTCCTGGACAACTTTTGAGCCTTAACATTCTCCTACAGCAATGAAGGTGTACATTTGGAAGTTTGGAACAAACTTTATATTTGACAAATTAGCCTTCTTGGCTAATATAAAAGAAACATAAAAGCAAACCAAAAATAATAGAGAATGAAAAATGGTTTGATAATGATTACAGAAATCTAAGAAAGTCATTGAGAAATATATCTAAACGAAAACACAGAGAACCAGACAACAAAAATATACACCTTCAATATGGGGAAACACTGAAGCAATACAAACACACCCTAAGAACAAAAAATGAACAGCACATTAGAAATCAGCTGGATGGAATTAAGGAATCCGTAGAATCACACCACTTCTGGGAGAACTGGGATAAATTAAATAAATTGGCTATCCAATATGGTGATATGTGAAGAAATCACTTTGCAAACCTCTACAGCAATATAACAAAGAGCCCATAACAACAATATATACAAGAAAAAATGACAAATAAGAATCCTGTGGATACCTCAATTACAGAACAATAATTAACTGAACACTCTCCAACCCAAAAAGGCCTGTGGTGCGGACGGTATATTAAATGAAATGATCAAATATACAGACCACAAATTCAAATTGGCCAAACTCTTTAAAATTATCCTCACTGCAGGTATTTTCCCTGATATTTGGAACAAAGGATTGATCACACCAATCTATAAAAATGGAGACAAATTTGATCCAAATAATTTGAGGAATTTGCGTTAACAGCAAATTCTCTGCAGTATCATAAATAGCAGACTATTTAATTCCCTTGATGAACACAACGTCCTGAGCAGAAACCAGATTGGATTTCTAACAAATTACCTCGACAGACCACATTTACACCCGCCACACTCTAATTGACAAAGTAGACCAAAACAAAGGCAAAATCTACTTATTTTTCAGCACAAAGGTCTTTTTTTTATAAACTAATACAAAGTGGTATCGGAGGGAAATCATAGGATGCTATTAAATCAAATGTACACTACAAATCAAATGTGTGGTTCAAATTGGCAACACGCAAACAGACGTCTTCTCTCAGAGACGTGGAGTGAAGCAGGGCTGCTCAATAAGTCCAACACTATTTAACATCTACATTAATGAATTGGCAAAAAAAACAGTAGAAGAATCTGCAGCACCTGGTCTCACCCTACCCGACGCTGAAATCCAGCGTCTGCTGTACGCAGGTGACCTGGTGCTGCTGTCTGCCGCTAAGGAGGGGTTACAGCAGCATCTAGATCATCTGCACAAGTTCTGTTAGACCTCAGTTAACCTAAAAAAAAATATATATATATATATATATATATATATATATATATATATATATATATATTTTTTTAGGTTAACTGAGGTCTAACAGAACCTGTTTTATATATATATAAAAATCAGGATGACAAATATAAATTCTATTTGGACACAGTTCTATTAGAACACACCAAAAAAAAACGACACATATCTAGGACTAAATATCAGCGACACTGGTAGCTTTCACAGGTAAGCTTTCACAGCTGAGAGACAAAGGAAGAAAAGCATTCTATGCTTTAAAATAGAACCAATTGCTCTAAAGGGTAGCGAAGTATGGGGTCCACTCTCCAATAATGAATTCAACAAATGGGACAAATCCAATCAAAATACTGCATGCTGAGTTTTTGTAAGACTGTATTGCACGTGCAAAGAAAAACTCCAGAAATAACACATGTAAGAGCAGAATTGGGCCAATCCCCCCCCCCCCCCCCCCACCTCCTTATTCGAATAGAAAAAACAGCCATCAAATTTGACAACCGTCTAAAAACAAGTGACCCCAAAACATTTCATCACACAACCCTACAATGTCAAGAGAAGAGTTCCGTCAGTCAGCTGGTTCTGAGGCTCAGTTCACTAACCCAAACCAACCCCATAGAGTCTCAGGACAGAACTCAGAAAATCTCACTCAACCAAATCATCACAAAGCAAAAATGAAAAATATATCACCCATTGAAAAGACACCACAAAAAAAAATTCAAGAAAGCTTCAATGCTATTTGGCTCTAAACAGACAGTAACATGGTGGCAGACTATCTGACCACTGTGACTGATAGAAGAATTGAGGAAAACACTGACTTGCTACAGACTCCGTGAGAACAGTCTGGCTATAGAGACCGGTCGTCACAGGAAAACCTGGCTGCCCAGAGAGGACAGGCTGTGCTCACTCTGCTCCAGGGGAGAGGAAGAGAGCGAGCTGCATTTCCTATTCCACTGTGACAAATACTCAGACCTAAGAGAATCTTTCCCAAAATGATCATTCGGTACAAAGAATTTGAAACTATAAAATCGAATCCAATATTTATTGAGTGAAAAGGCAAAACGTGCAGCTTTGGCCACAACCTGAGGAGTAGCCAGTGAAAAGTGCAACGTCAATAATATTTCCCATTTAGTTTTGTTTAGGCTTTCACGCCACGTCATGTTGAGACTGGTCTACTACTTGCTTTAATGTAATGTATTTCCATTCATATTGTTGTCGTAGTTGCTGTTAATTGAAAACCCATTTCCACAACTGCTACTATTATTGATGCCTTATTGCTGTTGGTCCCACCATTTTTTTGTTATATGTCTACTTTGACAATGCAAGTCATTTAACTTGCCATGTCAAGAACGTCTACTGAATTGAGAGAGAGAGCGATAGATAGACAGAGGAGAAACAGAGATATATAGAGAGAGGGGGCTGGGAGAGAGATGTCACTGTCACGACCCACTAATCATTTAGGATAGTAAAAAAAACTCCCCTCCCCCGACACCCATGTGGCAGTACTCTGCCAAACCACTAACCCCCCCCCCCCCCTTACCCAAACTGGCACTACACTGCCACTCCACTAAATCACTCTCCGCCCATCCAGTTGGCATTGGCCGGGTTCATAACACAGGCCGTCCTCTGCCCGGTTTGGCATCAGTATCATTCCACTGTGTGCTACCTTCTGACTCTAGAGCCTGGTCATATCTTAATTAGCTCACACCGCTATATATAAAAAAGGGACAACTCTCATGGGGGGGAGTGTTTCCACCGCTGCACATTGTGACAGAGTGACAGAATGTGTGTGTGTGTGTGTGTGTGTGTGTGTGTAGTGAATTGGAATGTTTGGTTGATAAGCGAAGGCGGGGGGGGGGGGGGGGGGGGGGGGGGGGGGGGGGGGGGGGTCTGGATTAAAGAGTAATTGGTTAAAAATAAATTCAAGGAGCTTTGGAGGAGAAATTCTCCACACGGGGCCTCGTCCTTTTATCTGCCCACACACATACACACCTTAACGCAGTGAAATGAACAGATGAATAGAGCGAGAAACAGGGAAAGAGACGAGATGGAGTAAAATGGGAGTAGGATGAAGAGAGAGGGGAGAGAGAGAAAGATGGAGGAAGAGGGTGAGAGAGCGGGGGAAGGAGTAAAAGTGAAAGAGAGTAAGTGTGAGAGAGAGGGGGTTAGACAGCAAGAGAGTGAGTGACACAGGGAAAGATAGTGAAGGCGAGAGAAAAATGAAGAGCGAGACCTCGGGATACACATCAGATTAACCACTGATTAAACCTCTGGCTCCCTCATCAACTCCAGACATTCTGGTTCCAATCTCTTATATAACGCTCTCCTAACCCTCTCCTAACGTTAGGGCAACATTGAGAACGGTTCACATGTGGGACAGTGGCTGGGGATCAGGAGAGGCCCGTGTCCCAAATGCCACCCTATTCTCGGAGTAGTGCACTACTTCTCCTGTATAGTTCACTACTTTTGACCACAAGCATAGCACTAAACAGGGCACAGAGTGCCATTTGGGACTCAACCATAGACTACCAGGGGTCTGGGAATGATGAGCGCTCGTTGGCGTCGCCAAGAACAAACGCGGTGAGATTAAACCAAAGTAAAAAAGTGTAACGAGTATCCGTGTGGTTTATTTCCAGGCTCGTTCGGCAAACCCTTTCACTCACACGGCCCAGCCAAGATCCCAGATCGCCGTCTAGTCTCGAGAAAGGCCCTTTATGAACCTTTGACTATAAATAGCTTCCGTTATGCTCCAATTTGGCCTCTCTTCTATCTCAGCCAATAGGACATGTTGATCTGATTTGAACACATCCTCATCATCATCATCATCCCAGTTTTGCTCTGTACTGGAAGTAGTCCATCTTGAAAACTTTACCGCTGACTTACACATTTTTTTTTGGGGGGGGGGGGATGTATTAACAGTGGACAAAAATAACAAAACTGTCCTACGCTCACATCTTGGTGCCAGGTCAGCGGCAGAGGAAACAGGCCTATGAAGTCATTAAGTCTACACTTATAGCACGAAAATACCACATCACATCTCCCCTAGAGCGCACGCACGCACACACACACACAAAAACCATCTCACCTTTATAGTAGAACAGGCAGTAGTCAGCCAGCACAAACCACTTCCTCTTCCAAAGCCTCATGCCAGAGCGGTCCTGCAAAAGAAAGCGAGGGAGAAGTCAGGCCTACACTCCTTTATTGGCCCCGCGATGCCTGCCATCGCTTTTCAAACACACTTGCAGCCAGGGGAATGATGAAAGATAGAAGGGAAAAACGCACTTCAAAACAGATCATCACACACATGCGTGCGCACACGCCACACACAGTAATTAAGTGCTGCCTGCTTGAATCTTTTCCCTGGTAGGAAGAGCGTGTTCATGTCCTCATTGTCATGATAGGCAGTTTGTTTTGGAGGAAACTCGTTTGGTGTTTGAATAGCGTTCCCTCAGAAGTGAGTATGTGCGCGTGAGTGTGTGTGGGGTGCGTGAGTGCCTGAGAGAGAGAGCGCGACAGAGAGAGCGCATGTTTTTCTGTGTGGGTGTTTGTGTGTTTCCACCGATAATTCGTGTCTGTCAGTTAAAGATAATTGCATTGTGCTTCTCTTTTCTCTTAGAGTTTTATAAATGTGACAGTGCTGGCTTTTCCGAGTTCCAGCGAGGGCAAAGTCACATCTATCTACCTGGCAGACAAACAGGGCTCAAAGGTCAACCATGGAGCTCATTAAGACACTGGCTGCATCCCAAATGGTACACACCATTTCTTATTTGGTGCCCTACCTGTGACCAGCTCAAGTAAAAAGTAGTGCACTGTATATGGAATAGGGTGTCATTTGGGACTGTGTACAAAAAAAACCGTATACAATATGTTTCATACACCCAGCTACCAGTTTATCCAATCATGTTGTCCTACAGACACCTATCAACCAATGAGCTCTATCCTATGAGTCTCTGTGTGTCTCTACGGTCTATCACCGCCATTGGCTTGCTTGTCCCACTATCAGCCAATCAGTATTCTCCTATAGACAACTATCAACCAATGAGCTCTATCCTGTTTTTGAAAAGCAACCCAATGCATGTCCATGTGATGTGTCTATGACCTCTGCCATGGCAGCCTATGTAAGTACTTCCCAAACATCTCCTCGGGGGTTGGGAAACGCTGATAGACAGTGTGTGTGCGCACGCTCGCTCGTTTCAAGTCTCATTAGCCGTATGTGCCTCGAGCGTGTTGGTATGCATACGTGTGTGTGTGTGTGTGTGTGTGTGTGTGTGTGTGTGTGTGTGTGTGTGTGTGTGTGTGTGTGTGTGTGTGTGTGTGCTCATTTCAAGTTTCATTAGTCGTATTAGGTGTGTGTGCCTTTGTACGTGTAGGTACGCATACGTTTGTGCGTGTATGTGTTGTGTGCGCGCTCCCGTGTTGCTTACCTGTTTGTAGAGCCATCCTCTCACCACCACAGGGACGTTGGGATTCCGCTTGATGGACTGCTCTCGCTTCCCAAAACTGTGCACCCTCCCACTGGACCTGGAGCCCTATAGGACACACACACATCCAGCATAGTGGTTAGTTATTTCAACTTTGACCTCACCAGCCCCTTACAATTTAGCTTCTACTGTTCTATCCTCAATTTCAAAATCATACTTGAAACAAGGGACACAGATCGATTGATTTCATTGACTAGACAACTAAAAAAAGTGCACACGGCCATGACAGTACACGACTGTCTCTGGTAGGCGAGTTGGAATACGTAGCATGATACAAACGAAGAAATGCCGTTTGCTCGTAAAGTTCGATTTCACGTCACACATTTTACAGTATGTTCTGATTGGTTGACCCAATCCAATCACATTAAAGTTGAATTTTTAAGCAAGCACAAGATTTGTGAAAATTTGTGACAATAGTTTACCATCAGACAAACTCTCACCCACACAAATAACAAGTGAAGGAAAAAAAATGACTCCCATGAGTTTTATAGTAATACACCTCGGGAGGAACCATTGAGGGGGGTGGTGGGGTGGGTGAGCCCATTGTTCTTCTGACTAACCAGGAGGTGAGAGTTCAACTAGGTCTGACATGGCCGTTAGGGCCCATTAGCTGCTGGTAACGGTCTACAGCGGTAGTGATCATGAGCATATAGTTACAGCTGATGAGGTTATAGAGGTAGCCTGTAAACGATCAAAATAAGTGACACACTCCATGGGTCTGACCCTGAGGAAGGCACAGTGATGCCGAAACGTTGGTAAACACCAATTCAATTGCTGGGAGTTTATACATGGAGTGTGCGACTTTCTTTAATTTGATCGTTTAAAGTTTATTCGCCGTTAGTCAGCACCTCCACCCAAACTATTTCCTGGGTGTGCGCCAGCTCATGTTTTTTTATGTTATAGAGGGAGCCGTCAACAGGACAGCTCGTAGAGGCTGAATGATGCCCTCCGGGTTGTTTGTGTCTGTGTGATCCCCTCCGTTGGTGAAGATCGATTCGACGGCCATTAGTGAGACACAGCTGCTGGGTAAGGGCCATGAATCAACCACGCATGCGCCGCACACACACAAGTGCAAGGTTGATACCAACATACAGACAATACATTCATGGAAACACGCAGACACACACATACACACCACACGCTGGGGCTGTCCCTGACTTTAAAAAAAATCTTGGTCGACAGAGTCATCCTATTCTTTCGATCAATCGACGGGTTGAAATGTTTAAAAACATATTTTTCCATATATAGACAGACACACGCTTGATTGAAATGCATTCCAGGTGACTACCTCGTGAAGCTGGTTGAGAGAATGCCAAGAGTGTGCAACGCTGTCATCAAGGCAAAGGGTGGCTACTTTGAAGAATCTCAAATAAAAAAAAGCGATTGATTTGTTTAACACTTTTTTGGTTACTACATGATTCCATCTGTGTTATTTCACAGTTTTGATGTCTTCACTACTATTCTACAATGTAGAAAATAGTAAAAATAAAGACAAACCCTTGAATGAATAGGTGTCCAAACTTATGACTGGTACCGTATGTGGATGATTTATAGAGCCAGGCACATTTAACAGTTAGGCGATTGAAAATAGACCTAATTTCCTCTCTCCTCAATTTTCTTAGACAATTAGGCTAAGGCAAGGGCTGTTTCCTTGTCTCTGCTGCTGCTGCCTTCGCTGCATTGTTCTCAACCCCAACACGCTGGTTAACTTCGCTATTATGCACATAGCAACATAGGGAAAGGCGCCATATTCTACGGCGCACTGAAGATTGTTTCAGAACCGCGGACAGCAACCGTGTCCAACGCGGGAGAAGGCGCATTTGTTATAAAGTAATATTAGATTTATTAGTGTTGTACCATTATTTTTGGGGATAAAAATATCCATATACAATTTCAGTATCACGTCTTAGAGTGATGGACTGTGCCATCCCCTTGGCCTCCGCGATGGATTAGTCCACTGACACAGGTGCGAATCAGACAGCTGTCTTGTGCGCCATGAAAAAAATAAAACATCTAAAATAGTGACCGCTCGACTAAAGAGATCTCGGTCGACCAAATAGGGTGAGCCCTATCACACGCACCAGCTACAAGTCATACAAGTACACACACACACACACACACACACACACACACACACACACACACACACACACTAATGGAATGTGCCACATTCAAATATAGTCTGGGTCCATCTGTTGATGGTGTGGATGTGATTTACCTCAGTGGAGCTGTGTATGCATGCATCCCTATGACCTGAATTATAACGTACTGCTCAGTGCTGTAATGAGCCATTGAAGAAAAGGGAGCGAAGCTTATCATTTATGCAGCATGGACCGGATACGACGGGGGGGGGGCCGTCATTGACCGACACCTCTGACGTCAGCGCTTGACGTCATGTGGTCGCGCTCCGTCCCCTCGCTGAACTGCAACACTCGTCATCCCAGTACCTTAATTGCAGCGTTAAACGAGCGTATCAACATCCCAAATCACCTCGCAAAGCCCCACTCAACTCCCCTGGCAGGTCAGTGATGTGACGTGAGGCAAGCTGTGTGTGTGTGTGTGTGTGTGTGTGTATAAAGTGCACTATAGGCCGTGACGTATCCTGTACCCTACACACACAACTACCTCCCACACACACACAACACCTCCCACACACACACACACACACACACACACACACACACACACACACACACACACACACACACACACACACAGACTCCCATCACTTCCATCCCAAACCTGAGCAGGGCGTTAGAGCTGAGGGGTTTGGTTTAACTGGCAAGGTGTGACGGCTACAAGTGCTTTAGCGGTGTTGTCGGAAGCTCGGGGGCGCTGACGCTACAGCTGGTGGGAAGGAGAAAATAAAGTGTCTAATTACACGATTATAAAAACCACTGCTGATCAAGCGTGGAAGGTAGACACAAAACGGCAGAAGAGCTGTCCCAACAGATTCCCTTGTCTACGTACTTTAATATAGTCTATTTTAAGTCCGGTTAAACTCGTGGAAATATGGGAGTGATATTAGTGCCAACAGAAATGTAATTTGATGGCACTTACTGTATATCACACCATACAAAAGGGTCTCTAATGTAAGATTCAGCTTTTGTCAGTGAAAGGCTATAGACAGCGCATTTGGAAAGTATTCAAACTCCATTTTTTCCACATTTTCTTATGTTACAGCCTTATTCTAAAATGTATATAAAAAAAACTCAATCTACACACAATACCGCATAACGACAAAACAAAAACTGGGTTTGATTTTTTTTTATACATTTATTTAAAACAAAATTAAAAAAAACTTTACTCAGTACTTTGTTGAAGCACCTTTGGCAGGAATTACAGCCTCGAGTTTTCTTAGGTATGACGCTACAAGCTTGGCACACCTGTATTTGGGGCGTTTCTCCCATTCTTCTCTGCAGATCCTCTCAAGCTCTTTCAGGTTGGATGGGGAGCGTCGCTGCACAGCTACTTTCAGGTCTCGCCAGAAGAGGTTGGATCGGGTTCAAGTCCGGGCTCTGCCTGGGCCACTCAAGGACATTCAGAGACTTGTCCCAAAGCCACTCTTGCGTAGTCTTGGCTGTGTACTTAGGGTCCTTGTCCTGTTGGAAGGTGAACCTTTGTCCCAGTGAGGTCCTGAGCGCTCTGCAGCAGGTTTTCATCAAGGATCTCGCTGTACTTTGCTCTGTTCATCTTTCCCTCGATCCTGACTAGTCGCCCAGTCCCTGCCGCTGAAAAACATCCCCACAGCATGATGCTGCCACCACCATGCTTCAACGTAGGGATGGTGCCAGGTTTCCTCCAGAAGTGACGCTTTGCATTCAGGCCAAAGAGTTCAATCTTGGTTTCATCAGACCAGAGAATCTTGTTTCTCATGGTCTGCGAGTCCTTCAGGTACCTTTTGGTAAACTCCAAGAGGGCTGTCATGTGCCTTTTACTGAGGAGTGGCTTCCGTCTGGCCATAAAGGCCTGATTGGTGGAGTGCTGCAGAGATGGTTGTCCTTCTGGAAGGTTTTCCCATCTCCACAGAGGAACTCTAAAGCTCTGTCAGAGTGACCATGAGGTTCTTGGTCACCTCCTTGACCAAGGCCCTTCTCCTTCGATTGCACAGTTTGGCAAGGTCTCCAGCTCTAGAAAGTCTTGGTGGTTCCAAACTTTTTCCATTTAAGAATGATGGAGGCCACTTGGGGAGAGTCAATGCTGCAGAAATGTTTTGGTACCATTCTCCAGATCTGTGTTGCGACACAATCCTGTCTCGGAGCTCTACGGACAATACCTTCAACCTCATGGCTTGGTTTTTGCTCTGACATGTACTGTCAAGTGTGGAACCTTATATAGACAGGTGTGTGCCTTACCAAATCATGTCCAATCAATTGAATTTATCAAAGCTGGATTCCAATCAAATTGTAGAAACATCTCAAGGATGATCAATGGAAACAGGATGTACCTGAGCTCAATTTCGAGTCTTATAGCAAAGGGTCTGAAGACTTATGTAAATAAGGTATTTGTGTTTTAATACATTTGCAAAAATGTCTTAACCTGTTTTCGCTTCATCATTATGGGGTATTGTGTGTAGATTAATGAGATTATATATATATATATTTTAAAATACATTTTAGAATAAGGCTGTAATGTAACAAAATGGGGGGGACAAGGAAGGGGTCTGAATACTTTTCCAAATGCACAGTACACGCCACATACTCTTTACAGTCTGTATTTGTCTGCAATTTACTATGTGGTGACAATACCTTCACACTGCCTGGAAGAGTTTGAAGAGAAGACATCTCTTTGACAAAGACTTCAAATAAGGCAACAGAATCTGGAACCGTCTGGCACAGACATATTGGTGCTTATTTTCAGGAATGCCGACGAAACAAAAAGTGTAACCTGTTCTGGCTCACCAATTTGTTGTTGTTGTTGTTGTTGTTTTCTTAATGTCGTAACAGCACACACAGAGGAAAAGCATGAATCATGCTTCTGGAAACTGATGCAGCGGTTTAGTGCTGATGTTCATCAGTAAAGTGATCCCTTATGGAGGGAAGGGATGGGGAATGGGTGGGATCACCTGGGTTGCATCCCAAAAGGCACCCTATCCTCTATATAGTGCACTACTTTTGTACTGCGCTATAAAGGGAATAGGATTACGGTGGTGAAAAGCTGTGGTCTCTCGTCATGGTAACTGATGAGCCCCAGTGTGATGGATGCCCGATCCTCTCCCTGTGTGCCACATTCAATCATAGTCTGGCTCCACCTGTTGATGGGGTGGACATGATTTACCTCTGTTTAGTGGTGTGTGTGTGTGTGTGCCTAAGAAAGAGAAGCAGTGTGTGTGTGTGTGTGTGTGTGTGTGTGTGTGTGTGTGTGCTCTCCCATCCTCTGCCAAAGAGAGGGAGATATGGAGCAAAGGAGAGAGAGCGAGACAGAGCGAGAGAAAGGAATGAGAGAGAGCCCATTTCATGCTAATGCTACAGTAGCCTGTTCTCTTGGCTTTACGCAAAAGCCTTGAAGGAACATGGGGAAGTAATGCCACTAAGACCAGTCTTCAAAGTGAAAGTTAGGTAGTTAATCGCCTTTCAAGTTATAAATGGGGCAGGGGGGGAGTATCAGGTGTACCCCACCTGCGGCTTGAAATGGGCTTGACTGTTAGACCGGGGTCACAATAGAGCCTGGAGAGAAGGCCCGGAGATTGTTATGTTGAGCCACACACACACACACACAACTTGTCATTCGTCATATACCTGACACACAAACGGGCACACATTTTACACTTGACACACACAAAACGCACACACACACAAACTCTTGCCCTGTCACATTCACCCTCAACCTACACAATTCCATAAACACACAGGCGCAGTCCACGTCGAATTCCGTCAGATCCACACGTCTAACTTTCCCCCTCTGGAGTCTGCGACATTAATTAAACCAGCCTCCTATGGGCAGACAGAAGCCCCCCTCCTCTCCACTCAAACCCCCTGTCCACTGTCTGGTGGCTTTTAATGGGGTCTTGGTCACAGGTGTGTGAGAGCAGCCCCCCTAGCCATTCATCATCACCTAATGCCAGTCGTTAATGACTTTTCCCTATATATAGTCCCTGACCGATAAATCGGTTGAGCAATATTGTCGGCAGATATTAGCCATTCACAGAAATATTTGTAATCGGTCTTTATGCCACAGATAAAGAGCCGATATTATATCCAGTGTCGGTCAAAAGTTTGGACACACCTACTCATTCAAGGGCTTTTCTTTATTTTTACTATTTTATACATTGTAGAATAATACCAAAGACACCAAAACTATGAAATAACACATATGGAATCTTGAAATAACCAAAAAAAAGTGTTAAACAAATCAAAATATATTTGAGATTCTTCAAAGTAGCCACCCTTTGCCTTGACAGCTTTGCACACTCTTGGCATTCTCTCAACCAGCTTCATGAGGTAGTCACCTGGAATGCATTTCAATTAACAGGTGTGCCTTGCTAAAAATTAATTTGTGGAATTTCTTTCCTTCTTAATGTGTTTTAGCCAATCAGTTGTGTTGTGACAAGGTAGGGGTGGTATACAGAAGATAGCCCTATTTGGTAAAAGACCAAGTCCATATTATGACAAGAACAGCTCAAATAAGCAAAGAGAAAAAACAGTCCATCATTACTTTAAGACATGAAGGTCAATCAATAGGGAAAATTTCAAGAACTTTGAAAGTTTCTTCATGTGCTGTCGCAAAAACGATCAAGCGCTATGATGAAACTGACTCATGAGAACCGCCACAAGAACGGAGGACCCAGAGGTACCTCTGCTGCAGAGGATAAGTTAATTTGAGTTAACAGCCTCAGAAATTGCAGCCCAAATAAACGCTTCACAGAGTTCAAGTAACAGACACATCAACATCAACTGTTCAGAGGAGACTGCGTGAATTAGGCCTTCATGGTCGAATTGCTGCAAAGAAACTACTACTAAAAGACACCAATAAGAAGAAGAGACTTGCCAAGAAGCACGAGCCATGGACATTAGACTGGTGGGAATCTGTCCTTTGGTCTGATGATTCCAAATTTGAGATTTTTGGTTCCAACCGCCGTGTCTTTGTGAGACGCAGAGTAGGTGAACGGATGATCTCCGCATGTGTGGTTCCTACTGTGAAGCATGGAGGAGGAGGTGTGCTGGTGACACTGTCGGTGATTTATTTAGAATTGAAGGCACAATTAACCAGCATGGCTACCACAGCATTCTGCAGCGATATGCCACCCCATCTGGTTTGCGCACCTCCAGGCTGTGTAAGGGCTATTTGACCAAGAAGGGGAGTGATGGAGTGCTGCATCAGATGACCTGGCCTCCACAAATCACCCAACCTCAACCCAATTGAGATGGTTTGGGATGAGGATTGGGATGAGGAAAAGCAGCCAACAAGTGCTCAGCATATGTGGGAACTCCTCGAGGACGGTTGGAAAAGCATTCCAGGTGAAGCTGGTTGAGAGAATGCCAAGCATGTGCAAATATGTCAAGGCAAAGGGTGGCGACTGAAAAATCTAAAATATATTTTGATATCTTTAACACTTTTTTTACTACATGATTCCATATGTGTTATTTCTTGGTTGGGATGTCTTCTTAATTATTCTACAATGTAGAAAATTGTTAAAAAAAAAATATATATATATATATATATATATATATATATATATATATATATATATATATATATATATATATATAACACTGGATTGAGTAGGTGTGTTCAAACTTTTGACTTGTACTGTACATAGAATAAACAAATACGCATCCTCATTTGTGGTCTTTTTTTTTAAAAGTTCAATGGTTTCCTGAAGAGGGCGCTCTACGAGCTGCTGGTGGAACATTATTCAGCCCTAGGTCACAACGTGAGAGAGTAGGCATTGTGGTTTGATGGTGAGTAGCTTGCCACAGCCAGCTTATTTTTATCCACTGCCATACAGTAGATACACATCTTTAAGTTGTACCTAAACAGTTGTACCTAAAAAGTTGTTTAAGTTGGACCTAAAAAGGTAAACTAAACTAGTTTTACTGCCATAGTTATAGAGTATATACAGTTGAAGTCGGAAGTTTACATACACCTTAGCCAAATACATTTAAACTCAGTTTTTCACAATTCCTGACATTTAATCCTAGTAAAAATTCTGTCTTAGGTCAGTTAGGATCACCACTTTATTTTAAGAGACTCCGTTCTTTACTGTGCGGCGCCAGTCAAGTTCAAATAGACTAAACCATCCCATTGTCTGTCACGTCACGATGTCGTCACCATCAACAACGGCAGTCAATGATCGTCGATAGGCAATGCTATCGTAATATATACGGGACACATGGTATACGTCGTCCAGCGAAATGCTTACTTACGGGTTCCTTCTTGACAATGCTACAATAAGAAATAATTAAAGACAAGTAAATGGCTCAGTAGAATACATTTTTTTAGCATAGGTATAATACAGGAAGGCCAGGACAGAAACTGAAACAGAAACGCTCCGTATCGTTCGTGCTTCAAAAAGATAACGTCATTTCAAAACGTCATGTCAAATTGAAGAGGATTGGGAGAGAATAAATCAATAAGGTTTTGGGACTGACCTTTGACCCCGAGGTGGTGTCCACGGTGGAGGTGGTGACGGCGGTGGAAGCCTCGCTGATGGTGCTGGAGGGCCGCAGGTCGGCTTGCTGGGGGTTTGACATGCGGCCACCGGGCCTGGTGAGAAACAGAGACAGCAGCACAGGGTCACACAGAGCAGACATGACCGGGTGTGTGTGTGTACACAGAGTGTCATTGCGACACCCGGTAGAGGATGCGACTCCACACACACACACACACACACACACACACACACACACACACACACACACACACACACACACACACACACACACACACACACACACACACACACACACACACACACACACACGACTCCGTAGACTGAGCACACACCCTGGAGGCCAAGGACAGAATGGTGTTCTGTGGAGATGAGCCCTTTTGTCTGAACTTTCACCGGAACAGCTCTCTTTCAAGCCTCAGGGCCCATGTTCCTAACGTGTGCCGATATCTAGGATCAGTTTCACCTTTTAGGTCATAATGAATAAGATTACATGGACAGGAGGGGACCTGATCTTAAAATCAGCACCCCTACTCTGAGATGCTTTATGAACACAGGCCCAGCTTTGCAATCCTTGCGCTCAATATCAATAAATATATGGGCATGCCTAATAATGTATCATTATTACTAAAAGTCAGAGCACAGGTTGACTTCATCAGAAAGCAATCAATCTAAAAGGCTCTTCATTGTCCTCTCTGACTGTGTGGACAGGTGTGGAAGTTCAATTGAAGTCGAAAGTATAAATTGCCGCTCCCAACACAAAAGGTTACCCACGGGGCAGTGCAATTCATCAAACTCTGCAAATCTAGTTCACGCTATGATTTAATATTTTCCCAGTATTTTTACAAAGGTTCCATGCTGAGAATAAATACCTTTTCTCCCGGGTATCCGGTATTTCCCAACAAAACCGGAAGTATCAATCAAAAGCATTACAAAGCAAATAAATATGTCTGGATTTAATTAGAGCTTTGATCAGCATGAAAATTCAAACCTGATACTACCTGAGCCTAATGAGCCGTATATTAAATACATTTTATGAGCCCTACATTAATGAAATTGAAATGGGCCCAAGCCCAAAAAAGCCCTTATCCAATACATAGTGCATTCGGAAAGTATTCAGACCCTTCCACTTTTTCCACATTTTGTTACATTACCGCCTTATTCTAAAATTGATTAAACATGTTTTTTCAGCAATCTGCACACAGTACCCCATAATAAATAAGTGAAAACAGGTTAGTAGCCATTTTTGGGAATTTATACAAAAATATCTGAAGTTCACAAACATACACCCTAAACAAATACATTTAAACTCAGTTTTTCACAATTCCTGACACATCGTCAAAGTTTTAATGACTCCAACCTAACAGTTGAAGTTGGAAGTTTACATGCACTTAGGTTGGAGTCATTAAAACTCGTTTTTCAACCACTCCACAAATTTCTTGTTAACAAACTATAGTTTTGGCAAGTCGGTTAGGACATCTACTTTGTGCATAACACAAGTAATTTTTCCAACAATTGTTTACAGACAGATTATTTCACTTATAATTCACTGTATCACAATTCCAGTGGTTCAGAAGTTTACATACACTAAGTTGACTGGGCCTTTAAACAGCTTGGAAAATTCCAGAAAATTATGTCATGGCTTTAGAAGCTTCTGTTAGGCTAATTGACATAATTTGAGTCAATTGGAGGTGTACCTGTGGATGTATTTCAAGGCCTACCTTCAAACCCAGTGCCTCTTTGCTTGACATCATGGGAAAATCTAAAGAAATCAGCCAAGACCCCAGAAAAAAAATTGTAGACCTCCACAAGTCTGGTTCATCCTTGGGAGCAATTTCCAAACACCTGAAGGTACCACGTTCATCTGTACAAAACAATAGTACGCAGGTATACACACCATGGGAGCACGCAGTCGTCATACTGCTCAGGAAGGAGACGCGTTCTGTCTCCTGGAGATGAACGTACTTTGGTGCAAAAAGTGCAAATCAATCCCAAAACAACAGCAAAAGGACCCTGTGAAGATACTGGAGGAAACGGGTACAAAAGCATCTATATCCACAGAACCTGAAAGGCCGCTCAGCAAGGAAGAAGCCACTGCTCCAAAACCGCCATAAAAACCGGTTTGCAACTGCACATGGGACAAAGATCGTACTTTTTGGAGAAATGTCCTCTGGTCTGATGAAACAAAAATAGAATTGTTTGGCCATAATGACCATTGTTATGTTTGGAGGAAAAAGGGGGAGGCTTGCAAGCCGAAGAACACCATCCCAACCGTGAAGCACGGGGGTGGCAGCATCATGTTGTGGGGGTGCTTTGCTGCAGGAGGGACTGGTGCACATCACAAAATAGATAGCATCATGAGGAAAAATGATGTTGATATATTGAAGCAACATCTCAAGACATCAGTCAGGAAGTTAAAGCTTGGTTGTAAATGGGTCATCCAAATGGACAATGACCCCAAGCATACTTCCAAAGTTGTGGCAAAATGGCTTAAGGACAACAAAGTCAAGGTATTGGAGTGGCCATCACAAAGCCCTGACTTCAATCCTATAGAAAATTTGTGGGCAGAACTGAAAGTGTGTGTGAGCAAGGAGGCCTACAAACCTGACTCCGTTACACTAGCTCTGTCAAGAGGAATGGGCCAAAATTCACCCAGCTTATTGTGGGAAGCTTGTGGAAGGCTACCTGAAATGTTTGACCCAAGTTAAACAATTTAAAGGCAATGCTACCCCATACTATTTGAGTAAACTTCTGACCCACTGGGAATGTGATGAAAGAAATAAAAGCTGAACTAAATCATTTTCTCTACTATTATTCTGACATTTCACATTCTTAAAATAAAGTGGTGATCCTAACTGACCTAAGACAGATAATTTTTACTAGGATTAAATGTTAGGAATTGTGAAAAACTGAGATTAAATGGGGAGAAGGGCCTTGGTCAGGGAGGTGACCAAGAACCTGATTGACAGAGCTCCAACATCTTTCTCCCTCTCTTGCCCACGCTGTACTGTGAGATTTACATTGTGTGAATAGGAAATGAGCTCCAAGTGATTCCAGTGTTGGCTGACCATGTCTGTGTCCAGCCATTGTTAATGTGATTTGTCGCTCTGTCCATTCCAGAGCGCAGTAGTAGCTGTCGGATGTTCGAGGGCAGGAATACATGAGGGTGCACTGCTGTGGATTTGTGTGTGTGTGCGCGTCTGTGCATGCTCCAAGGATTAATAGGTAATTCGGCTAGATCTCTATAGTGGAGTGTTTCAGAGCACAGCACACACACATCGTTTCTCAATAAAGAAACTAAATCACAAGGATTTCCAGATATGTGACCGACCGGCTCGATCTTTTGCAGCAAAATTTGAAATTGTGTTTTTTTACATTGGATAAAAGTAGACTCAGAGCTAGAAAATGATATATCATAATTCTGCTTTGAACGTTGATAAACCTTTGCGAAAATGTCCTTTGCATGTTTTGATACACCTACTGGAGAGCTCTTCTTTGTCTACACCCATTCAGCATCGTTCACACCCTCTTAAGCCTTAGCCCCACCCATCTCTTTAAGGATTCACATGTGAGGTCATGTACTAAACAACCAAAGATTTCAAGACTAAAGGCTGGTGTATACTACAGGTATGTTCGTAAATTTCATCTGGAGTGCCAGATTGTGCTCAGAGTGTGCTCTGGGCGTTCATAAACTCAGAGCGTTGTCAGATTGTCCGTTTGGAAGTTCAGAGCGTTTCGCTCTTGGAGCGTTCAGAGCGCACCCTGGACGCTCTGGCCGAGAAGTAGGGTTGATCTGAGCGTTCTGACCTTACAACAGTAGTCAAGCACCCACGCTAACTGGCTAAGGTTGGCTAGCTACTTCCAGACACAAATGAGAGAACAGCTCACTCTGACCATTTTACTCGCCCTAGCAGAGCTGGTTAGGCTGTTTTTATGCATTGGTGACTGTAATTGTACTGCTGCAACAATTTAATTATGCTTTTCTGACAACGTTTCCTGACACCGGCCATATTCAACGGGTGTTGAGCGTTCGCAAATTTGTCAGTTATTCTGCACTCTGGCACACTCAGAAGAGAGTGCTCTGAAATCGGAGTAGATAGCCAGAGCGATATGATATTTACCAGCTACATCTATCAACAGTTGTCGTAGTGACATCATGAACATTCTATTGAAATGGTTACTTGCATAGTAGAGTCTTTTAGACATGTAGCTAAATAGCTAGCTAAACAATGAACCATATTCCCAACTCATAACCTTACTACCCTGCATGAATCTTCAGGCAGCTAACCAACCAGGTTCAATGTTAGCTAGTTAATATTAGGCTATAACTAGCAAAGCAAATGGCTCTGGGATACAAATAATATTACTACACAGATCATTCACGTAACATTAGCTAGCTAGCTAACAGTACACTAACTTGAAATAAAAACGACTTTCTGACAAAATAAAAAATGAGTAATATCTGAAAATGTAGCTAGCTAGATTATCTTACCCGTATACATGGATGGACGCTTCTCCCTCTCTGTCACGGATGCCATGGTTGCCCTTAGTTTGACGATGTCATCCGGAGACAGGCGTTTTCTGTTCTCTTTTCGACTCCCTCTGCATTTTGCAATCAAACACCAGAATTTTATCCATCTCCTTAGCTATCATAGTCTAATTCCACTGATTTCAAAACTCGGTCCCCCAGAAAGTGGAGAGCAACACTTCTGCAGCTCTACTACATAATATCTTTCAAAAAAGCGGCATTAGAAAGGATTACCTACACATACTGACCAGCTCATGTTATAGACAGACGCACAGACACTCCTCTGGGGTTTCTCTCATAGGATATGGATAGAGCGAACTCATCTGTCAGGAAGTGATGCGAGGTTGTGGGCGGCTAGCTAACTAGGCCATCACCTGAGAGAAATCATCATCTCCTCCCATAATGCACTGCGCTCTGGGCCCCTATCCACAAAGCGTCTTTGAGTAGGAGTGCTGATCTAGAATCGGTCCATACAATCTTATTCATTATGACCTAAAAGGCAAAACTATTATAGCTTAGCCTTAGATCAGTGGTATTCATAAGAATATATATATTTTTTTGATAAGAGATCAAAATACAACGAATTGAAAATTGTGTTTATGTAAAAATCTAAATGTACCCATTTTAAGGTTGTGTCATTAGATTTGAGGTGGGGTTGTGTGAGGTCGCCAGAAATTCTTTGAGGGAAAAAATGGCGATACCAGAAATTATGGCGGGAAAAAATGGGGCCCCCGCTAAAACAGTTTGAATACCACTGCCTTAGATGAACTATCAGCAAAACCTTTGAAGCTACTAAAACTAGAGGATAAGTGTTAACTAAAGGCTCAATCAATAATAGTGACTGAACTGGAGGCAAAACAAATCAAATAAAAAATGAAAATACGACTTCATTATCCGATGTAAAACAGAAACTAATATAAATCACTCAAACTAAACCTACAAATGCACAAGGAGACCCACATAACCCTTCATTTCCATAAACACAAGAAACAAAGTCAAATCTTTACATCTGCACACACAGAATTCCTCAGCGCTTCGCTGTACAGAAACCTGGTAACGCAGATCTCGTCTCTCCATCTCTGACTCAGACATTTACTTTGTCGTCATGAGAGGGGAAGAAAACACTTAAGGGGTGCATCCCCAACGGCACCCTAGTGCACTACTTTTGAGCAGAGCCCTAACCTTAACCCTAACCCTATGGAGTCTGGTCAAAAGTAGTGCCATAGGGAATAGGGTGCCATTTGGGACACAGCCAAAGACTGGCACTTACGAAGGGCATTCTGCCAGGCAATCTAGGCAGCGACAGCCAGCTTTTCAGCACATTGGTTATTATCATCACTCTGGGCCTCCTGAGAGTTGTCACCCTGGAATAAGGGCCTTGAAGGGATGTTCTTTCCCACAAGTTTTAGCTTATTTTCAACTTTCCTAAGGTGTTGTCATTTCCTACAAAACCTTTTTTGAATTCGTTAGCTGGTTATTTAGCAAAGTCCAGAATGACTAGTGGAAACGACAGTTACCAGGGTGCATTTCAAATATAGAAAATGATAACCAGCTATAAAGGGCCTTGGCTTTGGCTCTCATTGCCGCCTCCCTTCAGGGGCAGACTGACGTGCAGCGAGGAGAAAAGCCCTGTGGTCACGTTTGTAGTGTAGTGCACCCAAATAGGCGACGTCAATACGACAGACAGTGGCAATTTTAGTAGTTTAGGGGAAGGTATAGAAGGAACATCACATTAAAAGGAGACAACAAACTGCTTCAAAATGCCTCTTTGGTTCTGGAGTATTACAATATCGCCACATAAAAGTCATCCACGACCCCATTCCTGATCTATCCAGAGAGCAAGCGTGAGTATAAATACTCAGCGTGAGGCCTTGTGGAGGTGGAAACATGCTCTTTGCTCTCTCTCCCCATTCCCTGTCTGCCTGTGGTCCAGGTGCTTGAAATCCACCCTGTTGCTGCCATGGCGACAGTCAACAAAAGCATTGCCCTGCCCGGCGGGTCAGCGATCCCTCTTGTGAGCGAGTCATCACATTGCTAGCGTAGCTTTGCCCATCATCACCAGATACCACAGCAATGAGGGGAGAGAGAGCAAGAGCAGTTAAGAATCAGCAAATAACTGTTTGAGATACAGAGAGAGGGGTAATAGACTGATTCAAAGAAAGAGAAGAGAGAGAAGAAGTTGCAAGCAGACAGACAAGCAGACAGACAAGCAGACAGACAGACAGACAGACAGACAGACAGACAGACAGACAGACAGACAGACAGACAGACAGACAGACAGACAGACAGACAGACAGACAGACAGACAGACAGACAGACAGACAGACAGACAGACAGACAGACAGACAGACAGACAGACAGACAGACAGACAGACAGACAGACAGACAGACAGACAGACAGACAGACAGACAGACAGACAGACAGACAGACAGACAGACAGACAGACAGACAGACAGACAGACAGACAGACAGACAGACAGACAGACAGACAGACAGACAGACAGACAGACAGACAGACAGACAGACAGACAGACAGACAGACAGACAGACAGACAGACAGACAGACAGACAGACAGACAGACAGACAGACAGACAGACAGACAGACAGACAGACAGACAGACAGACAGACAGACAGACAGACAGACAGACAGACAGACAGACAGACAGACAGACAGACAGACAGACAGACAGACAGACAGACAGACAGACAGACAGACAGACAGACAGACAGACAGACAGACAGACAGACAGACAGACAGACTGACTGACTGACTGACTGACTGACTGACTGACTGACTGACTGACTGACTGACTGACTGACAGACAGGACACCGACGCGAGACGCCAATCCAGCCTGATATAAAAATAAGAGGCGAAAACGTGTGGCCTCTTATAAGGTGTGACGCCTAGACACTTTAGCCACTCCTGGGTCTGAGAGGCCCAGCCAGTCTCCCTTTAGACGCCAATCTCTCCAAGGCAATATTATAAGACCTAAGATGAGGTTTCAACTCGGCTTTGATGGTGATCTGTTAGAGGCACCACCTATCAAAGCAGTGCTGGAACAAGAATATGTGATCTAAAGACTATACCAGGCGTCTGAGCCCGGAGGTCAAGATCCCTGCTGGTTTTCTGTTCTTCTACCTGATGATTAATTGCACACACCTGGCGTCCCAGGTCTAAATCAGTCCTTGATTAGAGGGGAGGATTTAAAAATCAGCAGGGGAACTGGCTTCGAGGTCCAGATTTGAATGTCTTATGTGAAGTAATTTGCACTTCATCAGCAGTCTCGAAATAAGCCTAAAATGTTGTGGGTCTGTGCGATCATCTTTTGGTAGTACCGATTCGGACCCCCCTTTGCCTCCAGAACAGCCTGAATTACTCGGGGCAAGGAAACGTTGCTCAATTGGTATCAAGGGACTTAACGTTTGCCAGGAAAACATTCCCCACACCATTACACCAACGCTACCAGCCTGTACCGTTGACACCAGGCAGGACGGGGCCTTGGGCTCATGCTGCTTACGCCAAATCCAGACTGCCATCAGCATGACACAACAGGAAATGGGATTCGGTGGACCAGGCAATGTTTTTCCAATCCTCAATTGTCCAGTGTTGGTGATTGCGTGCCCACTGGAGCGCTTCTTCTTATTTTTAGCTGATAGGAGTGGAACCCGGTGTGGGCGTTTGCTGCAATAGCACATACGTGACAAGGACCGACGAGTTGTATGTCCCGAGATGCTGTTCAGCACACCACTGTTGTACTGCGCCATTGTTTGCTGGCCCGCCTATTAGCTTGCATGATTCTTCCCATTCTTCTTCGACCTCTCATCAACGAGCTGTTTTCACCCACAGGACTACTGCTGACTGGATGTTTTTTGTTTGTCGCACCATTCTCGGTAAACCCTAGACACTGTTGTGCGTGAAAAGCCCAGTAGGCCGGCTGTTTCTGAGATACTGGAACTGGCGCGCTTGGCAACGACGATCATACCACACTCAAAGTCGCTTAGGTAACTCGTTTTGCCCATTCTTACGTTCAATTGAACAGTCCCTGAATGCCTCGATGCCTGTCTGCCGGCTTTATATGCAGTAGCAAGATACGGCCACAGTCTTATCTTAAATAGCTACTATTTTTATTTCTCAAATGGTAATTGAAGCTCGCCTCCCATTCGTCATTCAAGTGCATAGGCAACGGTAGGGAAGGCTATCAGCTTGTCACCCACCACTTCGCAATGTGAGCTGGAGGCAGTACGCATTTTGAAAACATATACTGTGCTTAATTATTTGAAACCTGAACGTTTTACTTCATATTGATTCGAAGTAGCCTACACAAAATCCGACATTAGAAATGTGGAGGCAATTATTTTATAAAGACTTCCTCGTATGCCATTGAAACCAGAATTTCTCTCCTGTTCCATTGGTTTTCACATCAACTTTCTTTCGTTGTCCAGGAGCCAAAGGAACAGTTCTAGTCATATTAGCAACCCATCTTAGTTGTTGCATCTTTAAAGTCCCCCTCTTTCTAACAGAGATTTTCATCTCTGTCACCTGCTATCAGGTGCGCCGTTTAGAATGGCGTTTCCCCGCAAATTACATTTTTGCAAATGTTTGAAAATGTTGTTTTATTGGCTGCTTCATTACACGAGTTGCATGTTCTGTTAAGGTGAATTACCATAATCTAAAATGTGATATGTCATTCTGAGCACCGTGGGTGGTCGCCCTAATGGGTTGTGCACCCAATGTATATAGGTCCAGTACATTTCTGAAATGGCCGGCAAATTAAAATCTTCCCGGTCACATTGTCCGGCGCCACATTTTCCTGACGGAAACCCTGGACTAGTCCTAGTATAGAACAAGACAGAGCTCTATGTGGTAGTTTGACCTACTTTTGTTGAATGCACTGATTGTAAAATCGCTCACCAAACTACAGGTTTGGCTACAGGTTTGGCTAGTGCTAGGCTACATTGTATCCCACAATTCTCATGGCTGCGGCATTATAGCTCGCCTAGTTCCCCCGAAACATTTTCAAGGCTGCAGCTGTACTAAGACTCATTACACAACGCACCCACCAACACACACACCTCTGGCCTGTTCCTCTGTATGCAGTACTAGAGGGTGTGCATGCTGAGTGGCCGTGACACATTATCTGCGCGGCTCAAATAGGCCTCCACGCCCACATACTGGAGCCGTTAATGAGACGGATCCATCAGAACATAGCAGGGGAATGTGCTCTCCTGTTCTCTGCCAGACACAGAAGGAGAGGGCAAGAGTGAGATAGATCCCAGAGAGGGAGAAAGAGGGAACGAGAGAGATGGAGCGACTACAAGAGAGAGAACGTGAGACAGATTGGAGAGAGATATGGAGCGAGGTAGAGATAGAGAACGTTGGTGAGTGTGTGGTATCCGTGTTATTTGCTCCACGGCTGTTTAGATTTTATGTTGATGAGCAGCCAGTACAGTGTGTAGATGCAGTGAGATATTCAAGAAATAAGAAAGTTCTGCATGAACTCATACTTGTCACTGTAGTTTTGTGTTGAGTAACAAAATCCAAAATCTTTTTCATGGAATGACTCTGTGCACAAGCTTTCCAATCTGTGTCATCTTGGGCCAAAGTGTTGGACCCTGACACAGGAGGGGAAAACTGGCACTTTGTTCTAACCAAAGGTAGTCTAAATTCACTCATCTTTGGTCCCCCATTTAAGGTTAGAGCACAGGAAGAGTGAAGACTTCTGACAGGCTACAACCAGAGAGGAAGAGGCGAAGAGAGAGGGTTTACTCTGTCCAAAATCTGTCCACAAAAAATAAGGCCATGAAGTGAGGAATATTTGTATGGAGGTCAATGAGAGTGTCAAATTTAATTGCACATTTTCTATGTGAGGCTTATTTGATCGAATAGAAGTTTTATTTTATTTATTTATTTAATTAACTAGTCATGTCAGTTGAGAACAAATTCTTATTTTCAATGACGGCCTAGAAACAGTGGGTTAACTGCCTTGTTCAGGGGCAGAACGACAGATGTTTACCTTGTCAGCTCGGGGATTCGATCTTGCAACCTTTCGGTTACTAGTCCAATGCTCTAACCACTAGGCTACTTGCCGCCCCATTGTTAGAGCGGTCACTCGACTATCTTGTCAATATAATAGAAAATCTTCAGTAAAACCAACTACAAGGTTCTACCAATGGTGCTAGTCTCCTTTCCCAAAGTTCCCAGGTTTTTCAGAAATCCTGGTTGGAGGATTCTCAGAATCTGGAGGGGATACGCTGGGAGGGTATCTTCCATCTGGGAATGATGCAACCAGGAATTAAGAAAAACCTGGGATTCTTTTTCAGAATCTCCATGCACACAATTTCTGAGGGCAGAGCACCAAAAAAAGAGAAGGCAGAAGAACACAAAGAGAGAAAGAGAAATTAGAGCAAGAGATGGATAAATGCGCTGCGTTGTGACATCCCACACCAGTACTCTGAGCTAAATTCTAAATCTGGCAGATTTTAAGGGGGTTTCAAGATGTGCAGATCATGCGCCTATAACAGTAGACTTATATACCAGAGTTTGTAAGTCACAACTCATGAGCAGTTAGGGTGATAAATCATAGCTGTACTGACAGTGTGCCATTTGGTTCACACAGTCAGGGTTAAGATGGCCTGGTAGAGGCCAGCTAAGGGTAAGTGGAATCTGGAGACCAGGCTCTGGACATTTGAGAGGGCACATGGTCCACCCTTCCAACCTTGATGATCCATAAAGGGACTGAGTGAAAGAACATCCTATTTGGGTTAATGTACCACTCTGTTCCATAATCTCAGTTTCTGAACAACACTGGCTTTGCCTTTTACTTCACACCCAATGCTGTATACACCAAACAACAACTACCTGTCTATCTATACTCCAACAAAGCCAACTTCTCCAAAGGTCAGCTTTCCCAACAGTACTGGCTTTTACCACTATTCCATAGATTGTTTCCCTGCTCCATATACCTTGACATATCTGGCCATCGCCACAATTCTTAGGCTCTATCTACAGTCTTGAAATAATACACAGTTGGATTTACTTTGAAGATTGATATTTGTCTGAGACGCTGAATGAATACACATGAATATAGATACTTCAGCTTGGCATTGGCTTTGTTTGAGGTTTGCACACTCGTAGTTACAAATAGATGTACACCAGTGACATTTCTGAGAGGCCACAGGTCTGTTATTGACCATTACCAACTAGCATTCCAGCGATATTCTGAGAACCAAAAGTTCTCGTCGCACAAAGGGTAGATAAAAGTAGATTAGTCACTCACTGTTCTTGGAGGATAAAACCAACGTTCTCCTGAGACACCTGTCCCGTCACGGGGTGCCGGAATGTCGTGGTCCTCTGGTTATGGCTATGAGAGGAACAGAGGAGAAGAGAGGGAACAGTGGTGGGGAATGGAGGTAGGAGGAGAGAGGGGGAAAAAACAGAGTGGAACAAAATTAGCATCCCTGGCTATCGAATCAGTCTGTGGTCATTGCGTTGGATTCCCCCCCCTTCCGCTCACATGTAGACACAAGCGGATCATTCTCTAGGGGCGTAGTGGGTTTCAAGCACTAAATAACCCCATAGTCTCGCCCCCCTGACTTTCTCAGGCCTGTGTAGAATGTGTGGGGTGGCGGTGGCCCCCGTCCTGGACAGCTCGTATGATCTGGCCATAAAGTGTCAGGCTCAGCACTAAATTCCGGACACACACACACACACACGAAAAGAAAGAAAGAGATCGAGAGAGAGAGATCTAGAGAGAGGGAGAGAGAGAGAGAGAGAGAGAGAGAGAGAGAGACGAGATCGAGAGATAGCGAGATCGAGAGAGCGAGATCAAGAGAGAGATAGAAAGAGAAAGATCGGTCAGGCCAGGCAAGGCCTCCATTGATTTCAACCTGGGGCCTGCGTCCCTAGGCTATTCCCGATATGTACTTCTGCACTACATAGGAAATAGGGTGCCATTTGGGACACAGCAGGGCCCTCTATCAGGGGTGTAAATTCCATTGCCAAGGGGATAAACAAAGAGGGGTGGTGGCAGGGGGGCTGGTCAATAACGCTTTGCTTTGGAAAAACTTTGAAGGTAAACGGCACCCAATGTTTTTCAACTATACACAGTCTACAACATTCGACTCTCGTCTCGTGGGAGCTTGCCGAGTGAGGGTGAGTTGGAAAATCGAAGTCACGGTCAAAGTTGACTGCCTACGATAAGGCTGATGACATTTATGAAACACAAATCACTCAGCGTCAGTTAGACTAAGTGAATCAGTGAAGTTTTTATTTTAATGAATTAAAAAAAAAACATACAGTTCACCTGCGGTGAAACCTCTCAACATTTGCATTAAATCTTAGTCATTTAGCAGAAGCTCCCATCCAGAGCAGCACACAGGAGCAATCAGGGGGAAGTGCCCCGCTCATGGGCACATCGACATATCCACCATCCAGTCCACTCGGGGGACCAGAACCAGCGAGTGTTGACATCTCAAAATAACTAGGGAAGAAATGTGTGTAGCATCTTCTGATATCGCAAAGCCAATCACACATACATACTAAGTTCAGTTAGTCTTCAACACGTCTTGTTGTTGCTTGCTATGTAGGTTAAGTCAGTCCCTTTCAGAACATAAAGGCAGATTTGGATCTTTAAGGAGATCGCTGACAAAAGTCGCAATTTGCAGCGCTTCGTCCCCAGATATCCCAGAGTACCAGGAAGCTCTAATGCATTCCTCTTCTTCCAGGGGTTAGGATGTAATCAGTTAGGCCCTGTGTACACCACCAAGGTTGATTGCCAAATGGCACCCCATTCCCTATATAGTGCACTACTTTCAAACCAGTGCCCATAGCGCTCTGGGCAAAAGTAGTGCACGATGTAGGGAATAGGTTGCCATTTGGGACACAGTCCAAGTGACTTAAAAACAAGCCTTTATAGGGCACACAACACCCTCCCAATATATTCCCTCCATCAAATAGTAGTTGAGCTGCTGCTGTCCCTGTAGGAGCTGATGTGGAGTGACGGCTGAGAGCTCACTTCCTGGTTAAGGAAGGAAAAAAAGCACTCTGGTCCAATACGCACAGGGACGTGTGAAAAGGCTGCTGTGCTGTTTGTTGTTTTGACAGAGGTCTGCATCCCAAATGGCACCAAAAGTAATGCACTAAATATGGAATAGTGTGCCATTTGGGACACAAGCAGAGTTATGTTTCACACAGGAAAATACGCACTATGCTCTAGATACGAGTATGTCTCAGGGGACAATACTGGGGTCTACCTTAGCATAGACAATTATCTTAGAAAAGTATGTACTGCTGTCTATGCAGATAAGCATAAGTATTAGCGATATTGGCTGAACAGGAATGAATCATTTTATCGTCATTTAGCAATAGTGCTGTCCAGGGGATGGCAGTGGCACCCACCCTCCACAGTATTCTTCAGCCATCCGCTACAATGGTGACGTGGTCACAGATCCCCATCAAATTCAACAGCAAATGTAATGTTGCAACGATTTGGGATGACCTCAGTGTATTACTTGAAAATAACCAGCGCTAGTCTCAGGGCCCATATGTGCAACCAGAGGGGAAAAAAACAAAAACTCTAGACCACCTTTACTCCACACACAGAGACGCATACAAAGCTTTCCCTAGCCCTCCATTTGGTAAATCTGACCATAATTCTATCCTCCGGATTCCTGCTTACAACCAAAAACTAAAGCAGGAAGTACCAGTGACTCAATCTATACGGAAGTGGTCAGATGACGTGGATGCTACAGGACTTTTTGCTAGCACAGACTGGAATATGTTCTGCGAATCATCCAATGGCATTGAGAAGTATGCCACCTCAGTTACCAGATTCATCAATAAGTGCATTGACGACATCGTCCCCACAGTACGTACATATCCCAACCAGAAGCCATGGATGAAAGGCAACATCCGCACCGAGCTAAAGGCTAGAGCTGCCGCTTTCAAGGAGCGGGGACTCTAATCAGGACGCTTATAAGAAATCCCGCAATGCCCTCAGACTAATCATCAAACAGGCAAAGTGTCAATACAGGACTAAGACTAAATCCTACTATGCTCGTCGGATGTGACAGGGCTTGCAGAACTATTACAGACAATAAAATGGGAAACCAAGCCGTGAGCTGCACAGTGACGCAAGCCTACCAGATGAGCTAAATACCTTTTATGTTCACATTCAGGCAAGCAACACTAAAGCATGTATGAGAGCACCAGCTGTTCCTGATGACTGTGTGATCACGCACTCTGTAGCCAATGTTGGCAACACCTTTAAACAGGTCAACATTCACAAGGCCGCGGTGCCAGACAGATTACCAGGGCGTGTACTCAGAGCATGCGCTGACCAACGGGCAAGTGTCTTCACTGACATTTTAAACGTCTCCCTGACCAAGTCTGTAATACCCACGTTTCAAGCAGACCACCATAGTCCCTGTGCCCAAGAATGCGAAGGTAAATGACTACCACCCCGTAGCACTCACGTTGGTAGCCATGAAGCGCTTTGAAAGGCTGGTCATGGCTCACATCACAATCATCCCGGAAACCCTAGACCCACTCCAATTCACATACAGCCCCAACAGATCCACAGATGACACAATCACATTCACACTCCACACTGCCCTTTCCCACCTAGACAAAAGGAACACCTATGTGAGAATGCTGTTCATTGACTACAGCTCAGCGTTCAACACCAGAGTGCCCACAAAGCTCATCAATAAGCTAAGGACCCTGGGACTAAACACCTCCGTCTGCAACTGGATTCTGGACTTCCTGACGGGCCACCCCAGGTGGTAAGGGTAGGCAACAACACATCTGCCATTCTGATCCTCAACACTGGGGCTCCTCAGGGATGCGTGCATATTCCCCTCCTGTACTTCCTGTTCACCCACGACTGCGTGGCCAACCACGACTCCAACACCATTAAATTTGCTGACGACACAACAGTGGTAGGCCTGATCACCGACAATGATGAGAGCCTATAGGCAGGAGGTCAGAGACCTGGCAGTGTGGTGCCAGGACAACAACCTCTCTCTCAATGTGAGCAAGACAAAGGAGGTGATCGTGGACTACAATAAAAAGGCGGGCCGAACTGGCCCCATTTAACATCGACAGAGCTGTAGTGGAGTGGGTCTTGAGTTTCCTTGGTGACCACATCACCAACAAACTATCATGGTCCAAACACACCAAGACAGTCGGGAAGAGGGCACGACAACACCTTTTCCCCCTCAGGAGACTGAAAAGATTTGCCATGGGTCCCCAGATCCTCAAACATTTCTACAGCTGCACCATCGAGAGCATCCTGACCGGTATGGCAACTGCTCGGCATCTGACTATAAGACGCTACAGAGGGTAGTGCAGACAGCCCAATACATCACTGGGGCCAAGCTTCCTGACATTCAGGACCTATATAGTAGGCGGTGTCAGAGGAAGGCCTAAAAAATGGTCAAAGACTCCAACCACCCAAGTCATAGACTGTTCTCGCACTGCTACCACACAGCAAGCGGTGCCGGAGCGCCAAGTCTAGGTCCAAAAGGCTCCTTAACAAGCTATAGGAAATGCCCACCCTGACAATTTACATTGACCGCCCCCCCCTCCCCTTTGTTTTTACACTGCTGCTACTTACTGTTTATTATCTATGCACAACCACTTTACCCCAACCTACATGTGCAAACTACCTTGACTAACCTGTACCCCCGCACATTGACTTGGTACCGGTATCCTCAGTATATTGCCTCGTTATTGTTATGCAATTTTATTGTTTTACTTTAGTTTATTTAGTAAATATGTTATTTATTTCTTGAACTGCATTGTTGGTTAAGGGCTTGTAGGTACGCATTTCATGGTAATGTTGTATTTGGTGCATGTGACAAATAAAATTATTTGATTTGATTACAACAGGGAAAATCACTGTTTTTGCCTGCTCCTAACTTTTCAATTATAATGTGGAAAAGCCCATTGAGAAATGGTTCCAATCCTTTACAATGAAAATTGTCTACTTCCCTCTACGTTAACGTATATCGAATCCACTCTAAAGTCACGATTAACTGTTTCGTATAATATTGTAGGGATCTCTTTGGTACCATCAGAGACGTTTTAGAGCACAGCTGTTCCCACCACACCATCTCAGGCAATTCTTATCCATGATGTCTAACATACAGAGCATTCGGGAAAGTATTTAAACCCCTTCACTTTTTCCACATTTTTGTTACGTTACAACCTTATTCTAAAATTGATTAAATAAACAATTTCCTCCTCAATCGACACACAACACCCCATAATGACAAAGCGAAAATATTTTTTTTTTTACATTTTGCAAATGTATTCAAAATAAAACAGAAACCCTTTGCTATGAAACTCGGGAACTGAGCTCAGGTGCATCCTGTTTTCATTGAGCATCCTTGAGATGTTGCTACAACTTGATTGGAGTCCAGCTGTGGTAAATTCTATTGATTGGACGTTTTGTAAAAAGGCACACAACTGTCTATATAAGGTCCCACAGTTGACAGTGCATGTCATAGCAAAAACTAAGCCATGAGGTTAAAGAAATTGTCCGTAGAGCTCAGAGACAGGATTGTGTCGAAGCATAAAGTGTACCATAAAGTTTTTGCAGCATTGAAGGTCCCCAAGAACACAGTGGCCTCCATCATTCTTTCTAGAGCTGGCCACCCGGCCAAACTGAGCAATCTGGGAAGAAAGGCCTTGGTCAGGGAGGTGACCAAGAACCCGATGTTCACTGTGATAGAGCTCCAGAGTTCCTCTGTGGAGATGGTAGAACATTCCAGAAGGACAACCATCTCTGCAGCACTCCACCAATCAGGCCTTTATGGTAGAGTGGCAGACGGAAGCCACTCCTCAGTAAAAGGCACACGACAGCCCTCTTGGAGGTTGCCAAAAGTCACCTAAAGGACTCTCATACAATGAGTGACAAGATTGTTTGGTCTGATGAAACCAAGATTGAACTCTTTGGCCTGGATGCCAAGCGTCACATCTGGAGGACAGTGAAGCATGGTGGTGGCAGCATCATGCTGTGGGGATGTTAGATATTCCTGCACTGCTGGAGCTATGAACATAAACATTTCACTGCACCTGAGATAACATCTGCAAATCTATGTACGCGACCAATGAACATTGATTTGGATATTTTGGGGTTGTTTCTAGTAGATTCCAGTATTTTGAGGGTAGCCGTTTACAGTAGTTTGTGGTATTTTGGAGTTTTGTTTAGAGTAGTTTGTGGTATTTTCGGTTGTTCCTGGTATTTTAGGGGTAGCTGTTTGGAGTAGTTTCTGGTTGTTCCTGGTATTTTGGAGTTCTGTTTAGAGTAGTTTGTGGTATTTTCTGTTGTTCCTGGTATTTTGGGGGTAGCTGTTTGGAGTAGTTTCTGGTTGTTCCTGGTATTTTGGGGGTAGCTGTTTGGAGTAGTTTCTGGTTGTTCCTGGTATTTTGGGGGTAGCTGTTTGGAGTAGTTTCTGGTTGTTTCTGGTATTTTTTAATGGGCAGCTGTTTGGTATTTTGGGTTGTTTCTGTTCGTTTCTGGTTTGGGGTATTAAGTAAGACTACATAAATGTTAACTCTTATTATCTGGCTTTGAACATGTTGTGGGAGTACCTAAACAGAGACACAGGTGAAGCGGACTCAGACTGCGTCATAACAGATAACATCCCGCTAAGAAAAAACGTCTGCTTTCTCTCAAAAACCACCCAGCATGGTGAGAGAAATAACCCACTCCACACTGGCTTTAGCGCTGAGCTCAACCCTCTCCATGTACGGTGTGGTATTTACCTACAGTGCTGAGGAGGTACGTAAGGACACTCAAATCTTGATTGGCACATCAAGGGAGGTAAACATTAATGTAAACAAATGTTGGTTACTTGGCTACTATGCCCACCCCATCCCAATGCAGGTGACTTAACCTCTTAGTATGTATGTATGTATGTATGTATGTATGTATGTATGGTATGTATGTATGTATGTATGTATGTATATATATATGGAGTAGTGTCTCCATCTGACATCAGCAAGCGCTGCTCACTAAGTAGTGGTGTGAATGTTTAAACAAAATTGAGATCCTTATTGTCAAGTAAAATCCATAACCGAAAAACAATGTTTTTTTTATGTAGACACAGAACGTAAACAGCATAGTGGGTCTATTTCCGCATCAACTAAGAGCGTTGCAGCACGAAGTTCAACTACTCCACTGTTTTGGTGCCCTGGCTACCGCACAGAACAGAGTGAAGTAAACCCGTGCACATGCACAGATACTGTGTGTGACAGGGAGAGCGTAGTGTTGCATCTCGCTCATCTCAATATCCAAGCCAATTCATTGATGGTAGGCCCTGCTTGACTGAAGTTGCTTGACTGAAGTTGCTTGACATTGCAAGCCAGGAAATTGCGAGATACAGCATTTCATTGCAAGATACAGGTTTTGATTGCCGATAGACAGGCCTCGTGCACGGTTCTGACTGTCTGCCTGGTGGCCAACGTGCCTATACGGTGCCCCTCCCCTCTCTCTCCATCCCTCGCTAAGAAAGATGCAAGTGTTTGTGTTTGTGTCCACAATTTTGTTTTCTGAGGTCTTGGCTGATTTCTTTTGATTTTCCCATGATGTCAAGCAAAGAGGCACTGAGTTTGAAGGTAGGCCTTAAAATACATCCACAGGTACACCTCCAATTGACTCAAATGATGTCAATTAGCCTAACAGAAGCTTCTAAAGCCATGATATCATTTTCTGGAATTTTCCAAGCTGTTTAAAGGCCCAGTCAATTTAGTGTATGTAAACTTCTGACCCACTGGAATTGTGATACAGTGAATTATAAGTTAAATAATCTGTCTGTAAACAATTGTTGGAAAAATGACTTGTGTCATGCACAAAGTAGATGTCCTAACCAACTTGCCAAAACTATAGTTTGTTAACAATACATTTGTGGCGTGGTTGAAAAACGAGTTCTAATGCCTCCAACAGTGTATGTAAACTTCCGACTTCAACTGTACACACACACACACACACACACACACACACACACACACACACACACACACACAGGAAAGTATTCAGACTCCTTTTCCAAATGTTGTTACGTTACAGCCTTATTGTTTTTCCCACCCTCAATCTACACACAATACCCCATAATTACAAAGCAAAAACATGTTTGTAGATTTTTTGGCTATTTTATATAAATACATAAAAAAAAAAAAATCTGACCCTTCACTCACTACTTTTTTGAAGCACCTTTGGCAGAGATTACAGCCTTGAGTCTTCTTGAGTATGACACTACAAGCTTGGCACACCTGTATTTGGGGAGTTTCTCCCATTCTTCTCTTCAGATCCTCTCAGGCTCTGTCAGGTTGAATGGGGAGCATTGCTGCACAGCTATTTTCAGGTCTCTCCAGAGATGTTAGATCGGGTTCAAGTCCGAGCTCTGGCTGGAAATTCAGAGACCTGTCCTGAAGCCACTCCTGCGTTGGCTTGGCTGTGTGCTTAGGGTCGTTGTCCTGTTGGATGGTGAACCTTCACCCCAGTCTGAGGTTCTGAGCGGTCTGGAGCAGGATATCATCAAGGATCTCTCTGTACTTTGCTCCATTCACCTTTGCCTTGATCCTGACTAGTCTCCCAGTCCCTGCCGCTGCAACCTCCATGCTTCACCGTAAGGATGGTGCCAGGTTCATCTTTGCTTTGATCCTGACTAGTCTCCCAGTCCCTGCCGCTGCAACCTCCATGCTTCACTTTAAGGATGGTGCCAGGTTTTCTCCAGAAGTGATGCTTGGCATTCAGGCCAAAGCGTTCAATATTGGTTTTATCAGACCAGAGAATCTTGTTTTTCATGGTCGGAGAGTCTTTAGGTGCCTTTTGGCAAACTCCAAGCGGGCTGTCATGTGTCTTTTAGTGAGAAGTGACCGCAGAGTGCTGAAGCGCTTAGCACGTCTGTCCTCGGTTGCAACACTGACTACCGAGTTACAAACTGCCTCTGGAAGCAACATCAACACATGAACCGTTTGTCAAGAGCTTCATAAAATGTTTTTTTTTGTGGCCAAGCAACCGCACACAAGCCTAAGATCACCATGCACAATGCCAAGGGTCGGCTGAAGTGGTGTAAAGCTTGCCGCCATTGGACTCTGGAGCAGTGGAAATGCGTTTTCTGGAGTGATGAATCACGCTTCACTATCTGGCAGGCTGACGAACGAATCTGGGTTTGGTGGATGCCAGGAGAACACTACCTACCCCAAGGCATAGTGACAACTGTAAAGTTTGGTGGTGGAGGAATAATAGTCTGGGGCTGTTTTTCATGGTTTGGGCTAGGCCCCTTAGTTCCAGTGAAGGGAAATCTTAATGATACATCATACAATGACATTCTAGACAATTCTGCACTTCCTACTTTGTGGCAACAGTTTGAGGAAGGACCTTTTCTGTTTCAGCATGACAATGCCCCTGTGCACAAAGCGAGGACCATACTGAATTGGTTTGTCAGCTCGGTGTGAAAGAACTTGACTGGCTTGCACAGGGCCCTGACCTCAACCACATCGAATACCTTTGGGATGAATTGGAAACACTACTGCGAGCCAGGCCTAATCGCCCAACATCAGTGCCCGACCTCACGAATACTCGTGGCTGAATGGAAGCAAGTCCTAACAGCAATGTTACAACATCTAGTGGAAAGCATTCCAAGAAGAGTGGAGGCTGTTATAGCAGCAATGGAGGGACCAACTCCATATGAATTAATGCCCATGATTTTGCCATGAGATATTTGACGAGTAGGTGTCCACATACATTTGGTCATGTAGTGTATCAAAGACTAAATATGTTGGCTTTGAACAGCTGGTTACGTCACAAATGGCACCTTATTTCCTAAATAGTGCATTACTTTTGACCAGTACCCATATGGTCCTGGTCAAAATGTATGCACTAAATAGGGAATACGGTACCTTTCGGGATGTAGCCTCCACTCTCACTGACATCTCACCCAATCCTGAGTGGAGACATTTGTCTCCGTATCTACTGGCGTGAGACAGCTGGCAGGTTTGCGAGAGCCCCGTGCTGAGAAAGACAGATTGCTTCAAAACATCTATTTGGTGAGTGGGTGTGTGTTCAGTCAAAAAGGTCAGGTCTATTTAAAGGTTTCCAGATGAAATGTGTTTGAAATGCAGGGCGGAGGACAGATGTAGGGACAGACGGAGGGAGGGAGGGAGGGAGGGAGGGAGGGAGGGAGGGAGGGAGGGAGGGAGGGAGGGAGGGAGGGAGGAAAGGAGGGAGGAAAGGAGGGAGGAAAGGAGGGAGGAAAGGAGGGAAAGGAGAGTGGTTGTTGGTGCATTCTGAGAGGGGCAGAGCGAGGTCATTCCCATTCAAAGTGCGGAGAGGTGTGGGTGGGTGCGTGTGTGTGTCCACGCATGAGTCGGTCCGTCTGCCTGTCCATGTATACGTGTGTATGCGTGTGTGTACGTGCATTAGTTTGTGTGGGTATCAGTGTGTGAGTGTGTGTGTGTATATGTATAATGCGATGTGGGTGTCTGCGTACGTGGTGGCATAGACAGACATTTAAAGTAGCCCTTTGAGTGGAGCTGCTATGTAGGCTCTGAATAATACAGCTAATAATTATCCTTCCATCCCACACGCTGGCTTTTGTTAAAGAGATGAAGAGGATCCGGTGTCATCAGAAGTTGAGAACTCAGAACACCAGCACTCTCCTCCAAAAGAAAACTGTTTTAACGCAGACTTTGAACTATTGTTAAAGGCACAGATTGATTTCAAGAGTCGGGTAGTTAGGACTGGATATACAAGCCTCCACACACAACCATCACACGCACAACACATACAGCATGTACACATTCGTACACACATGTAGCCTACATCTACACACACACACACACACACACACACACACACAACCCTGCCAAGGACTACAGAGTATCATGTATGATGAGTGAGTCCACTAGGTTGGGTTACACAAAGACTAAGTCAAATACAGTGGGAGCCAGGCTAGCAACAGCAGCACGCAGGTTTATATGTTGGCATTTTCATCACATGAAAAAGGTATCACTACAGTCAGTAGGCACCTCAGCATGCTAGCGGCTCCTGTAGACTGCGTCATTGCGCTAACGCTAGTTAGCAATGGCTCCAGAAACTACGTTCAAACTGCACACAGATACAGTACCAGTAAAAAGTTTGGACGCACCTACTCATTCAAGGTTTTTCTTTATTTGTAGTATTTTCTACATTGTATAATAATAGTGAAGACATCAACACTATGAAATAACACATATGGAATCATGTAGTAAGCAAAAAAAGTGTGACAAATCAAAATAGATTTTATATTTGAGATTCTTCAAAGTTACCACCCTTTGCCTTGATGACAGCTTTGCACACTCTTGGCATTCTCTCGATTGTTTAAAAAAAATAAAAAAAATGTACACCTTTATTTAACTAGGCAAGTCAGTTAAGAACACATTCTTATTTTCAATGACGGCCTAGGAACGGTGGGTTAACTGCCTTGTTCAGGGGCAGAACAACAGATTTTTACCTTGTCAGCTCGGGGGTTCAATCTTGCAACCTTACGGTTAACTAGTCCAACGCTCTAACCACCTGCTTTACATTGCACTCCACGAGGAGCCTGCCTGTTACGCAAATGCAATAAGAAGCCAAGGTAAGTTGCTAGCTAGCATTAAACTTATAAAAAAACAATCAATCATAATCACTAGTTAAAATAGTAATATCATCAACCATGTGTAGTCATCTAGCCTGTCCTGCGTTGCATATAATCGCTTAGGTACACGTTGCTCCAAACATAAACATCAATGCCTTTCTTAAAATCAATACACAAGTATATATTTTTAAACCTGCATATTTAGTTAATATTGCCTGCTAACATGAATTTCTTTTAACTAGGGAAAATGTGTCACTTCTCTTGCAACAGAGTCAGGGTATATGCAGCAGTTTGGGCCGCCTGGCTCGTTGTGAACTGTAAGACTATTTCTTCCTAACAAAGACAGCCGACTTCGCCAAACGAGAGATGATTTAACAAAAGCGCATTTGCGAAAAAAGCACAATCGTTGCACGACTGTACCTAACCATAAACATCAATGCCTTTACACAGAAGTATATATTTTTAAACCTGCATATTTAGCTAAAATAAATCCAGGTTAGCAGGCAATATTAACCAGGTGAAATTGTGTCACTTCTCTTGCGTTCATTGCACGCAGAGTCAGGGTATATGCAACAGTTTGTGCCGCCTGGCTCGTTGCGAACTAATTTGCCAGAATTCTACGTAATTATGGCATAACATTGAAGGTTGTGCAATGTAACAGGAATATTTAGACTTAGGGATGCTACCCATTAGATAAAATACGGAACGGTTCCATATTTCACTGAAAGAATAAACATTTTGTTTTCGAGATGATAGGTCATTAATATGGTCGAATCCAGAAACTAAGGCTCGTATTTGTGTGTGTTATTATGTTATAATTTAAGTCTATGATTTGATATAGCAGTCTGACTGAGCGATGGTAGGCAGCAGCAGCAGGCTCGTAAGCATTCATTCAAACAGCACTTTCGTGCGTTTTGCCAGCAGCTCTTCGCTGTGCTTCAAGCATTGCGCTGATTATTACTTCAAGCCTATCAACTCCCAAGATTAGGCTGCTGTAACCGATGTGAAATGGCTAGCTAGTTAGCGGGTGCGCGCTAATAGCGTTTCAAACGTCACTCACTCAGACTTGGAGCAGTTGTTCCCCTTGCTTTGCAAGGGTAACGCTGCTTCGAGGGTGGCAGTTGTCGATGTGTTCCTGGTTTGAGCCCAGGTAGGAGCGAGGAGGGGGACGGAGGCTATACTGCTACACTGGCAATACTAAAGTGCCTATAAGAACATCCAATAGTCAAAGGTATATGAAATACAAATCGTATAGAGAGAAATAGTCCTTTAATTCCTATAATAACTACAACCTAACACTTCTTACCTGGGAATATTGAAGACTCATGTTAAAAGGAACCACCAGCTTTCATATGTTCTCATGTTCTGAGCAAGGAACTTAAACGTTAGCTTTCTTACACGGCACATATTGCACTTTTACTTTCTTCTCCAACACTTTGTTTTTGCATCATTTAAACCAACTTGAACATGTTTCATTATTTCAGGCTAAATAGATTTTATTGATGTATTATATTAAGTTAAAATAAGTGTTCATTCAGTATTGTTGTAATTGTCATTATTAGAAAAATAAAAATAATAATTTAAAAAAAGTAATAATAAAACAAAATAAAAAAAATTGGCCGATTAATCGGTATCGGCTTTTTTGGTCACCCAATAATCGGCATCGGCGTTGAAAAATCATAATCGGTCGACCTCAAGTAGAAAATAAGTTGCAAACAATTGCAAAAAAACACACAAATTAGCACAGTTAGTTAGTAGCCCGTAAAACGGCAGCCACCCCCTCCGGCGCCATTATTACCATTTGTATTACAATGAATCCACAATTCCATTATCTTCACAGCCCTATGTACAACATTTACCAAAACTATAAAAACCTACACACCTCCAAGAAAAGTTATAAGGTTACTGCGCATCCTAGTAAAGCAAGTGTCAACTTTATTTCACAGTTAAGCTCACTAAAGCCATTCCCTCTTCCTCAATTACATTTCTGTCACCTAAATGAGAACTCTACCTCTTTATCTCTTTAAAATCTCAATCAAATCCCAGCTAAAGCTAGCACGTCCACACCTGACTGTACTATCACAATAGATCAATAATTAGCTTGTGTAGCTGCACCGCACAACCCTCTGAAGATAGCCTACAATACTGTATATAATATCCAAGCAAAGCCCAAGCTCACCAAAGCCACTTGCTGCTACATCTTCCAAATAAAAACCGCAACTCAGCTGAACTATGACAGTAACTACAGTTCTAGTGCCGTTTCAGAGCTGCTTCCATTTGTTTCCCTAGAGCCGGAGCAACTAGGCAGTTAGCTCCTATAGCTCGGGCATTGCCCCCTCGGTCAATGTCGCCTCAGTATCCCAATAGCGCAGTTCCAACTCACTCACTCACTCACTCACCCTAGATTGCTGGAATGGTGAGCACTTACAAAACGCAGAGCTTTTTAAAAATGGTTAAATGAAAGTTAAGGGTTAAATCAAACTGGACTCTTTTACCTGCTTCCACATGGCTACGGTTCTGGCTTTCACTCTGCTGGTCTGTGGGTGTGTATGAGCTATTCCTGTGTTTAGCGGGAAGGGGGGGGGGGGGGGGGGTAAAGTACCATCCCAGTAGCTAGGTCCTGTCATAGGGAGGAGGGAATACTATCTGACCCACACCTCGCTCTCTCATTCCCTCTCTCTCCCTCTTTGACTTCGCAGTACGACTGAACTGCTGCCTGGGATTTCATTCACACTACAGTGAGAGGCAGTGACACAACGTAGCCTTGCTCCAAACTACCACGGTCTCACGTGCCCCTATACAGCGCAGGCACATGTGCACACGCACGCAGAAATGTCATAAAACAAATCAGATCTATGGGATAAACTAAAGTCTACAGATGCCTACCAGAATGGGAACGTCAGAGAAAGCTATGGGTATTGGCACATGGAGAAAGTAGGCCCATTTATCAGTGTGGGCCGGCTGTGTGTAGAATTCTGTGTCTGGCGGCGCAAATCACTTTAATGAGGGTTATTAACCACGCAGGATGAGAATGGGCCATTAGACTGCTACACACGCACCATTATACGGCCATTTGACCATATCCTCTGTAACAAGCCTCTTCTGAAATATATTTGAGGTGTTATTTTTGGGCATTTGTTTTGCAGCAAACTCCAAATCCTTTAGGGCTGGGCCCCTCAGAGGTACTTGGGTGTTCACCTCAAATAAATATCATGAGGTTGTTTTGGCAGTGACTTCAAAAAGCCTTTGTTGCAGAGAACAGGAAAAGCTAACGGTCAGTTTGTTCCTTTCATATGA
Source organism: Salmo salar (assembly GCF_965601325.2). Classification (NCBI taxonomy): domain Eukaryota; kingdom Metazoa; phylum Chordata; class Actinopteri; order Salmoniformes; family Salmonidae; genus Salmo; species Salmo salar. Next base: position 76,159,878 of record NC_138300.1, on the reverse strand, counting down.
ATCCACAATTTCAAAAAACTTTATTTGGCCATCTGTTACGACGGGAATTCGTCTTCTGCTCTGCTCTCATCCACAATAGCAATGTGCGCGCAAACACAGACACAGACACATGCACGTACTGTACACACACACACACACACACACAGTATGCCTTCATCTCTCCGTGTTACCAAGCCTCCACATTCTTCTCTGTACCAAACTAACTAGTCTCTACTATTTTCTCTACCATCTCCGTTGTCCTTTCGATAAAGGAAGTATGACTTGTGGGATCGCTTTCAGCCTAGGGCTTGACGTCACAGCCTAACCCTAACCCAGCAGCCTGACAGATTAAAGTGGTGTTTGGCATTGTGGCACACAGGAAAGCTTTTGTTTGGCCAGCTTGTAACCAGTGCCAGCCCCCCCTCTCCTGTTTCACCGTGGCCCTGAACAACAAGGGCAATTCTAGCACAAGAGAGGGGGAAAGGGGCACTCAATTCTGGTGACAGCCTGGCATCGACACCATGCCAGTGATAACGGGCATAGTCGGGGCATAGGCATCACTGACACACCTGGCATGGAGTGCCTGCTGGCTATGATGCGACAACCTCGTGCAACATGCTGTTGACAGCGGAACATGCCGACACTGAGGCGGCCATTTTGCATTGAGAGGTTTGTGTATTCCAACCCCCATTATCTAGCTGGTGTGATATGTTTATCAACGGTGTGTTGACGCCACCAAAACAAGCAAGAGATCTGAAGTCCAGGTGTCTCGTGAACCCAAAATGTTGTTGGTTATGTACAAACTCAGACCAAATAAGCATGTCTGCGGTCTAACGGCAGGTGATTAATCAGTATCCAACTTCATAGGACTATGAAGCTAACTGAAGATGGCCATCTTTAGAAAATCCCAAATATGTCTAGCTGGCTTTGTGACATATGCCTCAGATGTTGGAGGGCCAGTAGGAGGCACTCGTTCCTCTGGTCTAAAAAAAATATCCCAATGCCCCAGGGCAGTGATTGAGGAAAATTGCCCTGTGTAGGGTGCAGTCAGTCAGATGGGACGTTAAATGGGTGTCCTGAATCTCTGTGGTCACTAAAAATCCCATGGCACTTATCGTAAGAGTAGAGGTGTGTTAACCCCGGTGTCCTGGCTAAATTCCCAATCTGGCCCTCGTACCATCATGGCCACCTAATCATCCCCAGCTTCCAATTGGCTCATTCATCCCCCCTCCTCTCCCCTTTAACTATTCCCCAGGTCATTGCTCTGAATGAGAATGTGTTCAGTCAATTTACCTGGTAAAATAAGGGTAAAAAAAATGAAATAAGTGTCTCACATCTCCAAAACATTGTGGATTACAAACAGACTCATAGACGAAAGAAGCAGGAAGAAACTTGGCTAGAGTAGAGAAGACTATAAACTTGGTCTGGATTTAGACGGTAGAAAGACCTAACATATAGTGATTCTATTGGACTTTTCTGGCTCAGTCTCCAGGCTTGGCAGCAGCTAGCCTGAAATAGACGACAACAGTCTCCTCCAATGAACAGGTTGGACCTGATCCTCCGTTGAACTGTCGGCACTGTCTCAGAACACACGCACATTCCAAATGCATTAAATCAGATGTACTACCGCATTTTCGCATTGTTAAACTGCAATACATTGGAGGAGAACCGACTTGTGTATGTGTGCGACTGGGATGTAGAAGGAAACAGCTGGTTTTACAGCTCCAGTGCTAACATTAGAGGCCTGCTAACATTGCGTGAACATTTGTGTGAGTGATTTATAGTTTACACTATACCACTACTTCCCTCTGGGTGTCCTCTGTAGGAAGTGTTATTTCAACGCACGTCAAGTTTACTTTCAAACCCAGTGTTGTTAGACAAGGTCAAGGTAACGGAGGTGAGTATCAGGATAGGTCAAGTTTACTTAAGTAAAAACAAAAATGTCCCGGTCATGGTTTGCTCATCTTGTTGACTTAACAAGAGAATTTCTCCTTGCCAAATTGTAGCAAGGTCAAGCTTATGTGCTTTCATTAAGTTTTTCATGGGATGAAATTAACTTAAAACACTTGGTAAAGTTAACTTAAAATGAGTTTGGCAAGCTTTATTACTTTAAGCAGAGTTTCTCAATCAACCAAGTTAGCTTCAACACTCTAGCAAGTTCACTTTAAGAGGTGTTTCGTCAATCACTCAAACTTCCTCTGGAGTTGGACTGGTTCACTGATGAGCACAATTCTTTTCTCCGATAGCTATGGAAATTAGAGAGCTGGTTGCTCGACCCTTGTCCACACACCAATCAACGCGGCCATTTTGGAAGTCTGCTTCTGTGCCTGATTCGCTTCCATTAAACCCACTTGGAGATAATACAAATATTCACATTAGCATAAACACTGATGGCAGAGAGACAGCGTTGTGTGAGGTGGGCACTGAGCAGTATTAAGACTCGTTAGAGAAGAGCCTACGCCGACTCCAAAACCAAGTCTAGTCTACACACGGCAGGTTATGCATTCACTGCAAATGAGATATTTTCCCCCAACTGTAAGACTACTGAGGGAGGGAGGATTAGGGAAAGCTATCTCAGGAGTAAAGAAAAAAGAAAAAAAGAAAGAGAGAGAGAGAGAGAGAAAGGTTTGCATAAAGGACTAGGGTTCTGTTCATCTTCCTTCTGCATAGCTTGATAACATTTTTCTCTGTCTTTTCAGAGTTTCATGGTCCAGGGAAGTGACAGGGGACAGATGGTGGGTTTGAGAGAAAGTGATAGAGTGTGGGGGAAAGACGGAGGTAGAGGGAGGAGGGAGATAAAGAATAAATAAATAAATCCATCAAATTGATGGACTGAATGGAAAATGGGAAAGACCCTTATGGAAAAATCACGATTTCACGTGTGACATTTCCACATGTTTTCTACATGTGAAACCATGTGTTTTTGGAACACTTCACGTGATGATATTTCACATTAAGTTTTACATAGATTTTCACATAACCTTTCATACAGTACCAGTCAAAAGTTGACACACCTACTACACCTTTATTTTTACTATTGTCTACATTGTAGAATAATAGTGAAGACAACAAAACTATGAAATAACATATGGAATTATGTAGTAACCAAAAAAGTGAGATTCTTCAAAGTAGCCACCCTTTGCCTTGACAGCTTTGCACACTCTTGGCATTCTCTCAACCAGTATCACCTAGAATGCTTTCCCAACAGTCTTGAAGGAGTTCCCACATATGCTGAGAACTTGTTGACTGCTTTTCCTTCACTCTGCAGTCCAACTCATGCCACACCATCTCAACTGGGTTGAGGACGGGTGATTGTGGAGGCCAGGTCATCTGATGCAGCACTCCATCACTCTCCTTGGTCAAATATCCCTTACACAGCCTGGAGGTGTGTTGGGTCCTTGTGCTGTTGAAAAACATATGATAGGCCCACTAAATGCAAACCAGATGATGTGGGGGTGCTTTGCTGGTGACACCGTCTGATTTATTTAGAATTCAAGGCACACTTAACCAGCATGGCTACCACAGCATTCTGCAGCGATACAGCATCCCATTACACCTCCTCCTCCATGCTTCACGGTAGGAATTACACATGCCGAGATCATCCATTCACCGACTCTGCGTCACACAAAGACACGGCAGTTGGAACCAAAAATCTCAAATTTGGACTCAGACCAAAAGGACAGATTTCCACCGGTCTAATCTCTTCTTCTTATTGGTGCCCCTAAAAAGCAACTAATCCCTTTAAAAACAGCCTATGAGGCATAGATATGAGTCAAAATTTACTACAAAGTGTAAATAGGATTATTTTGGTCATAAAGTAATTGTCGTCTAAAATGGAGTAAACCAGAGTTGGGTTTGGATTACAAGCATGTCAACAAATCATACCCCATTTTGCCAAGCTCCATGAGCAAATCGCCCCTCTGCCCACCTCGCTTCCCTTCACTGAATGGGGCTCCGCTGTTTCATTGCCCCAACCCGTTCAAAGGATCAAGGGCCCTATATGGGATTGACCATGCCTCCACAGCCAAAGTTCTATGGTTTGCATGCCCTGTCGAAGGACCCTAGCTAATATGCGGAATAGGGGCTTCGAGTTCGAACCAAAACAAAAAAGGACCGGTTTATGACGTTCCTTTTTAAACCTCTGAAATTGACTTTTCAACATTTAACTTGAAATGAAATGACTTCACCATTCAGTGCGGATATGAACAAGTTCCCATGCTTTTAAAATATCAGTAACGTTCCGGAACAGTATAGATCACTTTAGTTTCTGGTTCTGTGTATGAAATTATTTTGTCCTTTTCTGGGTTTCGGTTCTGTTCCCTGAACCGGTTTCAAACCTTGATTCATACTCCTGGACTCATTCCACATATTGAAATCAAATTTATAGAAGTATTCAAACCCCTGAGTCAATACATGTTATTAATCCACTTTGGCAGCAATTACAGCTGTGAGTCTTTCTGGGCAAGTCTCGAAGAGCTTTGTACACCTGGATTATACAACATTTGCACATTATTCTTTTTTAAATTCTTCAAGCTGGTTGTTGATCATTGCTAGACAGCCCTTTTCAAGTCTTGCCATACATTTTCAAGCCAATTTAAGTCAAAACTGTAACTAGGCCACTCAGGAACATTCAATGACGTTTTGGTAAACAACTCCAGTGTATATTTGGCTTTGAGTTTTAGGTTATTGTCCTGCTGAAAGGTGGAATTTGTCACCTGTGTCTGTTGGAAAGCAGACTGAACCAGGTTTTCCTCTAGGATTTTGCCTCTACTTAGCTCTATTCCGTTTCTTTTATAAAAATTCATCCCTAGTCCTTGCCGATGACAAGCAGATCCTTAACATGATTCAGCCACCACCATGGTTGAAAATATGAAGTGGTACTCAGTGATGTATTGTGTTTGGTCCAAACAAAACACTTTGTATTTACACTGAACAAAAATAAAACACAACAATTTCAAAGATGTTACTGAGTTACAGTTCATATAAGGAAAACAGTCAATTTAAATAAATTCAAATCGGCCCTAATCTATGGATTTCACATGACTGGGAATACAGATATGCATCTGTTGGTAAAAGATGCCTTAAAAATGGTAGGAGCGTGGATCACCATTTACCTCAATGCAGCGTGACACATGCATAGAGTTGATCAGGCTGTCCAATGTGGCATTTAGAATGTTGTCCCACTCCTCTTCAATGGCTGTGTGAAGTTGATGGATATTGGCGGGAACTGGAACATGCTGTCGTACACGTCGATCCAGAGCATCCCAAACGTGCTCAATGGATGACATGTCTGGTGAGTATGCAGGCCATGGAAGAACTGCGTCATTTTCAGCTTCCAGGAATTTTGTACAGAGCCCTGCGACAATGGGCGGTGCATTATCATGCTGAAACATGAGGTGATGGCCGCGGCTGAATGGCACAACAATGGGCCTCAGGATCTCGTCACGGTATCTCTTGTGCATTCAAATAGATAAAATGCAATTGTGTTTGTTGTCCGTAACTTATGCCTTCCCATACCATAACCCCACCACCACGGGACACTCGAATTCTCTAAAACGACATTGGAGGCAGTTTATGATAGAGAAATGAACATTCTGTCAAGAGCTCTGGTGGACATTCCTGCAGTCAGCATGGCAAATTGCATGCTCGCTCAAAACTTGAGATCTGTGGAATTGTGTTGTGTGACAAACCTGCACATTTTAGAGTGGCATTTCATTGTTCCAAGCACAAGGTGCACCTGTAAAATGATCATGCTGTTTAATCAGATTATTCATAAGCCACACCTGTCAGGTAGATGGATTATCTTGGCATAGGGATGTAAACAAATTTGTGCACAACATTTTATAGAAATAATCTTTTTGTCAATTAGGTTAGTATTGTGGATTAACTACAATGTTGTTGACCCATCCTCAGTTCTCGTATCACAGCAATTCAACTCTAAACTGTTTTAAAAAGTCACCACTGGACTCATGGTAAAATCCCTGAGCAGTTTCCTTCCTCTACAGCAACTGAGTTAGGAAGGATGCCTGTATCTTTGTCATGACAGGGTGTATTGATACGCCATCCAAATGTAATTAATAACTTCACCATGCTCAAAGGGATATTCAATGACTGCTTTTTTACCCATCTACCAATACCGACTAAAAGTTCATTTCCTCCCTCACTTCTTTGCGAGGCAGTGAAATACCTCCCTGGTCATTGTGGTTGAATCTGTGTTTGAAATTCACTGCTCTCCCTGAGGGATCTTACAATTGAAAGTGGGGTGTACAGAGATGAAGTTGTCATTCAAAAATCATGTTAAACATTATTGCACACAGGGTGAGTCCATGCAAGCTTTTTATTTTTAATTAACTTAAACATTTCTAAAAACATAATTCCACTTTGACATTATGAGGTATTGTGTGGAGGCCAGTGACACAAAATCTAAATTGAATCATTTTTAAATTCAGGCTGAAGCACAACAAAATGTAGAAAAAAATCAAGGGGTGTGAATACTTTGACGGCACTGTATCTGAAGTGAAATAGAAAAATGTGATGCAGTGATCAGGTTGGTTCCACCATGCTAATCATAACCACTATTGATAACGTAAATCAGTGCTCTTTGTGTGTTTGTGTGGGACCGACCAGTGTCTTTAATGAGGCGAGAGGAGCTGATCTACGCTGCCATGCCCATCAATGGGGCTCTGGCAAAGACCTCACCTCCAGCCTCACCTCTTGCCTGCTCACCAACGGTCGTCGATGGGGAGACCAGAATTAGGTTTAAATTTCAACATAGGGTATGTTTGTTTGTCAGATATCACCTATCCCTACTGCCATTGTTAATAGAACAGTGACTGTGTATATGTGTTCGCAGATACATTTATGGAGCCAGCACTTGAAGACTTGCAAGATGATGTGATGAAGTCTAAATGGAGCGAGACCTGGCACTCGGCATTAACATTATACCAGACAACTTTTACTTGCATTGTATTTTTGGGGGTTTTGTTAAATTGACTGGCATCAGTCAATTTGGGGAGGGAGAAACCCTGTGCATTCTGCACCAGAATCAGGTATCAGTCAATATGGGGAGGTAGAAACCCTGTGTATTCTGCACATTTACATTTAAGTCATTTAGCAGACGCTGCACCAGGATCAGGTATCAGTCAATATGGGGAGGGAGAAACCCTGTGTATTCTGCACCAGGATCAGGTATCAGTCAATATGGGGAGGGAGAAACCCTGTGTATTCTGCACCAGGATCAGGGAACTCCTGCTGTATACGGGACACCACACAGGAAGGTATGACCACTGATTGCCAAGATAGCCCCATTACCACTAGACAAAATGCAGATAGGCACAGTATCTGTATCGGGTGGGAATGGCAACGCACATTGTTATATTAGCAGAACACCGCTTCTATGATATTATGTAAATGGTTGTTTATTCTACATGGACCTGTTATTACATTTGAAGGTTCTCAAAACAATTGTTTACAGAATCTACATAAATTCAGCAATTGTATTCTTGGCATATTACTCTGTAGGCTACTTACCTATTCTTAGCTTCCTCCGGCATCTCACCATACATCTGCCTGTAGTTATTGAACCTGTTTTTACTTTGTCATTATGGGGTATTATGTGTAGATTGATGAGAAAAAATATATAATTTAATACATTTTAGAATAAGGCTGTAACGAAACAAAATGCGAAAAAAGGGAAGGGGTCTGAATACTTTTCCCAATGCACAATACGAATGCACCGGGCCCTTACGGTCAGCGGAGGATTTAGGTATAGACGACATGGACAGCCGCGTACGGCGCCATCTTGCCGGGGGCGGCACGGGGCGCCCACACAAAATGTTTTGGGAATGGTGATATTTGCGTGATCAGTTTTCTATCGCTAATTTGCACGTCATGTCAATGATGATATGTCACCGTGTGGGACAATTAACCTTGTCGGAGTGGGCGTCCTGATTCTAGTTTGTGAACTAGGCAGGCTACTGCCTGGGAAGGTCTCCCACTTAGAAGTACGAGATGGGGAGGGAGGCGGGGGTAGGTTGACCTCAGGTCTCCCCACTGGAAGCCCGAGGTAGGGGAGCGGAGAATCTATCAAATAGCGCACCTCTAACTGTGTACAGTACTAATGCAATTAGTAAAATCAGTCACACTACGAAATGCTACCAAATAAACCATAATTCAAATTCATTCATAATACTGTGAATATATAGTTTCACAGACATATTGTTGCATTTTTTTCTGGTTTGTGCGAAATCATTAAGAATAATATAAAACCAGTCAGCACACCACCAAGGCGAATTTGATAAGTCTTGATTCTTGGTTGACAGTGTTGGGGGATGGGTAATGTATTGTTGCTCGAGTGCCAAATCAACACAAATTTGTCTCCATTTGTCTTCCTTCTTTTTGATATTTATGAGTCTTATTTTTGTATATCTTTTTTATATTTATATAGTTTTAAATGTTATGGTTATTTATTTGTGTTGTTCCAAATGTGTTTTTGGTTTTTTTCAACTTCAGTCCTCACTGCTACACTGGACTGATGTGACACCATACTGGCACTCCGACTAACCGCCTTCTTCAATGGGTCCTTCGCAGCAGAGAAACGCATTTCCTTCTGATTGGTCTGACCTACGAGTGTGCCCATTTTATTCCTGACTGAAAATAACCTCCTGATGAATGGGATCAATGGAGTTGAAGAATAGATGTAATTATACAACGGGTGGGTCTAATCCTGATTGTTTAAAAGCACATTCCAGCCAGTGGCTATTCCACAAGTTACCACCAGCTAGATCTATGACGTTAAAATGGCTATTTACTCTGTTCCATCTGACTGCACAATCCACTGTCTCATCAGTCCAGGCAGGGAAGTTATAAACTTGATCTCCACTATAAAAAGCATCTAGACATTCTCACATTTCTTTTAGACTAATATTTTGTTTTCAACAGCAGAGATTTGTATAAACCTTAGTGTCTGACTCTCCGACATTTGCAACATTGAATTTGAATATTGAAACAATCTCCAACTGTCCCATAGTAATGAACGTGTAGGGGGCAGGAGTCGGGACCAGAGATAGAGAGGCAGGCAGCGTTTCTCAGCCAGTCCATATCATGAATCAGCTGGCATAATTCTTATGAATATATACTAAGAAATGCCAATTGAGACAAGGTCAAACGAAACGAAGTGCAGCTAGTTTGCCGTTTTCCAGCATCAGTTTGAAGTGATTGTGTTACTGTAGCTGTGTTGTTGGCTAGCTCCTCTGAACAACATTGTCCTGACGAGTGAGCACATTATCTATGCTAGGCGAAGTCGTGCCTCATTAGCTCATTGTTATGGATGTATCCAAATAAATGTCACTAGAAAACAGCTTAAACAAATGCAGCTACTGTTGTTATTCTGGCTGCACTGTTTGACGTGACTAAGTTAGCCATAGTTAGCTAGCTAGCAAGCAAGGGATAAGAACGTTTGCAGCCAGTATGGAAATGGAACATTTAGAACCAACGACTGGGTATAGAACAACCAACGCGTCCATAGATACAGAATAAAAAGACTGAACAACTGGGTCGCGTCCATAGATACAGAACAAAAAGACTGAACAACTGGGTCGCGTCCATAGATACAGAACAAAAAGACTGAACAACTGGGTCGCGTCCATAGATACAGAACAAAAAGACTGAACGACTGGGTCGCGTCCATAGATACAGAACAAAAAGACTGAACGACTGGGTCGCGTCCATAGATACAGAACAAAAAGACTGAACGACTGGGTCGCGTCCATAGATACAGAACAAAAAGACTGAACGACTGGGTCGCGTCCATAGATACAGAAGAAAAAGACTGAACAACTGGGTCGCGTCTCTGGCAACCGAACCAATAGAACGACTGACCAGCCGGCTTGGGTAGCAACCCTAGATTTGTTTCGGGACTATATCTTGTGGAAGGATGAAATTGTATTAATAAATTCATCAAAATAAATGTTTTTAATGAAAAGAAATGTCAATCAATATTTGTTGGTAACCCATTAATGCCCTCGAAGCCGGTGTTTGGAGGATATATTGGCACGGTTTGCCAATATATCCTCTAATATTTGAGATTCTTCAAAGTAGCCACCCTTTGCATGGATGACAGCTTTGCACAGTCTTGATGTCTTCATCTCCTCATTGGTTTTCAGGACCATACACACCCACATGGGTGCTTGAAAGACAAAAGAGGAGAGACTCATCAATGATGACTAACTAAAAACTAATTAGGTTTCTCCTTTTATCCTTGGAATAATCGTTGGAGTAGAGAAACACACAAATTGTACAAAGAACCAACAAAAAAAAGGACCATTGCATTTCAGCAAAAAAAAAAAAAACAATGTTCATATCCTAGGCCAAACTAGCTAGCAACAGCAAGCTAGCTAAATGTTTCATGTATGTTTCGACTTCCCCCCAACGTAGTCAGTTGGTTTTGTTGTTTTAACCTGCGTGTCATGCCCGCATCTAGTGTGGATAGACAAAATCAACACGCGGACGCAAACGCATGGCTGGTTTATTAATGGTGTAAGGCAATGTCCAACCATATTCATCCCTCGTGCCACAGTCAATCAAACTATCAGATCAATGATCTACGCACGTCTCTATACATCAAGCCCATTATACAGTTGAAGTCGGAAGTTTACATACACTTAGGTTGGAGTCATTAAAACTCGTTTTTCAATCACTCCACACATTTCTTGTTAACAAACTATAGTTTTGGCAGGTCGGTTAGGACATCTACTTTGTGCATAACACAAGTAATTTTTCCAACAATTGTTCACAGAGAGATTATTTCACTTATAATTCACTGTATCACAATTCCAGTGGGTCAGAAGTTTACATACACTAAGTTGACTGTGCCTTTAAACAGCTTGGAAAATTCCAGAAAATGTCATGGCTTTAGAAGCTTCTGTTAGGCTAATTGACATAATTTGAGTCAATTGGAGGTGTACCTGTGGATGTATTTCAAGGCATACCTTCAAACTCAGTGCCTCTTTGCTTGACATCATGGGAAAATCAAAAGAAATCAGCCTCAGAAAGACTCAGAAAAAAAATGCTAGACCTCCACAAGTCTGGTTCATCCTTGGGAGCAATTTCCAAACGCCTGAAGGTACCACATTCATCTGCACAAACAATACTACGCCAGTATAAACACCATGGGACCAAACAGCAGTCATACAGCTCAGGAAGGAGACGCGTTCTGTCTCCTAGAGATGGACATGCTCTGGTGCGAAAAGTGCAAATCAATCACAGAACAACAGCAAAGGACCTTGTGAAGATGCTGGAGGAAACGGGTATAAAAGTATCTATATCCACAGTAAAACAAGTCCTATATCGACATAACCTGAAAGGCCGCTCAGCAAGGAAGAAGCCAATGCTCCAAAAACCGCCATAAAAAAAGCCAGACTACAGTTTGCAACTGCACATGGGGACAAAGATCGTACTTTTTGGAGAAATGTCCTCTGGTTTGATGAAACAAAAATAGAACTGTTTGGCTATAATGACCATCCTTATGTTTGGAAGAAAAAGGTGGAGGCTTGCAAGCCGAAGAACACCATCCCAACCGTGAAGCACGGGGGTGGCAGCATCATGTTGTGGGGGTGCTTTGCAGCAGGAGGGACTGGTGCACTTCACAAAATAGATGGCATCATGAGGCAGGAAAATTATGTGGATATATTGAAGCATCATCTTAAGACATCAGTCAGGAAGTTAAAGCTTGGTCGCAAATGGGTCTTCCAAATGGACAATGACCCCAAGCATACTTCCAAAGTTGTGGCTAAATGGCTTAAGGACAACAAAGTCAAGGATTTAGAGTGGCCATCACAAATCCCTGACCGAATTAAACTTTGTGGGCAGAACGGAAAAGGAGTGTGCGAGCAAGAAGGCCTGACTCAGTTACACCAGCTCTGTCAGGAGGAATGGGCCAAAATTAACCCAACTTATTGTGGGAAGCTTGTGGAAGGCTACCCGAAATGTTTGACCCAAGTTAAACAATTTCAAGGCAATGCTACCAAATACTATTTGAGTGTAATGTAAACTTCTGACCCACTGGGAATGTGATGAAAGAAATATTAGCTGAAATAAATCATTCTCTCTACTATTATTCTGACATTTCACATTCTTAAAATAAAGTGGTGATCCTAACTGACCTAAAACAGGGAATTTTTACTATGATTAAATGTCAGGAATTGTGAAAAACTGAGTTTAAATGTATTTGGCTAAGGTGTATGTAAACTTCCGACTTCAACTGTATGTCTCTCCTGTGAGCCCAGACCAAGTGTCTCCATTTTATCAGTGCTAGCTGTCTCGGAAATTAGCTCCTTTATAAATATTTATGGAGGACAATTTGACACAATCCATCACCCAAATTGGAGTTTTCTTAGAGGCGCCGCGGCACGAAAACGACTGTGAAGCGCTTCCAATCATATGAGGGAGATGGGGAGAGCTGGCTTCGATGAGAGGGATGAAGAGAATGGCATTGATGGTCTTGTAAATTCGAGGGGATGGAAGAACATGGCAAGATTTATTTTTAATTTTTTTTTACTAAGTATGCAAAGACAACTGTAGTCCCGTCTGTCAGTAAACATTATTTCAGATGAATTACTTAGAACAGATGAAGAGTAACATTAGAGTAGAGCAGAAAAATCAAATTAAAAAAATTGAAAACCTGTCCACACAATGTGGAAATTTGCCTTGGGCTTGAAACTATGATATTGACGGACATCCAAAACATAAACAACATTAACAGCATCACTTCATCTAAACTTCCCTCTCCCTCCCACTCCACTGGTATAACTCACCTCCGTAATGTTAAACACCCTCTATTTAACAGGCTTATAAGGACGTGACCCTGAGAGTAGACATTGATTTACATGGCACTCAGACAGACAATGTATCTGCGTTCCAAATGGTACCCCGTTCCCTATATAGTGCAGTACTTCTGAACAAGGGCCGTTGGTGCCATCTACCTTGTAATTTCTTATCTGATCTGTCACGCTGAGGCAAAGTTTCCCCCTATGTACAGATGTAAGACCAGCTTCCTTTCCCCCCCAATCCTAACCTTAACCAATAGTGGGGGAAATTCTAAACTAACCCCAGATCAGCATTTGTCCCAGCAGGGGTGGTCGACGGACAATCCTAGTGTTAAAAAAACACTGATATGTAGTGAAAACAGAATCAAGATGAGGACACCGTATTCGAATAAACACCGCAATAACATGAGAATGTGGAACTGGGTAACTGACTCCGGTCACACAGCTCAGTGGGAAAATCTCAGTGTGACAATTGGACCATAGTGTTTACACTGTTTGTTTAGACCGCTCACAATTTAGCTGGCTTATCTACAACACAGCAGTGATGCATGGCTACTCCTGCAGGTCATCAAGATGACAAGATTATCCAGGAAGGAGATTCATCAAATCGTTTGTCTCAAAAACAAGTGGTCTCTGTCTCGTCCGTGGTTTGACATGATACATATTGATTCGAAAGTGAGACGATACTTTTTCCTCTCTCAATGTCTCTTTCTCCAGATTGACTGCTTGTTGTGTACGCCTGTCTAAGACCCCATTCTCTGTCTCTCTCAATACCGCTTATGCCTTGCTTTTCCCTTCCCCATCTCCCACCTCAACCCTCTCTTGATCTATTTGACTATCACTTGCTCTCCCTCTCCCTCCATTTTCCTCTCTTTCATTCCCATCCTATGCTTCTCTTCCTCCCCTTCCTTTACCCCTCTCCTATCCTTTCCCCGTTCCCTCTCCTCCACCACCATAGCGTCTCTCTCCCTCCCTCTCCTTTACCCCTCTCCTATCCTTTCCCCGTTCCCTCTCCTCCATCACCATAGCGTCTCTCTCCCTCACTCTCCCCCTCCATGCCTCTCCCTCTCAGAAAGACAAGGGGCAGCGCTCTGAGTTAATTGCAGCTGTGCAGAGAGATGCTGGTGGATTGTGATTCTCCATCCCTGATGAGATTCTCAATCTGTGGCCCAAATGGCACCCTATTACCTATATAGTGCAGTACTTTCCACCGAAGCCCACAAGGCTCAGGTCAAAATAAGTGCACTATATAGGAAATAGGGTGCCCTTTGAGACGCAACTCTGTCTTGATTGGGGACCGTTAGGGAGACATCAGGGAAAATATGCCACAGCCACCATCTAAAAAAAACGCAAAGCCTTTTCGCCAATCACCCTATATACGACAGCTGGAGTGCGTCCTACGTCTCAGTTGCCATCGGCGACGCCATGGGGCCAGCCGTGGCTTTTTGTTTTCCTTCTCGCCAAAGGCTGCTCTGGGACACTTGTTGCCATGGCGATCGGTGATGTGGCCGTACATACGGATGGATAAAATGTTTTTATTTGATGTCATCGATTATAATAAACAAGGTCTCCGGGAGCAGTGATATTGAAAAGTGCCCTTTTAGTGAAAGAGGTAAAAGTGTTTACTAGTACATATGCTCTGCTTCCTCCAAAACAGGTCTGAGTCACTGTATAAACAAGGTCTAAAACAGTTCTAGACCGGCTTGGCCTCCCGCTGACTGGAGAGCAGGGTTTCAGTCTGGAGACTACGTTGTGGGAATGTTGTATGTAAAATAACCATAGGACCATCACGCACTCTCTCACCTAGCTCTAAGAAACATATGGTTCTCAGAACATTATGTGCTAGCTGGGTCATAAGAATTGCAATACGTATCAGCACCTAAGTATCGTGATAATATCCTTTTGAGGTCCCTGGCAATTACCAGCCCTATTATACTCAGCAATAACAGTTGAGAGAAGGTGTGGGGGGGGCATTTCTCAGAGGAGATGACATCCAAATGCACTGCTTTGAGGAAGCATTAAAACTAATCAACTAAATAAACGTGGCATATCAACGTTCCCGACACAGCTCCTCCATAGTGCTGACAGTTAAATGAAGTCATCACACACACTGCATTCAAATTCAAAATGTTGCCTAGCGAGAGCTCATATCTATACAGTATGTAAATGAACGATCATGGCTTGTATGTGCATCGCGCATTTCAGTAGGTCTGAAACTGCTTTACATTTTACGGGGTTCATTTACAGCATCAATCTCCTCCAAAAGATGGCACCTTCTTGCTATATTGCTAGAATTACAATTTTTTTTTAAATAAACGCTCACTTTCAAACTACCACCAACACTACTAAGCAGCATCCCAAATGGTACCCTATTCCCTTTGGGCCCTGTTCAAAAGTAGTGCACTACAAAAAGAGAATAGGGTGCCATTTGGGAAGCAGCATGGTATCTCTGTCCCATTCATACATACACACAGAGACATTCAGTCCTTGCTGGTTGTTTAAAGCTTGCGTAACAGATGGCAAGGCATCGAAACTGACCCATGACCAGTCAGTGGAGATTGAACTGCCCTAAGGCTAGTGCGAGAGCATTAGAGGACAGGACAACAATAGAGCACCTAGACTGACCTAGGATCTGTTAGAGCTGTGCCTAAGTTTCAGACTGGAAAGTTGAGTTACCCATCCAGACTCCCAGGCTAGGTCTAGTGGGAATTAATACGCTACAAAAAGGATGGAACGTGTATAGCTACATTTATAGCTACCCCACTCCACTAGATACAGTTGCATTTTGTTATGCATATCCAGCATGGTCGGGGACAGCTCCATTTCAATTCAGTCAACACAGGAAGAAAAAAAAAATCTAATTCCAGTTTGATTTGTTTTTCCATGTAGAAAAGCATTGAGGAAAATTTTAATTACAGTTTACTTTCTGAATTAACTGAATTGAAAAGGAGTTTACCCTAACCCTGGTGTCCAGTTATCACATCATGTCAACACATGAGGTAATGGCCATATTAGAGGTATGGGGTGGCATTTAGAGGGCTAGTACTGAGAAGGTCAGGGCTAACTTTCAACTCATTACAAAAGGTCTGCTGCTTGGCAAAGTCTTGTGCCACTATCAATCCAATGTTGGCTCTCGTGGCCAACTGTTTTGCAGAGGCAAAGTGGGTGAGGTAACCGGGCATAAAGATGCCAGCCACTGTGGACAATATCGTGAAATGACCATGCCTTGTAATTTTGATATACAGTATCTCATTACTCATTTCTCTCACCAATGTCAAGTACCACATTTCTCACCCCATGATAAGAACTAGACCCCACATGCCATGGGGGGGGGGGGGGGGGGGGGATTGATACAGTTGCATATAGCTATATTATTTTTGTACCTACAGTTGTCAAGATGGCTGGATGTCCTTTGGGTGGTGGACCATTCTTGATACACATAGGAAACTGTGAAAAACCCAGCAGAGTTGCAGCGCTTGACACAAACTGGTGCGCCTGGCACCTACTGCCATACCCCCTTCATAAGGCACTTAAATACTCTATTTTGTCTTGCCCATTCACCCTCTGAATGACACACATACAATCCATGTCTCAAGGTTTAAAAATCCCTCTTTAAAATCTGTCTCTTCCCCTTCATCTACACTGAACCAACCACCAAGCTTGATCAAATCCCACTCATTCATTCTCTCTAGGGCTGTGTACCAAATGGCACCCTATTTCCTATATAGTGCACTGTCTCCTCCCCTTCATCTACACTGATTTAAGTAGATTTAACAAGTGACATCAATAAGGGATTATAGCTTCCACCTGGTCAGTCTGTGTCATGGAAAGAGCAGGTGTCAATGTTTTGCGCACTCAGTGTAAATATATAAATCATTTTTTGTTACTGTAGGTAGCGTTCGCTAGCACTAGTCGACTGTACCTGCACCAATTTTTCATCCTATAGATTGTTCTCCATCTTCTTCTTAAATAGTGAGCCAACATGTTTTTAGCACTTTTATTTCCCTGACTGAACAAAACTTGTTTTCTCATGATCGCTCGTCTCTCTGTAGCCGACAAATAGTGAGCAATGTTTGGAACATCAAATCGCAATACATATAAAATAGTGAGAAACGTCAGAATCTCCAGCTTGCACATTCGGTTCCTTGGAAGTTGTGGGAATGTACGTTTTTGGTTCTGGGAACAAAGCCATAACTTTCGTGACCATTTTGCCTGATCTGGCAACATTATTTTGCATGTTGCAGGGAGGTTCTGAGAACATTTTACTATGGTTCCCTAAAAGTTTTATTAACGTTCTGAGAACAGAAATGATAGGTTATTTGAAGGTAATTAAATAACGTTCTGAGGACATGTTTCAATAATACTTTTAACCCTGCTAGCTTAGTTTGGGCTAACTGTTTTTAACTCCAAGCACAGATAGGACACATGGAAATTCCTTTGCTTAGGCATTAATCATGCAAATACATTTATTTTTTCTATCCCTGAAATTAGTCCACGGCGCCACCAGGACGGAGCTAGCATGCCATGTTTTTTTTAACTCATACAAAGCTGTTCATTTTAGTCTATTCAAAAAAGACCCAATTTTTAAGGCAACATGCACTCATTAAGATCAGGTGTGGCCAATTAGTGTGCGCGGCCAGCACACCTTAACTCACTTAACAAAACTCTATCCTCAATTTTGTTGACACCGAGAACAGAATTTATGTTTTTAAATAACATTCTTAGAACGTTACGACTGTGTTCTTGTGATTTTTATGGAACGTTTTATTAATGTTCTGAGAACATGACTTTAAATAGAACCACGAGGAAACCTGTAGAAATTCCCAAAGAAGAGCGTTGTTTAACATTTTTTGAACAATTTGAGAGCACTACTTAAATAAAACCATGAGGAAACGTTATGTACTGAATTTCCCACCAAAGAAACATGGGGTTCTCAGAACATTATGTGCTAGCTGAGTATCCTGCAACATTCTCAGAACATTGTGAGAAGGTTGTATGCAAAATATCCATAGGACAATGACACTTTCACAAGTTAAGAAGCATTAGGTCTTCAGAACATTATGTTCTAGCAGGGTCGTGATAGTCGCAATACATATCGTATCGGCACCTAAGTATCGCGAAAATATTGTTTTGTGAGGTCCGTGGCAATTACCAACCAACCAACTTTTTATTGTTGTTTTTACCACCACTTTGCACAGTGACCCAAACTGCCCCCATGAAACTAAACCTGAGCTATTGTCATGGTTGTGGACATGACAGAGGACAGATGTGGGGAGCCCTGGTAGGGAGCGGATGTGCACCGTGGGACAGAGAGGAAAAGAGACGTTGTCTAAATTTGATGCATGCGTCTACCTCCCTGCTTGGGGCTGTGTGCTTGGCTGCTGCTATTGTTCCCACCTGACTGCGTATGAGTCATAAGTCACACAGGGAGAATCAGCAGCAGAGAGAAAGCTTGGGCTTATATTGAGAAACAGCACAGTCTCCTGAGGATGGATGTGTGTGTGTGTGTGTGTGTGTGTGTGTGTGTGTGGGATGTGACAAATGGACACATTTTCTTAATGTTTAAAAACAGCCGTTTTCTGTTGTTTTCCGTTAAAACAATAAGTAAAATTAATAAAATTATTTGCGATATCACAGTGCAGTAGCGCTGCTGCAAGCAACGGTTTGCACTAGGCCTATCGCTCTGCAATCAAAAGCAGTATCTCGCAGGCCTCCCAAGTGTGACGGGGAGCGGAAGACCCATAGTGCGGCGCACACTTTGCCCAGCGTCGTCTGGGTTAGGGGAGGGGCTTTACTTGGCTCATCGCGCTCTAGTGACTCCTTGTGGCGGGCCAGGTGCCTGCAGGCTGACTGCGGTCGTCAGTTGAACGGTGTTTCCTCCGACACATTGGTCCAGCTGGCTTCCAGGTTAAGCGAGCACTTGTTAAGTGCGGCTTGGCCGGTCATGTTTCGGAAGACGCATGACTCAACCTTCATCTCGCCCGAGCCCATTGGGGACCTCCAGCGATAAGACAAGATCGTAATCACAAAATTGGAAAAAAAAAAAAAATATCATGTTTTTACTATTTTCTACATTGTAGAATCATAGTGAAGACATCAAAACTATGTAAAAACACATATGGAATCAAGTATTAACCCCAAAAAAATTTACAAATAAAATCAGCTATTTGACCAAGAAGGAGAGTGATGGAGTGCTGCATCAGATGACCTGGCCTCCACAATCACCCAACCTTAACCTAATTGAGATGGTTTAGGATGAGTTGAACTGCAGAGTGAAGAAAAAGTAGCCAACAAGAGCTCAGCATTTGTGGGAACTCCTTCAAGACTGTTGGAAAAGCATTCCAGGTGAAGCTGGTTGACAGAATGCCAAGAACGTGCAAAGCTGTCATCAAGGCAAAGGGTGGCTGCTTTGAAGAATCTCAAATATATCTTGATTTGTTTATTTGAAGGAAAAAATAATATATATAAATGTATGCACACAACAAATTTAGGCAGCAGGGATTTTAATCTAGTAGGGGATTGACTGTCTCTGCTGTAACCAAGAAGCTTGATTGTGCTTCTTGGTAATAGATATCTCCAGCTCAGGGCTCCAGCTAAGTTAACTATTTAAGATGTGCCAAATAAATGATAAGCAGTGGCGTAGCACGCACACCCGCAGCCCCTCACGCAAAAGCACAAGTACACACACACACACACACACACACACACACACACACACACACACTTTACCCCAGGCATCCAATAATCATGGTCTTGTTATTCTTTCAATTTAAAAAAGCCAATAAAAAAATGTCACCCTGTTACAAATTATCAAAAAATGATCGGACAGCATCCCCCTGCAACATTTCTCCTACCATTACAAGTACAACATAAAAACACCAGAATATGCTTTTTATTTAGGCAATATCAAAGTTATATACGCACTAATCTTCAATGTGATTAAAAATGGCTTCCCCCCTTGAACTTAACCAATCAGATCAGAGTGTGCTCATTGCTTTGCCATAATGACTTTGCTAGTTCACTTCATAACTAATCTGTGTTATTAATGAAAACAATTTAAGACAAATTGCTAGCCAGACAGTGGAAAATGTGGAGCAGAGACAAGCCGTTGTCATTGCACCACCACCCGTGGAGTATCAGAATGTCTGCATACAAAGGCGCATTATTCCCAAATATGCGAGCGGGCGAGCGCTTGAATCCAGGCTACCCACAGAGCCCCTTGAGGAGAATCGGTCTTGTTTGTGTTCTGGCCTACTCCTGATTTACCATGTCTACTGGGTTGGGATAGAGGGAGTTTGTCTCTTATCCAGTTTCTAGTTTGGGTTGAGTAAGAATACATTGGAAGGATTTGTTTAGACTGTCTCGTTTGAAAAATTAAGTTGGGACGGCAGTGTCAAACAACACGATTGCCTGGGTGCCAGTGTTTCTGCTGCATCCAACCAACAAACCACACCATCCTAAATCATGTTACTGTTAAAGGGCTTAAAGCTATCTCGTTCTCTTCTCCCACCCTCCCATCAGATCACATGAGCCTGTCCCACTCCTATTGACAAATACCAGTGTGCCCGGTCCATTTCCCCATGGTGTGGGGGGGGTTTGGACTGAGTGCCGTTGGATTTCTGTTCTTAGAGGTCCCATTGTGGATTTTTTGATTGCACACAAAGACCTCTCAGATTAGGCTGGGATTACAGTACCGGCTGGAGCAGGTTTTCATCAAGGATCTCTCTGTACTTTGCTCCGTTCATCCTTGCTTCGATCCTGACAAGTCTCCCAGTCCCTGTTGCTGAAAAACACCCTCACAGCATGATGCTGTCACCACCATGCTTCACCATAGGGATGGTGCCAGCTTTCCTCCAGACGTGACGCTTGGCATTCAGGACAAATAGTTGAATCTTGGTTTCATCAGACCAGAGAATCTTCTTTCTCATGGTCAGAGTCCTTTAGGTGCCTTTTGGCAAACTCCAAGCAGGCTGACATGTGCTTTTTACTGAGGAGTGGCTTCCATCTGGCAACTACCATAAAGAACTGATTGGTGGAGTGCTGCAGAGATGGTTGTCCTTCTGGAAGGTTCTCCCATCTCCACAGAGGAACTCTAGAGCATTGTCAGAGTGAAAATCGAGTTCTTGGTCAGTTTGGCTGGGCTCTAGGAAGAGTCTTGGTGGTTCCAAACTTCTTCCATTTAAGAATGATGGGGGCCACTGTGTTCCTGGGGACCTTCAATGCTGCAGACATTATTGGAATGGAAAGAGGATGCAGGATGCACCGGAGCTCAATTTCGTGTCTCATAGCAAAGGGTCTGAATACTTATATAAATGTAATATTTCATTTTTTATAAATTTGCAAAAGTCTAAAAACCTGTTTTCGCTTCGTCATTATTGTGTGCAGATTGTTGAGGATTTATTTTTATTTAATAAATTTTAGAATATGGCTGTAACGTAACAAAATGTGGAAAAAGTCAAGGGGTCTGAATAGTCTCCTAAGGCACTGTATACCGGGGTATTTGGAAATAGCCACGGGATGGTTTTTCAATACCGTCAATACTGTTGAAACTATTTTACACATTTGAATTTCTATTTATTATGGATCCCCATTAGCTGCTGCCAAGGCAGCAGATACTCTTCCTGGGGTCCAGCAAAATTAAGGCAGTTTATACCATTTTAAAAACATTACAATACTGTACATTCACAACACACATGTGCCCTCAGGCCCCATATCTACAGTACTAAATCCTTGTGTATGTATATGTGTGTGTATGTTATTGTGTGTATGCATGTGTCTGTGCCTATGTTTGTGTTGCTTCACAGTCCCCGCTGTTCCATAAGGTGTTTTTGTAAATCTAAATTTTACTGCTTGCATCAGTTACTTGATGTGGAATATAGTTCCGTGTAGTCATGGCTCTAGTACTGTGCGCCTCCTATAGTCTGTTCTGGACTTGGGGACCAAGAAGAGACCACTTGTGGCATGTCTTGTGAGGTACGCATGGGTGTCCGAGCTGTGTGCCAGTAGTTTAGACAGACAGCTTGGTGCATTCAACATGTCAATACCTCTCATAAATACAAGTAGTGATGAAGTCACGCTCCTCCACTTTGTGCCAGGAGAGATTGACATGCATATTATTAATATTAGCTCTCTGTGTACCTCCAAGGGCCAGCCGTGCTGCCCTGTTCTGAGCCAATTGCAATTTTCCTAAGTCCTTTTTGTGTGGTACCTGACCACACAACTGAACAGTAGTCAAGGTGCGACAAAACTAGGGCCTGTAGGACCTGCCTTGTTGATAGTGTTGTTAAGCATTGCTAACCTTCGGATTACAGAGGCTCAGTGGGGTTTGAAAATAGCGCCCCTTGTGTTCAGTGCCGGTATTATCGGATATCCCGTGATATCACAAGGTCGGTATGAAAGGTGTGAAAAATCAGGATACCGTCCAAGGCTACTACATACTCTAGCTAAACGTAGCTCATCCCAGTATCTACCTGTGCCCTGGAAACCTCTCTACAAATCTTTCCGACAGTACAACTGGCCACATCCATAGCTCACAGGATCCATGGCACAGCAACTGGCATTTTTGGCTCTTGACTCAAATAACTTCCATGTAAAACAGCACAGTTGGTAGAGCATGACACTAGCAACGCCAGGGTCAAGGGTACAATTCCTTCTGGAGCCACCCATACGACAGTGTATGCACTCACTAACGTCAGGCAGATAAAAGAGTCTGCAAAATGGTATGTATTAAAGCTACATGGGGCATTCTCTGGGTCCTACCTTCTTGGCCTGAGACCCACACAGGAGCACATACTCCACACACAGTTGGTTAGCATCTTGCGTCCTCACCTCCGTCGCTAAACGAAACAGATAACAGGCTTTTGGTCCTTTTTAAAATCCGGCTCTGGTGGTTTTGCTCCTTCAACAGGTTTGCTAGAGCAGCAAAGTCCACGCGAGAAGATCGAGAGAAAGAAAACGCAGCACCATTCGGATGGTGTGCACTGCGCATCCAATAATTTAAAAAAATGATGTCTAAACAGTCAATGCAGAGGAAACCATCCAAAACAGACTGAGATGGGAGGGAAGAGAGGAGATGGAGGAGGAATAACATGCCACTGCTGGGTCAGTGTATTAGATCATCTCTGATCCTCTCAATCCCAGTGTAGCATGGCACAGACGACATAATGAAACTGAAGCCTGGTAACACAGATTACATTCGTGGTCAGTCACAACAGCTTTCAGGACTTTTGGGGGGGGGGGGGGGCTCCCACTTGTTGTGAACTCGGAGTGTTCCCAGTTTGAACGTCGCCGTCTTCCTCCTACGGAAACGCAATTTTTCAGCGCAATTTGAGTATCGTCAACATTGGCTCAAGTTACCATGTAGGAGATTGAACATGTTAGTGGTGCCACACACACAACATGGCGGTTTGGGAATTGCCAGGTACCGAATGATATGACGTTATCACGATACTTACGCGCCTGATACAATATGCATTGAGATTTTCACGATTCCATTTGTATTGCAATTCAATATTACGATTTTATTAAGATTTTATATTCCAAACAAATGTCTTACTATTTGTCTGCTGCAGAGAGACGAGAGAGAGCATGAGTAACCGAGTTTTGATCAGTCAGGGAAATTAAAGTGCTGAAACATGTTGGCTCACTATTTAAAGGTATGGAAAACAAGCTACTGTTATAGGATGAAAAATACCGGCATTTTGGCAACTAGCGCAGGTAAATGTGTGAATTGGTCCATTTTCTGTTCTGCTAAGCATTCAAAATGTAAGTACATTTGGGTGTCAGGGAAAATATTTGGAGTAAAAAGTACATTATTTTCTTTAGGAATGTAGTTTAGTAAAAGTTGTCAAAAATATCAATAGTAAAGTAAAGTATTTTTTACTTAAGTACTTTACATCACCGCCAACTAGTGCTGGAAGCAGGTACCGCCAACTAGTGCTGGAAGCAGGTACCGGCAACTAGTGCTAGCTAACGCTACCTACAGTAGCTAAACATTTGTACTAAACAAAAATATAAACACAACATGTACAGTGTTGGTCCCATGTTTCATGAGCTGAAATAAAAGATCCCATTTAACCACGTCAGCCCAGGACCTCCACATCCGGCTTCTTTACCTGTGGGATCGTCTGAGACCAGCCACCTGGACAGCTGATGAAACTGGGTTTGCACAAACGAAGGATGTCTGCACAAACTGTCAGAAACCGTCTCAGGGAAGCTCATCTGTGTGCTCGTCGTCCTCACCAGGGTCTTAACCTGACTGCAGTTCGGCGTCGTAACAGATTTGCATGGGCAAACGCTCACCTTCGATGGCCTCTGGCATGCTGGAGTGTGCTGAACCCCGGTTTCAATTGTACCGGTCAGATGGCAGATAATATCGT
This sequence comes from Salmo salar, assembly GCF_965601325.2. Taxonomy (NCBI): domain Eukaryota; kingdom Metazoa; phylum Chordata; class Actinopteri; order Salmoniformes; family Salmonidae; genus Salmo; species Salmo salar. The sequence continues at coordinate 76,135,697 of NC_138300.1, read as the reverse complement.
TATAATATTGTCCAAAAATAATATTGCAATATGAAACTATAGATTTTTTTTCTCCCATCACTCAACGTGTCAAGACAAGACAGTTAATCAGCAACAGCTGGGCATACAACTAGTTTTACATTGCTGTGACAAGGGAAACTGACTGACAAAATGGAGCACTTAAAAAGTGTCATTCTCGTAATCTCCGCACCTAGAACCAAATCTGTCACAAGAGACAATGGTTTTTTTCTTTTCATTCGCTTTCCTTTCCGTCTGCTATGTTTATTGCCAGGCTGGTTTACTCAGAGAGACATTGGCAAAGAGCACAGCATCAGTAACTGTCTCGAACCAAACTCACATTTCCAAACAAAAGAGGAATACATTCAATAGCAGAGCCCGACGAAACCCCTCAGCGCTCTAAAAATCACACCAGTACCGTGGTAATAGATTTGGTTCTGGAGTTCTAGACCTCATTCAAGACGCACGTTGCCCATTTGAAAAAGGGAGCAAGGAGGAGAGATTACGAGGTTATCACTGCAACTTTGTGGTTCAGACATGAGAGATGGTGAATGGATAGGGTGATCCCCTGGCTTTCTGGTTACTCCTGTACTGCATCATATTGGATAGCAGGTTGTGGCATTGTTAGTAAGGTGTGTGTGTGTGTGTGTGTGTGTGTGTGTGTGTGTGTGTGTGTGTGTGTGTGTGTGTGTGTGTTTTGTGACAGAGAGATGAGCATAGGCTCCCAGACAATCTGCTCCCTCCACACCCCTGCTGTGACATCAAGCCCAATCCATTTACAGTGCTGAGACCATGGGCTGCTGACAGCACAAACGCTGCCGTAGTACTGCCTGATACAAAAACTACTTGTACAGACACATACAAAAGTTAGCAGACACACACACACACACCACACACAGGCAATAATAGGCATGAACACACTACACCATACTTAAGAATACAAAAACGCAACACACCAAATACTCAAATCACACACACACAACCTTCTTGATTAGTGTGTACTTAAAATACACTCACCGTGCCTGAATGGGGCTCTTCAGTCTAAGGATTAGGCGCCCAAATGACAGACGTTTCCTAAGTACTTCCTTAAACAGCCAGTGACAACGTGTCATCCCAATGTAAACAGAGAGACCCGAGAAGGGGTGGAGGCTATCGGTGTCACCATGCACTTAATTGGCAGGTGAGGAAATGATTAAACTAAGTCAGCCAGGTCCCGGTTAAAATCTGAATTCATCATAAGGGGCTACAATGGCTTGCATGTCTGCGTACCCACATCCATACCCACACATGCAGTCAGAGCCGGCCCAAGTATTTTGGAGGCCCGAAGTGAAATGTTGTTGGGAGCAAAACATTTTAGTGGCACCCCCTCTTGAGAGTGGAGAGAAAAAAAATCTGTTTACTGCAATTCTATATTAATTTCTTGGAATTCTACACATTTTGCCATGAGGTGTAGAGAAGGAAAAAATATATATATATCCATCTTAAACAAGTTTGCTGCAATTCTACACATTTTGCCATGGGGCGGAGAGTAAAAAAATAGCAGGTTTACAGCTAATTTCCTGCAATTCCACTCATTTTGCCATAGGGTGGAGATAATTGTTTGCCGTTTTGAATATGATATCTGAGTGACAATGACAAAAAAAATTAAAAATCAAATGGGAGCCTCCCGGTCGGTAACTTGACCAATGTTTACTACAAGCTTAGATAGCTGGCTAGACATGGGCTAATTGAGTGAGTCAGTGACTGACATAACAAAATAGACAAACTGCTGATGCACATCCACATTTCCAGATTGCAAATTGTGTATTCTACTACTCCAACGTTCAATAGTTGAGACACTGACTGGGGGGGGTTTATCCACGGGCCTACAAAAAGGCCCAGTTCCCCATCCCTGATCTGTCGTATTGTGTTCAAGATGTGAGTCAGATTGCTACCAGTGAGCATAGACCGCATCCCAAATGGCATCCTATTCGCTAAACAGTGCACTTTATGCATTCCCTACATAGTTAAAAAAAAAAAAAAAGTGCACTATATAGGAAATAGGGTGCCATTTGGTACACAACCCTAGAGAGAATGAATGAGTGGGAGTTGATCAAGCTTGGTGGTTGGTTGGTGCTCAAGGCTATTTCCTGGTTTTGCTCTACGGACTAAACTACTCAGCCCAGTGACCTAAAGGGGTGACTGACCTGGTAGTCTGAGCTCAGTCATCAACAATGTCACATAACACTAACAGAGTTCTATTAACAATACAGTGAGAGTACAAAACATTAGGAACACTTTCCATGAGTCTGACCAGGTGAATCCAGGTGAAAGCTATGATCGCTTATTGATGTCACCTGTTAATTCCACTTCAATCAGTGTAGATGAAGGGGAGGAGACAGGTTAAAGAAGGATTTTTAAGCCTTGAGACAATTGAGACATGGATTGTGTATGTCTGTCATTCGGAGGGGGAATGGGCAAGACAACATACAGTGTTTAAGTGCCCTTGAAGTGGGTGTGGTAGTAGGTGCCAGGCACACCAGTTTGAGTGTGTCAAGAACTGCAACACTGCTGGGTTTTTCACGCTCAACAGTTTCCCGTCTGTCTCAACAATGGTCCACTACACAAAGGACATCCAGCCAACTTGACAACAGTGTGAAGCATTGCAGTCAACACGGGCCAGCATCCCTGTGGAACTCATGACACCTTGTAGAGTCCATGCCCCGACGAATTTAGTCTGTTCTAAGGGCAAACAGGGATGCAACTCAATATTATTAAAGTGTTCCTAATGTTTTGTACACTGTGTATAGCCACTATAACCAACAATATATACAGTATTGGGGAGTAACTGATTACATGTAATCTGATTACAAAACAATCTGACAAAATCAGTTACGTTACCAGAAAAAAATTGTCATCAGATTGCAGAATGAAAAACTACATTTCATTTTTTTTTATATTTAACTAGGCAAGTCTGTTAAGAACAGACACCTCACAAGTCCTCAACTGGCCAGTTTTATTGCTTCTTTAAAAAAGAACAACAGTTTTCAGCGGTGCCAATATAATTGCAAAAGGGTTTTCTAATGATCAATTAGCCTTTTAAAATGATCAACTTGGATTAGCTAACACAACGTGCCATTGGAACACAGGAGTGATGGTTGCTGATAATGGGCCTCTGTACGCCTATGTAGATATTCCATTAAAAAATAATAATTAAAAAGCCGCTTCCATTTACATTTTAGTCATTTAGCAGACGCTCTTATCCAGAGCGACTTACAGTAGTGAATGCATACATTTCATGCATTCTTTTTTTTTTTTGTATAGTCATTTACAACATTAACAATGTCTACAATGTATTTCTGATCAATGTTATGTTATTTTAATGGACAAAAAATTTGCTTTTCTTTAAAAAAAAAACAAGGACATTTCTAAGTGACTCCAAACTTTTGAACGGTAGTGTACATAGGTGATATTTGGATGTCTGTGAATCCAGAAACAAAACAAAAAAATCAAGGCATTATTGAAACAAGGACAGTGAAAAATCATTGTTGAGTCCCTTAGAATCCACAGTGTCTAAGGCAGGGTTCCCCAACTGGCGGCCCATGGGCCGAATTTGGCCCATGGGTGGTTTTATTTGGCCCCCCAAGTTTTCTGAGGAATTCTTTTTTTAAATTAAAATGTTTTGTGTGGAATTTTTATTGTTGGACATAAAAGATGGTAAAAACACTAGGAAACCATCTCCAATTGATTTTAATTTTTAAAAATCTGTTCAAGTATTCCCACGTAAGCAAGGTTTGAAATTATTTTGTTTTAGTCAAACATATCAGTTTGGGCTTCTTGCAGTCAATTCACAGTCTACATATTATTTGTAGACTATTATTATGTTCCAGGCCCCGGACCATCCGCTCCAGAATTATTATTTTTTTTTTTTATCAGCCCACGGCTGAATCTAGTTGATGATCTCTGGTCTAAGGAGTACTGCCAGAATGCCTCTTCTTGTTTTAGTTGATGTAGGTCATCTCCTCTTGGGAAAAAATGTGTTTGTGTTCTATGGTTACAAAGTGCAGGGAGGAAGGTGATCCATGGTTGGCATCTATGCAGTGGTGCGCAATAGCATGGTCCGTGTTTTTAATTACGAAGAGCAGCTTATGTTCAGATGCAGAGTTTCAATGCTTGTTTAGTTTGACCAATAGAAGCAGCCCGCAGATGCATTTGAGAATGTACTGTATGTGACATTTGTGGTCCGACAATTAAGGAAGCTTCGGATTTGGTAGTCTTTACCTGTTCTCGGGTGGTAAAAAAAATGTTAGTATTGGTCGCATTGTCACAATGTACACAGTAGCCACACTTGTAATTGACATTGGGCGGGCCTGGGAGCCAAGTGTCACGCTTCTTGGGTAGCTGCATGCTGTGCGTAACGGAATCGGTTAGATTGTGCATACGGCAACAACAACAAAAATGCGAGGGGGCAATGTTGTGAACTCTCGTAGATGTGGATCATTTTTGAGGATGTTCCAGTGTTTCAGTACAATGCATTGGACGCATGTATAAGCCTGTTCAATGACATTTATACCCGTGTTGCAGGAACCTGGTGAGCATATTAGCTTTGCGCTCGAACTCTATGTCTGTACTACAGTTAGGCCAAAGTTTTAGGAATTGACTCTACTTTCTGCTTATGATGTACCGGGTGGTTACTGTCTGCGTGTAAAAGTGTGTTCCTACTATGCGGCTTGCGGAAGATAGTAGACTCCAGCTTGTTTTCTTTATTTTTGTAGATAAGATCCAAGACGTACATTTGTTGTCACGCTAAGGCACACCCAAACTGTTATTAGCGAGTTGTATTGCTATTACATAACCATAAGCGTGGTGGTATTACATTCTTTGAGGTCTATAGAGAATAGAGATTGATATCTGGCAGATGAGGAATGTGTGTGAGTCAGTCTTTTACCCCTCTGGTGATGAGAATTGATGGTGTTCATTTGAGAGCGGGGCACCTCCGCAACAGTGTGATAAATGTAATGATGTCATCGTGGCTGGAGGGGGAATAGAGAGCCACAGTGACGATATCTCAGCCTTTCAAACTTTTATTCGGGGAAATGGAACGTTTCTCTAACACGAGGAGGAGTCATTTTCATTACCTCAAAAAGATTCCAATCTCGGAGCTTTCCATCAAACCTGGGAATGGGTTTGTGCAATTATTCCCGATTTCTGTGCAGTGAAACTGTGCTAGGATGTGGAGTCAACAGTGATGCTATGAGAAAGCATGACGTGTAATTTAGAGAACTAGCAAATAGCAAGCATCTAACACTACAAGATTCATTAACAAACCATGGCATATCCATGGGAAATCCCGATCTCAACGTGGGTGACAAATATGGACCACCGTAAGGGTGACATATTTAAGCACATTGGCTCAGCCAACTATTTTTAGGCCATCCCAAAGAGTCAACGTGTAATTTGAGTGTCTTTCCTAAACAAGTCGTTCAATAGCACACACCCACAGCTTTGTGACAATGACCAAACCCAGTCAGCCTGTTCACCTGGTTGTACTCCACCACAAACACAAAACCTCCTCAACTTCAGTTAGCCAGGAACAACATCACCCAATCTAAACCAGCCTGTTCTGCTAGCCTCATTGTTCATTCCAAATGTGTTTAAATCGCCCCCCCCCCCAAAAAAAAAACTGCCTATTCAGAGACATGTTGTCCTCTACAAACCAAGTATGACTCCACAACAAAAGCTAAACCACTTTGTTAAAACAACATCACATTGAGATTACCTAGCAACCGTGTCTGATCCAAATATCCCTGCCGCGAATGTTCTGTAAAAAAACGCACATCATCATCGGCACTAACACTCTACCCTAAGGAACACCTCTGCTGTATTTCGACGCTATAAAAAGCGGGCAGAAATAGAGCAGGATTGGTGTATTAGAAGTAGCACACACCTGCAAGAGGGTGCGTGGTAGAAGGGATGTCCGGGGTGAGGGAAGTGATTGCAGTATCCCGACTGGCTCCACATGATGCTTCTGGTAATCCACACAGTTACTGCGGCTACCGGCTGTTGCTTCGGTTTCTATAGCTGCTGCAGACCTGCCCTCTTATTGTGGTGGAGTTACTTTAAAAAGCCCCCTCTGCTATTGCTCTATTTAACTTATCCATAGGGAGGGATAGAAGGATAGATCGAGAGAGAGTGAAAGCTTTAAGTGAAGGAGAGACCGAGAGAGCAGATGGGATAGAGCGCGAGGAACGCACTGGTGTGGTTAACACACCTGTGCCGTCATCCAGACACCCCAAAATCCTAGCCCCTCCCAGGCCCCACAACAATTCTCAGCAGGGTAGGAAAGGGGTGTGGCTGACCCCACCTGACATCACTGGGGAGACGTGTCTATGTCTAGCCTCTAACCAAAATACTCAGTCAAGTCAAGAGTCTCGGATGCCCCTGCCTAGTGTCTAACAGGTAACCCCCCCCCCAACAATCTGACATGTAAACTACGTGTGAGGTCGTCAGCTTGTATCGGCAAAGGCTTCGATCTCTTTAACTGGTATGTCAACGCCGAGCAATATCCCCCACGGTCTCTGACACTGAATCACCAGTCTCTCCCCGGTCTCTCTACAGTGGATCTTCACTGTCTCTGGTACCAGCTGGATCACTTCAATGCGTATCTCCTCAGTCTGTGGTGGATAACGATAGTCCAGTCTCTATCCCGTATCGCCACTGTCCCTTACGTGTAGGTCCGGACGGTTTTGGCTGCATCTCTCTGGCGCCGTCTAATACATCTCTAAGGTGGTCGTTACCAATTATTAACCAGTCTCTCTCCCCTCAGCACCGGCTTTCCGCCCGGCTCCCGAGCCTCCTGACACAACAGCACTGAGCGACTGAGCACACAGACTGGGAGAGAGAAAGAGGGGGAGGGTGGGGGGGTGTCAGAGAGAGAGAGAGGGAGAGAGGCTGCTCTCCTTTTCCCGCCTCGTGCTCATTGGCAGGATATGCACTGCTAAGAGAGAAAGAGTGCGAGAGAATGAGAAAAACAGTGAGAGTGAGTGCAAAACAAGGAGAGAGAGAGAGGGACCGATAGAGATGGATACAGACAGATCAATACAACTCTACCTTGTCTTGGCAGCAGTGTTGGTGGTTTGCCAGTACATAACTCCACTTCAACAAGGGAGTGACCACCACAGCCCAAATCTGGGAAAACTGACCGTTTCTGTTGCTGTATAGGTCAATGTCCTGACCTGTAACATCCTGATTTCTTTAAAGGACTATAGATTGAGGACATAGAAAGTGGATATATTTTTTTGGTTTACAATAGTCATTTTTGTCCAAGAGCCTATGCCTAACTATTGAAACAATCATTTTGCAAGTCCAGATGTTTTTAGTCCTATTGTATATTAAAAGTCCAATACTTTAGATTTGTAATGAACCATGCAAATGGGTGGAACAGTGGATCTTTCGGTGTCCATGTTCTACTGAACATGACGGGGCAAAATGACAGCGCAGGGGACTGGTCAGAAGGATGTAACATGACAGAATGTTCAGGTGGAAATGTGTCGTGCAGAACACAAACTATTGTCTGTCGGACAGAATGAATGGAGCTGATCATTCTATTTCGAGCTGCAGTGTTCAGAGCACGCCACGCCCCTGAATATATCCACTCAATCCATTTAGTGGATATGAATACAATGACCTAACTTCCTCTTGCTCATGTCCGCTCTTGGTACTGGATGGATTGCGTCCCAGATGGCACCCTATTCCCTACGTACTGTAGAACACTGATTTGACCAGAGCCCATAGGGCACTATAGAAGGAATTCATTGGCTGCCATTTGGGACGGAATTCAGCAGTGCCGAAAGCAAGTGAGGACACGAGCAACAGGAAGTTAGGTCATTGCATTCATATCCACTAAATGGATTTCCCATGATCAAATCTAACAGGGTAGTTCTGGTGAACATCCACTTGGGGCAGTAGGACATCAAACTGAACAGGAATCCATGCAAATATTTTACTACAGGGTGACTAATGAATACATTCCAGGGGATAATTGGGTTATAGCTTAATAGCCCTACTACATACAGTGCAGGCAACTGTCAAAATAAAGGAAACGCCAACATAAAGTGCCTTAATAGGGTATTGGGCTACCACGACCCAGAACAGCTTCAATGCACCTTGGCATAGATTCTACAAGTGTATGGAACTCTATTGGAGGGATGAGACACCATTATTCCACAAGAAATTCCGTCATTTGGTGTTTGGTTGATGGTGGAAAACGCTGTCTCAGGCGCTGCTCCAGAATCTCCCATAAGTGTTCAATTGGGTTGAGATCTGGCGACTAAGACGGCCGTGGCATATTGTTCATGGTACATCCTTTTCATGCTCACCAAACCATTTAGTGACCACTTGTGCTCTGTGGATGGGGGCATTGTCATCCTATGGGGGGCATAGCCGTGGTAGCCAAAATAATGGCCTGCCCAGCATTTTTTCCTTAAGCATGATGGGATGTTAATTGCTTAACTAACTCAGGAACCACGCCTGTGTGGAAGCACCTGCTTTCAATATACTTTGTATCCCTCATTTACGCAAGTGTTTCCATGCTTTTAGCAGTTCCCTGTACATAGTTCCTTGAACGATCCAACAGACTTGTTTGTCTAAGTGTTACTCAGAGAGCATATTGAATCGACGGCCTCAGGCAATTTCAAACACATGATACATACATGACAGAGTAAGTCTGACACAATATGGCAGATTGATACCGATTGATAGATACAGGTTATTTGTGTAGGGCAGAGAGCAGCACTCTCCGAAGGAGACTGGTGTAATAGTGTGGTTACGTCATGCTCCTGTGCCGCCGAGACCAGGGTGAGAATGGGAGGGAGGGAGGTGGGTTCTGTCTCCTGCTGTTTGCTTTTATGAAACTCAATTCCAGCCCAATTTCATCAGGGAGAGGAAACACTGCCCTCCCTCTCTTTTTGTCTCTCTCTCCCCCCTTGTCTAGAAGCAGGTGGACAGTCTTCACCTGTGATCTTGCTCTGCCCACGCACATAAATAGAAGGGGGGGGGGGGAAATAAAACAAATACTGTTTCTCTCTCACTATTACGAACCGGCTCAGTCGTAACAAAGATGGACGCAGCGATAAAGAAATAAAATATAGATATTTATTAAATAAAGTAACAACGGTGCATGTAGTCAGTAGTGAAAGTGAGTGGATGCGTGCATAGATGGTGATAATGAGGGGTGTTGAGAGGTGCCAAAATAAATGGTTACACAACGCTCCAAAATGCCACAAAAAAAAAAAACAGTGTGTCTGTGTGGAGAGTCTCCTCGATGTATGAGGGAAAGATGTATTTATCCCCGGGACACAAACGAAACTCAGGTGTTTCTGATTTCGCTGACGACCCTCCCAGCTCCACCCACCTGTATCCTATTATGGAAAACAAGAGCCGAGAGAAAGAATGCGGCAGACAGAGTGGGAGGGTCGCCACACACACACACAAAAACAGAAAATGTCCACCAGTGGAAGCTACTCAGAGGAGGAAGGTGAAACATTTTTTTTTTTTTAAGTTATCCTTTTTAGATAAAACTATACCAAATACAGTACCAGTCAAAAGTTTGGACACACCTACTCATTCAAGTGTTTTTCTGTATTTTTACTATTTCTACATTGTAGAATAATAGTGAAGACATCAAAACTATGAAATAACACACATGGAATTACGTAGTAATCAAAAAAGTGCTAAACAAATCAAAATATATTTTATATTTGAGATTCTTCAAAGTAGCCACCTATTGACTTGATGACAGCTTTGCACACTCTTGGCATTCTCTCAACCAGCTTCATGAGGTAGTCACCTGGAATGCATTTCAATTAACAGGTGTGCCTTGTTAAAAGTGAATTTGTGGAATTTCTTTCCTTCTTAATGCATTTGAGCCAATCAATTGTGTTGTGACAAGGTAGGGGTGGGTATACAGAAGTTATCCCTATTTGGTAAAAGCCCAAGTCCATATTATGTTAAGCAAAGAGAAATGACAGTCCATCATTACTTTAAGACATGAAGGTCAGTCAATGCAGGACATTTCTTCAAGTGCAGTCGCAAAAACCATCAAGCACTATGATAAAACTGGCTCTCATAAGGACCGCCACAGGAAAGGAAGACCCAGTGTTACCTCTGATGCAGAGGACAAGTTCATTAGAGTTACCAGACTCAGAAATTGCAGCCCCAAAACATGCGTCACTGAGTTCAAGTAACAGACAAATCTCAACATCAACTGTTCAGAAGAGACTGCGTGAATCAGGCCTTCATGGTCGAATTGCTGAAGAGAAACCACTACTAAATGACACCAATAAGAAGGAGAGACTTGCTTGGGACAAGAAACATGAGCAATGGACATTAGACTGGTGAAAATCTGTCCTTTGGTCTGATGAGTCCAAATTTGAGATTTTGGGTTCCAACTGCCGTGTCTTTGTGAGACGCCGAGTAGGTGAATGGATGATCTCCGCATGTTTGGTGGTGTTGGAATGCTTTGCTGGTGACACTGTCAAGGATTTATTTAGAATGCAAGGCACACTTAACCAGCATGGCTACCACAGCATTCTGCAGCAATACACCATCACATCTGGTTTGGGCTAAGTGGGAATATAATTTGTTTTTCAACAGGACAATGACCCAACACACACCTCCAGGCTGTGTAAGGGCTATTTGACCAAAAAGGAGAATGATGGGGTGCTGCATCAGATGACCAGGCCTCCACAAATCACTTGACCTCAACCCAATGGAGATGGTTTGGGATGAGTTGGACCGCAGAGTGAAGCAAAAGTAGCAAACAAGTGCTCAGCATATGTGGGAACTCCTTCCAGACTGTTGGAAAATCCTTCCAGGTGAAGCTGATTGAGAGAATGCCAAGAGTGTGCAAATGGTGGCTACTTTGAAGAATCTAAAATATTTAGATTTGTTTAACACTTTTTGGGTTACTACATGATTCCATGTGTTATTTCATAGTTTGTGTCTTCACTATTATTCTACACGGTAGAAAATACTAAAAATAAAGAAAAACCCTTGAATGAGTAGGTGTGTCCAAATGTTTGACTGGTACTGTCAAACGTTGGTCACAGATAACTTTTTTTAATTTTTTTTAAGGTAGGGGCACGGATCAGAAAATAAGTCAGTATCTGGTGTGACCACCATTTGCCTCATGCAGCCCGACACATCCCCTTCACATAGAGTTGATCAGGCTGTTGATTGTGGCCTGTCGAATGTTGTCCTACTCCTTTTCAAATGGCTGTGTGAAGTTGCTGGATATTGGCGGGAACTGAAACACGCTGTTGTACATGTCGATCCAGAGCATCCCTATGATGCTCAACCGGTGGTGACATGTGTGGTGAGTTTGCAGGCCATGGAAGAACTGGGACATTTTCAGCTTCCAGGAATTGTGTACAGATCCTTGTGACATGGGGCTGTATATTTTCAGGCCGAAACATGAGGTGATAGCGGTGGAAGAATGGCACTACAATGGGCCTCAGGATCTTGTCACGGGTATCTCTGTGTATTCAAATTGCCATCTATAAAATGCAATTGTGTTCGCTGTCTGTTGCTTATGCCTGCCCATACCATAAACCCACCACCACAGGGCGCTCTCTTCACAACGTTGACATCAGCAAACCGCTCATCCACACGAAGCCATACACACTGTCTGCCATCTGCCCGGTACAGTTGAAACTGGGATTCATTCCCAAAGAGCACACTTCTCCAGCCTGGCAGTGGCCATTGAAGTTGAGCATTTGCCCACTGAAGTCGGTTACGACGCCAAATTGCAGTCAGGTCAAGACCCTGGTGAGGACGACGAGCACGCAGATGAGCTTCCCGGAGTCGGTTTCTGACAGTATGTGCAGAAATTCTTCAGTTGTGCAAAACCCATGATTCATCAGCTGTCCGGGTGGCTGGTCTCAGACGATCCAGCAGGTGAAGACCCCGGATGTGGAGGTCCTTGGGCTGGCGTGGTTACACGTGGTCTGTGGTTGTGAGGACGGTTGGACGTACTGCCAAATTCTCTAAAACATTGGAGGCGGCTTATGCTAGAGAAGCGAACATTCAATTCTCGGGCAAGAGCTCTGGTGGACATTCTTGCAGTCAGCATCCCAATCGCACACTCCCTCAACTTGAGACATCTGTGGGATTTTGTTGTATGACAAAACTGCACATTTTTAAGTGGCCTTTTATGGTCCCAAGCACAAGGTGCGCCTGGGTAAATAGCATGCTGTTTAATTAGCTACTTAATATGATTATCTTGGCAAAGGAGAAATGCAGACTAACAGGGATATAAACAAATGTGTGCACAAAATTTGAGAGAAATAAGCTTTTTGTGCGTATGGAACATTTCAGGGATCTTTCATTTCCGCTCATGAAACATGTTACACTTTACATGTTTTGTTTATATTTTTGCTCAGAGTAGAAACGTGGATTTGACAGCATAGCGCCACTTGCATCATTACTGCAACAGTAGGGACTGAAGAATTTCATGTTCATCACTCACCACGTTAGGTCATCAGATGCGCCAAAAAAAAAATAATACGTATCTGAAAGACAAATCAATGCTGGAAGTTTTTCCTCGTTGCACCTGCGTTTACAATGTATCCAATTTCGGTTTGTGTGATTGTTGGTTTAGCTTTCTGTAACTTTGTAGCAAGGACGGTCTGCATGTGTAGGAGCATATAGAGTCATGATTTCAAGGTGTTCCGATATCTTTTCCAACTGTCCCGTTATCTAGTTAACGTCCATTCTAGAATGCCCTTCTAGCCAATCAGAAACGTGTATTCAACAAGTTTGGCAAAGATTGTTTATTTTATTCTTCAATCATAAAAAGGACCTGGAAACTGGCAGCCATTACTTTTAAAAGTTCTTATTTCATAACTCGGGGCCCATATACATTTGATTCCAACAGTCAGGCCATTACTTTGTCTGTGGGAATCCAATTTTTGCACAAAAATAGAATAGAACCCAGGCTCCCTAAAAGAGTGGGGAAGACAATGTAACACAATTTACCTGCGTCAGTTAAGAATGTTTATATGACAATACAATATGAGTACAGTATGATTTTGAAGACACCGGGTACAACCCAAATGGCACCCTGTTACCTATATAGTGCACTACTTTTGACCAGAGCCTATGGGCCCTGGTCAAAAGTATTGTTCTATATAGCAGACAGGGTGCCATTTGGGACGCAGGCACATTTTAACGGAATTAGAAAACGATTATATAAGAGACGAGCAATCCATTTGGATTAGATTAATTTCTGTCCTTCATCCAACAGTACGAGAAACTCTCCCTGACGAAAGGCATTAATTTAGTTCAAATGATAACCATCAGACTATTGTATTGAGATGGGATTCAAATGGTGGTGATATGCAAATGTTTCCCTTGTCTTGGTTTCCATGCTGAGTCCCAAATGACACCCTATTCCCTCCATAGTGCACAATTTTTGACCATTGCCAATTGGGCTCTGGTAAATAGTAGTGCATATGGAATAGGGTGCCATTTGGGACGCATATAATAAAAGCCTGGAAGGCTAGAGAGAGCATTAATCTTCTCTTAGACGTATTACAAAGATGGTATCCATGAAGCAGATACGCTTTACGCTTTACCTTCTTTTCCAACACCACTCCTCAGATGATTGCTTAAATTCAGAATCCCGAGGAATTTTTTACCTCCTTGCAATTGCCTGACACAGTGGATTTAACTCTACACCTGGTCATGGATAGAATAGGTAGCAATCCAGTGCTAAAATACATATAGTTAGCATAGCTAACTAGTTAGCTCAATAGCAATATCAGGTTAGCCAAGGACCGCATTCTAACTTGACATATCTTGCTAACAAGCTAGGTTAGCTAGGTAGCATCAGCCAGTTTTGTATAAGATGGCGCCGACAGAGAGGGTTGCCTCGCTTCTAGTCCTTAGGAAGCTATTGTTTATATATTATTCTTACATTGTTAGCCCAGAAAATCTTAAGTGTTATTACATACATCTGGGAAGAACTATTGGATATCAGAGCGACGTCAACTTACCAACATTACGACCCGGAGCCGATCCATTGTTCACATCACCACCCAGGGAATTTGATCTGATCCCAGAGGTCGCAGAAGAGGTAGACGGAGCGGTCTCCTGGTCAGACTTCAGAGGCATGCACACCACCCACCGCTTCCGAGTATATTACTCGCCAATGTCCAGTCTCTAGATAACAAGGTAGATGAAATAACGGGCAAGGGTTGCTTTCCAGAGAGACATCAGGAATTGTAACATACTCTGTTTCACGGAAACATGGCTCTCTCTGGATATGTTGTCGGAGTCGGTACAGCCACCGGGATTCTTTATGCGTCACGCCGACAGAAATAAACATCTCTCTGGGAAGAAGAAGGGCCGGGGGTGTATGCTTCATAATTAACGACTCATTGTGTTATCATAACAACATACAGGAACTGAAGTCCTTTTGTTCACCTGAACTAGAATTCCTCAATCAAATGCCGACCATATTTTCTCCCAAGTGACTTCTCGTCGGTTATTGTCACAGCCGTGTAGATCCCCCCTCAAGCCGATACCACGACGGCCCTCAAGGAACTTCACTGGACTCTATGCAAACTGGAAACCATATATTCTGAGGCTACATTTATTGTAGCTGGGGATTTTAACAAAGCAAATTTGAGAACAAGGCTACCTAAATTCTACCAGCATATTGATTGTAGCACTCGTGCGGGCAATACACTGGATCACTGCTACTCTAACTTCCGCGATGCATACAAGGCCCTCCCCCGCCCTCCCTTCAGCAAATCTGATCACGACTCCATTTTGCTCCTCCTGTCCTATAGGCAGAATCTCAAACAGGATGTACCCATGACGAGAAATATTCAAAGCTGGTCTGACCAATCGGAATCCACGCTTCAAGATGGTTTTGTTCACGCGGACTGGGAAATGTTCCGGGCAGCCTCAAAGAACAATATCGGTGAGTGAGTTTATAAGGAAGTGCATTGGAGAGGTTGTACCCACTGTGACTATTAAAACCTACCCTAACCAGAAACCGTGGATAGATGGTGGCATTCGCGCAAAACTGAAAGCTTGAACCACCACATTTAACCATGGAAAGATGACTGGGAATATGGCCGAATACAAACAGTGGTTATTCCCTCGGCAAGGCAATCAAACAAGCGAAATGTCGGTATAGGGACAAAGTGGAATCACAATTCAACGGCTCAGACACGAGACGTATGTGGCAGGGTTTACAGGCATTACAAAAGGGAGAACCAGCCACGTCACGGACACCGACGTCTTTATTAGAAGCATTTCGCTACACTCGCAATAACATCTGCTAACCATGTGTATGTTACCAATAAATATGATAAACTGCTTTTTTAACAATTGTTTATAGTAGCACCGCGTGACTTCTGAATGAATTGAACACTGTTGCTTTGGTGTGTGGCCGATTTCTGAGGACTTTGCTGTTGAGAACTGATTAGGTGCAGCGGACTGATTGACTGTGTTTTATCTCCGCTTCATCATTCGATGACTGAACCAAAGCCAATTGGCCCATCAGTTCTCCTCTACAGACAATGGAAGGAAACTATTGGAAACTATTGGTCCATGGTCCAACAGAGAGTCATTTCAAACTCTCCCATAGCAAGAGCACTGAGAATCCCCACATTGTAATGTCAACATTGCATTGATACATTCTGAGTATGTATGAGGACAACTTATGGATGTAGCTTTGGGTTTGGTCTCAGTTTTTTTGCGGAATCTATGTTGTGGTGTAGGGTGAAGTTGCCTCTAGTCTAGACGCTGATCTATGGTTTGTTTGACATTTGCCCCACCGTGGTTAAGGTTAGGATTGGGCAAACTTCATTTTTGAGCATTTCTCGCTCCACTTGTTGTCTTGTTATGTCATCCTGCTGTAGTCCAGTTGCAAGGAACATGTCTGTCACAGATGGATTGGTGCTGGGCCTATCTCACTGCTGCAGAGAGAGAAGACGTGTGTTTGTGTGTGCACATGTGTTTAGTCTGAAGAAGTATCTAGAGCAGTAGACCTTTTTTTTGGGGGGGGGGGGGGGGGGGGGGGGGTGTATGTCTGTGCACACACACACCCCTGTTCAAAGAAACAGAGATTGGGAAGGAGGGAGGGATGAAGTAAGAGTGAGAGCGGGGAAGGATCGAGTTAAAGCGGGAGAGAGAGCACGAGAGTAAGATGCCGACCGAGAGAGAGAGAGCGGGGCTGTCACAAATGGCCTCCTATTCCCTAAAAAGCAAATACTTTTGACAGCCCTATGGGCCTGGTCAAAAGTAGTACACTGTATAGGGAATAGAGTGCCAATTGGGACGCAGGCAGGGTCTGCTGGGGGGGTGGCATTCCTGAAATACCTTGCTGGATGTAACCTTGACAGCGGACAGGGGGAGGGGAGAAGGCGAGGGGAGAAAGGCTGCTGTAGGACACTGATAAGCTCCGAGGCATCATCACACTGGCCCATCACACCAACTGACATTATGATTCATTCCAGCCCCCTGTGTGTGTGTGTGGCGCAAAAGGCTCACCTGAACTGTTAAGAGTTACTTATATTGCTATTATATAATACATAATCATAAGGGTGGTGATATGACATTTTTAGAGGTCTATAGAGATTGTGATCTGGCAGAAGAGGTGTGTGTGTGTGTTTTTTGGGGTGGGTGAATGTGTGTGTGTGTGTGTGTGTGTGTGTGTGTGTGTGTGTGTGTGTGTGTCTCTCTCTCTCTCTCCGTGGCAGTCGGCGCCATTTAAGATTAGGGAGGACAATATTTTTTTTTAGGAGTATGGCCTTATTTCTATTACAGCATATTGGATACCTGTCATTCATATTCCATTCACCCAGTTCAATGTAACATCGATAGGTTTAGGCTACTACATGATACTCTAATTTGCCCTATACCCATCATGAGTTTGCTACAACCTAGCCGACAAAGGAAAGTTTATAATTTAGGTGCAAATGTCGAGAGAAACTGGAGTAAATCAAGATGACAGTGACACATTCAATACTGCCTTGCACATTCTTGCATGCATATAACTGTTCTGTGGGGTAATCATTAGTCCAAACAGTTGCAAAATGTTCCATTTTGCAACTAAAACAAGAGTTTCCATTGAGACCATTCATGTAGGTCCCTCCTGTTTCATTCCGTTTAAGAATGTCAAGAGTGTGCAAAGTGGTCATCAAGGCAAAGGGTGGCTACTTTAAAGGATGTCAAATATAAAATATATTTTAATTAGTTTAACACTTTTTTGGTGACTACATGATTCCATCGGTGTTATTTCATAGTTTTGATGTTGTTTTCACTATTATTCTACAATGTAGAAAATAGTAAAAAAATAGAGAAAAATGTAGTCCAAACTTTTGACTGGTACTGTATATCTGTATTCCCAGTCCTGAGAAATCCACAGATCCATAGGGTCTAATGAATTTATTTCAATTGACAGATTTCCTTATATGAACTGTAACTCAGTCAAATATTTTTAGTTGTTGCATGTTGCGTTTATATTTTTGTTTAGTGTAGTTCGACCAGCTTTTGTCAGCAACTGATATTTTTGAGTACGGTTGACATAGTTTGCTAGCAACAAATTATTTAGCTAGCTTCGTGAATTTAACCTTTATTTAACCAGGCAAGTCAGTTAAGAACAATTTCTTATTTACAATGACGGCCTGCACCAGCTAAACCCGGACGACGCTGGGCCAATTGTGCGCCGCCCTATGGGACTCCCAATTACAGCCGGTTGTGATACAGCCTGGATTCGAACCAGGGTGTCTGTAGTGACGCCTCTAGCACTGAGATGCAGCCTTAGACCGCTGCGGCACTCGGGAGCCATAAATGAAATCTCCTCGTAATGAACAGTGTTGAGTGTCCCGACGAGAAGGAAAAATGTTCTAGCTATGCCAGGCAATATCGGCCATCATCATTCATTTGAATGTATGCACATGAATGTCAATAGAAAACCTCTTAAACAAACACAAATGCAGCTACTGTGCTGCTATTTTGGTGACATAAGTAAATTCAGGTCAGGGTCATTTCATGTGAAAGTGGAACAAAAATGTCCATTAAATTCACCATCTACATTTATGACACAAATGCCAAATATATGACAATCCTTGACATGTTCTACATTTCAGGAAATACTTGTTTCATGTCTCTCAAAGAATGACTAGGTTGGCTAAATTCACTTGAATACTGAAACAAAATGTTGACTGCTGAATGATACAAAAAATGTTTCTGAATACGCTTAGTAAAAGTCCCAAAAGGATGGATGTTTTGATCAAAGGTTCAATTGTAATAATATAATAATTTCCTCATCTAGTCAAGGCAGGAGGTTAAACCTAGTGATGGGTAAATGAGGTCTCTGAACCTAACAATAGATGAGATTCTGATACGTCTATCAGGACAATTTGACAGATTACAGATCTTTGTTGAACAGAACAAAGAGCACCTACTTGGTTATGACGTGAGTGAGAAAGCGAGAGAGGTGTCAGACTGTATGCTGTGCTCCAATCAGCCTGTTGAGTTGCTGTTGTAATGTGGCTTAAAATCCCAAATCCAAGAGCATTAACTCTACAACAATAGCATGAGAATTTGGAGAGATTTGGACTCAACTTTCACTTATTATTTCTGTGGCTCCATAGAGAAAATGGCAAGTTTTCTACATCCTGATCTTCTTGTCAGAGCCTCCCTGCCATACTTGTGAATATTAGAAAACAGTTTAAATAAAAAAGTTTCTCCGTCTCAAAAAAAGAGTATCAGCCAATTAAAATAGTAGATTAACTTGCACATGACCGAACGCTACATTATAGCTTGTCCCATCAGATAACCTGGCAAACGTTAGCCCTATGCGATGGTGAGATGGCGCTGGAAGGGATGGCTGCCGTTTTATCGGCTCTTAACCAACCATGCTATTTTGTTTGTTTTTTCGCATTGTTTGTAACTTATTTTGTACATAATGTTGCTGCTACCGTCTCTTATGACCGAAAATAGCTTCCGGACATCAGAACAGCGATTAGTGGACAAAGGACAACAACCTCTCCTTCAACGTGATCAAGACAAAGGAGATGATTGTGGACTACAGGAAAAGGAGGACCGAGCACGCCCCCATTCTCAGGTTGAGAGCTTCAAGTTCCTTGGCGTCAACATCACCAACAAACTAACATGGTCCAAGCACACTAAGACAGTCGTGAAGAGGGCACAACAAAACCTATTCCCCCTCAGGAGAGTGAAATTATTTGGCATGGGTCCTCAAAAAGGTTCTACAGCGGCACCATCGAGAGCACCGACGGGTTGCATCACTGCCTGGTATGGAAACTGCTTGGCCTATGACCACAAGGCAACACAGAGGAAAAGGCGGTGTCAGAGGAAGGCCCTAAAAACTGACAAGCCACCCTAGTCATAGACTGTTCCCTCTGCTACCGCACGGCAAGCGGTATCGGAGTGCCAAGTCTAGGTCCAAAAGAATTCTAAACAGCTTCTACCCCCAAGCCATAACACTCCTGAACGTCTAATCAAATGGCTACCCAGACTACTTGCATTGCCCCTCCCCCCTTTTACACTGCTGCTACTCTGTTATTATCTATGCATAGTCACTTTAATAACTCTAACTACATGTACACTACCGTTCAAAAGTTTGGGGTCACTTAGAAATGTCCTTGTTTTTGAAAGAAAAGCACATTTTTTGTCCATTAAAATAACAAAATTGATCAGAAATACAGTGTAGAAATTGTTAATGTTGTAAATAACTATTGTAGCTGGAAACGGCCGATTTTTTTATGGAATATCTAAATAGGCATAGAGGCCCGTTATCAGCAACCATCACTCCTGTGTTCCAATGGCACGTTGTGTTAGCTAATCCAAGTTGATCATTTTAAAAGGCTAATTGATCATTAGAAAACCCTTTTGCAATTATGTTGGCACCGCTGAAAACTGTTGTTCTGATTAAAGAAGCAATAAAACTGGCCTTCTTTAGACTAGTTGAGTATCTGGAGAATCAGCATTTGTGGGTTCGATTACAGGCTCAAAATGGCCAGAAACAAATACCTTTCTGTAACGCCCTGGCCATAGAGAGGGGTTTTGTTCTTTATTTTGGTTAGGCCAGGGTGTTACATTGGGTGGGCGTTCTATGTTCCTTTTTCTATGTTTTTGTATTTCTTTGTTTTGGGCCGTGTGTGGCTCCCAATCAGGCACAGCCGAAGCTCGTTGTTGCTGATTGGGAGTCACACATAAGGAGCATGTTTTTCCTTTGGGTTTTGTGGATAATTGTTTCTGTTAGTGTTTTGCACCTGACAAGACTGTTTGGCTGTCGGTTTTCTTATTTTTGTGTAGTGTTCTCTTTTGTTCTAATTAAAAATTATGATGAACACTAACTCCGCTGCACCTTGGTCTACTCTCTCTCCCGACGGCCGTTACACTTTCTTCTGAAACTCGTCAATCTATTCTTTCTTCTGAAAAGTGTCATTCTATTCTTGTTCTAAGAAATGAAGGCTATTCCATGCGAGAAATTGCCAAGAAACTGAAGATCCCGTACAACGCTGTGTACTACTCCCTTCACAGAACAGCGCAAACTGGCTCTAACCAGAATAGACAGAGTGGGAGGCCCCGGTGCACAACTGATTAAGAGGACAAAGTACATTAGTGTGTCTAGTTTGAGAAACAGATTCCTCACAAGTCCTCAACTGGCAGCTTCATTAAATAGTACCTGCAAAACACCAGTCTCAACGTCAACAGTGAAGAGGCGACTCCGAGATGCTAGCCTTCTAGGCAGAGTTCGTCTGTTCAGTGTCCGTCTTCTTCTGCCCATCTTAATCTTTTATTTTTATAGGCCAGTCTGAGATATGGCTTTTTCTTTGCAACTCTGCCTAGAAGGCCAGCATCCCGGAGTTACCTCTTCACTGTTGACAATGAGACTGGTGTTTTGCGGGTACTATTTGAAGCTGCCAGTTGGACTTGTGAGTCGTCTGTTTCTCAAACTGGACACTAATGTACTTGTCCTCTTGCTCAGTTGTGCACCAGGGCCTCCCACTCTTTCTATTCTGGTTTGAGCCAGTTTGCGCTGTTCTGTGAAGGGAGAAATTGTTGCATGTTGCATTTATATTTTTGTTCAGTGTATATCTAGACTTAAGGTGGCTTGCACCAACATGGATTAACTCTTAAACTGGGTTAAATCAAGGTTTATCTAATAATCTTGTTGCACCAAATTTTAAAACTAGTTTTAAATGAATCCCAGTTAAATTATTCCTCTAATCTAAGTTTAGTATTCACTTTAAACCTAGATTCATTTGAAACCTGTTGCTCAATGATTTTTTATTTTTTTTTACAAATATTAACTTAGATTGGAGATGAATTCTAAACTGCCACTTGAGGTGGTTTAACTGATAAAATGGCAGCATATCTCCTGTGGAGAGACCAAAATGACAGAGTTCCTCAGAGAATAATTAGAGACAGGTTGAATCCTGTTGAGTTTTATGATAATTAACTCATTATTAGTAGGCTATTTACGTGCTCATTTTGTAAGACAATTGAGTTGGGGCTTATGATTTGCCCAGCCTTGATACGAATGATGATGTCATGCAACATGCTGTAACGGGCCTGATAACGGTAACATTGTAGTGAAGTTGCATTAACGTTAGTTTTAACGTGCATTATAGGCATTGATATTTACGCTTGCTAAATATTGGTGGATAGAGTTGTCCATCGTCATCATAGGAGTTATGGAGAGGGCCAAACTGCTGGGGAATCATCTCGCATATCTTCTGGGTGATAGGATCAATTCCCTTGGACGGAGGCCCCCTCCGGTCTGAAATGGCCCCCGCATCTTCTCTGCTTTATCCTTTTTGACTTTGGCTTTTTTTTTTTTTTTTCAGCACGCTTTCATCCCATTTAGGTCCCTCTTCTCTTTAATCCGTGTCGATCCATTAAATCCGTCACATAAAAGGGCCCAGGTGGCTTCCTTCTTTTTGACAGCCGTGTTGTCTGTCTTGATCCTCCAGTAACAGTTACGTTACTAAATTCCTCCATAAGCTCCGACAATAGTGCCATGATCAGGTGGCTAGCAGACAAATAATAAAATGGCTAAATAACGTTAAGTAATGACAATATTTTATGATATCTAGCTTGGTTTATAAACTAGCTAGCTACAATAGCTAACGTTAGCTAACAAATACATTTGTCTAATACTGGCAAATAACATATTTTATTTCAAATCAACCAACCCATGAGAACCTTTCACGATGGAGTTGCAGTAGTTTTAACGTTACATTGTTATTATTTTATCAAGGAACAGCAACTTTGTGGCCTCATTTGTCAAGTAGGCTAGCTACTTCGTTTCAACTCATGAAATACCTCATATATTGGTCTAATATGTCACTAATCATAGTTTAAAAATGTTAAGTCATCGATTTACTGATTCAGAGTTAAAATGAAATTGTGCAACACATCTGATTAATTCTAAACCTAGATTTACAAAACCTAGATTAGCTGTAATCCTAGATTCATTTAAACCATGTTGGTGAAACCCACCCTTAATCTTTTTTTTTTTCTTCACAGTTATGACAGTTACATTTTTATGGTGATCTTCATCCATAACCATCAGTTACACGGTCATACGGTAATTGTGCCAGCCCTAAAGTCAAGAACACTCATTATCATCTTACAGCAGGCATTTCAGTAAAAGTCAGATATTTTAAAATAAGTTTATCGCGAGTCCAGACTAACCCACATTGGTGAGCATCCACACTAGATGAAAGTTTATTGTTCCACAGTACACCTGTCAATCAACTGAGCAATGCATCCTACTGAACGCTGTAGGCCTATTAAGAAGGTGGTAACGCAAGACAATTCAGTGCTTTCAGGGTGTGTTTATTGTCAGTGACATCTGCAAATAATACATGTACTGTACATAATAAAAAAATAACACAACTCGTATGTAAAATGTAGCAATTCAACGTTAAATGCCGTTTACCCTCAGCATCTGTTACAGCCTCATTGCTCAAGTGGTTTGCAAGTGATTTCCATTTTTCTAATGGTGGTCAATTCCTTTGAATCTTCTTTTCACGGTGCTCATCTCTGTCTGGGCGGTGCAACTATTTGCAATGCTTCAGTGCAACAATGTTATCATATCCGGCCAAAGTGATCACACCAACGCACTTTCCCCTTTCAACTTTCCCCGACTGTAAATGTAGCTTTTTAGTTTTTGGTAAAAAATAAAAAACACCAGGAAAAAAAAGGTGTAATTTAGACCATATTTTAAAAGACCCCTGACAACTAATATCAACACTTACATTTAGTTGGAGAAATTATTTGTCGTCTTCTGTAAGTTTAACAAATTCAGTTACCAAAAACCCACATCTTTAAGACATTTTCTAATTTCGCTACCCCATGAGGGAGGATAATGAAAGTTCACAGAAGTAACAAGTAAAGGTAGACCTACTAGTTAGTGTTTCTACTGATAGCAAGTTTGTTTATGAATTATTAAGTGATTAAAACCAGTAATTATGTTACCAAATCTTTAACTGAATTACTGCAATTGTATTGGCTACAATGGAAAATCATAGTCAAACTGACACCGGCCATCCATGGATGTTGAAAAATAGTGGAAATTTGGTCAGTCCGCCCTGGCCGGACCAAATCTGAACCAATCATAGACGTCTATGTTTCACAAGTTTGGACAGTACAGTAGAGAACAGTACAGTGAAGAAAAGTAGAGTACAGTAGAATTCAATACAGTAGAGCACACTAGAGTACAGTATAATGTACTGTATTGTGCTCTACTAAACCTATCTACTGTACTTTTTCCTCTACCTCTAAAACGATTCAGCCAAACACACAGGGCTTAGCTGTTACTGCACAGTCTGACTGTGTGCCTGACTGCTAGACAGACTGGCCGACAGACAGGCTGGTTGACAGACTGGTCGATACACAGAGTGACGAGTGAGTGGTGGCGCTGTTCCAAGTCATCTTTTTTTGCAGACACTGACAACGGATGGCTGAGTTGATGATTCCTCTCCACGAAACCACATGACACTTTTCAAACGTGCCGACCCAAACCAAACTGTGTTGCCAGAAACTAGTGGCCTTGATGTTTATTTTGGACTTTTTTATTTATTTAACCTTTATTTTTTCAGGGAGTCATACGGCTAACGGCTTTAACGAAGTGGCAGCTGCGTTCATATAGATGTCGCCATATTGTAGGACCGATTGGAATGTCGAACGGAATAATCTGATTTCTACTATTTAGCGAGAGGCAGGACCTATTTCTATGGAAAAAGGCCAACGTTTTATATGCATGATGTACTTGTCAAAAACAGCCAACCAGTGCCCATGCGTGAGACTACAGCAGATTATATTGAGAGGTTCATATTGAGCTGCAAAGGAAACCGACAAACGACTGTGACAAGTAACCAGTTTAATGTGGGGGAGAAAAAAATATATATATATTGTTTCCTGTGACAAACTCAACGTTACATATGGCAATCCAGACACGAATGAAAAACAAGACTTTCACGGTTAGACTTCACGGACATCGTCTTTACAGTAAAAGCGCGAGCTAAGGGACCACTAACTCAATCCTCGCCGCTGAATAATTCATTCTTTCCAAATATATCAAATCACTCTCGCCCATAGCCGATAGAGATCTAAAGTGACAGAGAGGTGCCTCAAGAGGACCTGCCACGGGAGAAAAACGTGGCGAGAACAACGTGTTCCTACATCAAACGATAAAGGGGAAAAAGCAAGGTTGTTCTTAGCGAAGTGGGTGTTTGGTGTTAAAATACGAGATTCAACCCAACGCTGTAGTACTCATTGAGTCGTGTTTTTCATTGAGACGGTCTAGATTTATCTTACTAAGTCAATGTTTTTCACACATTTTGCTGTAAAGCAGGAAAGTCAACAGCAACTCCTGGTGGGTCTGTGTGCAACAGAGCACAACAGACAACGAGCTGTTTCTCACACAGAAACCATTGTGGTAACGTTGGATTATGGTTCCTTAGACATTACATCAGGGTCAAGGACGTACAATAGGTATGGGACTTGGCACACTGGGAAATAGCCATTCTACATAGGCTATATCTCTGAATTTCTCAACCCCCCCCCCCCCCCCCCCCCCCCCGCACAGGGGACCAGCTCCGGCACCTGGGGTGTTGCTGGCCGGTCCTTCAAAATGGTTTTCTAACACCTATTTAGTCAGTTCTCAAGGGTTCGTTTTAAAATGGAAGAGTTCCTGAAAAAGTGTTAGTTTTACTACAAGCAGTCCTCCAAGGAGGGGAAACCACAGCTTCCCAGTCTCTGGTAGAAATACAGTGTGACAGTGTGACACCAAGTGGAATTTTCTTCGTCACATACACAGTTTACAGCGGGTATAAAAGGAGCGTGGAAAGAGTTCCACAGATACAGCAGTGATCCCACGTCAGTGAGCCTGAGAAACAGTCAAGAATCCTCAGGGGCATAAACGTTGTGGAACCTTGCAGCTTGAAATGTCACGCCGTGAATGGAGCTGAAGTGATTCCTTATTCTACATGTCAGAAAAAAAGAGAGGTTTGTTATACATATTACAGTTCTAAAAAAAATCGGAACATTCCACAACGCTGTGCCCTGCTGAACAGGGCTCTGATTCTTACACTTTTAAGTGCCTATCAGAGTCCAAAAACGTGGAGGCACAGCAGTGTTCTGGAATATTGGGCTGTTGGCTTTCATCCGTTCCAAATTCTTAGCGCGGCTCAAGCGATTTTTGGCCAACTGTCAACACATTCAAACGAATAGAGGATGGATGCGTACGCTGTGCTGGTGTTGCGCGGTCGGGCTGTGCATCCCCCACGGATGGTGGTCTCAGAGCAGCCTACCACTATCAGCACTTAATGATCCCGCGTCATAAGAAAGTAACACACAAACAGCACAGCAGTTAGGCGGTAGACACACAACCTCAGTGACCCCACCTAAAGACTGATGACACATGGTGGGACTCTGGGTCCTGTGCCCCGTCGCTAAACAAGATTAAGAACTCTCAATGCCCAGGAGAGTAAATCGACATCAGATACCTCGGATAATCCGTATCGTAATTGCCTTCCTACAGTCAGAACGATTTCAATTTAATTTCAATCTCTCATATCTGAATGAAAATGCAGAAAAGGCTAATTTCCTCCTCCTGATAACGTGGTGTTGATGAAGAAAAAAAAAAGGTTTTGCATTTCATTTCAACCCACTGTTTGATGGTGAATAAATAGCACAGTATGTGGAAGCGAAGTTTATAATCAAATGAGCGCCATGGGACGTCAGCCTTAAGAGGCAGGCAGGAATCCATAGGGACGTTTTCTTATCACTAGCTTGGCAGTGTTGCGTTATCTTTGCATATATATTGAATCCAGTAATCTGCAGCTATGTTCAGTAGCAGCAATTGTTTGATTGTAAAAATCTAAGTTATACATTTGAAACAGTTTGATGGTTTAAAAGCACGCGTCAAAATCCTTCCACAGAGGGCCGACTACGTGCCGGTTTTCGCTCCACCCTTACACTTGATTGATTAATTAAGGTCACTAATTAGTAAAAAAAAAAAATTGTCTAGGTCTTAAATGAAAGGAAAACAAAAACCTGCAGACACTAGGCCCTTCATGGAATGAGTTTGACAACCCTGGTTCTTAGGAATCTGGCCCTTGTCATCAATGATTTGCATGTTAAAGTTTTTCTGAACAGAAACTGTAGACATAGCTGAAGATCTGTCTCATAGCGATGCCCAACCAACATTGCTGTATAATTTACCTGAGTCATTGCCATATCTGTGCCACACAAAAAAAAGAGAACTGTTAAAATGAGCAATTTGATCCACATTTTCCAAAATAATAATTTCTTGACTCAACTGAATCCCATTCAAAACGGCAGTTGGACAGATAATCAATCACAGCTTGGACAATGAGGTCTGTTCTATCCATCTATGGTCTATCAGACTGCTAGGATGAGAGGGTATCCACCTGTTTCATGGGCTGGCTTGGGCGAGTGGGACAAGGAAAAGTGCTGAGCGTGCTAGTAAACCTGTCAAATGGCTCTTGCCACCCCGAATGAAGCCAATGTTTGCTTTCTGCGGATGCCGTTAGGGTGCGTGTGTGTGTGTGCACAGGTACGTGTGTGCGGTTGACTGTTTACATGTGCAGTTAAAACAGAGTGAAGCAGAAGTCAGTGCCACACGCACCGCTTTCATGTGGAGTGTGATGTACGACGCGGGATACCGCTACACCGCAAAACAAACCTGGCGTGATGTAACAAGCTGTAATGCAGCAGTTCATTCGCCTCGCTGCTGCTGCCCAGTCAATATTAATTAATTTATACTGTATCTAACACTACTACTGGGTTGCATTTAATGTAAAAAATAAAAAAAAAAAAATGAGCGTTTCTTATTGGACCAGTCCAGATAGTACCTCCCTGTTTCAGTCTGTTTTCTTCCGTTTGGTGCCTAAGGAACAAAACCCTGCTATTATGGTTCGGCAAAACCGAATTAGAAAAAAAAACATATATAAATACAAAATACTGAATTAGGTGCCAACATAAGGAACGTATATAAAATGGTTAAGTATTCTATGTTTACCTGGTGTTGCATATCAGATCCCATCTATCTACGCTGGCGATAGCCTTGGTTCGTCTTGGCCGGGTGACGTGACGCTTGACGGGAACCAGTTCGGGACCCGAGTCTCTAGCCGGGTCACAGCTAAAGCAGGTCCCCATCCCTCAACTCAGCCTTAGAGGACAAACTAGTCTAATATTTCCCATGTAGCCTTCCCTCTGTTTTCGTCTCCCACACTCTTTTTCCCCCCCCCTAAGTCCCATGCAGTGTTTGTCCTCCCTCTCATCCTCTCCCTCTGTTTTGCGTTCTCATCCTCTGTCTTTGTCCTCTCACATGACACCCTCTCTCTCCCTCTTTCCACTCAGACTCAAAATGCTAATGGTTTTGTGCCCAAGCACTATTTGTCACTTGTCATTCGGGTGACAGAATGCCTACTGTCTCCCATGGTGCAGCATGGACACTAGACAGACGTTTGGGCCACAACACTGCATCCATCTGCCATCTCTCCATCACTTCCTCAATCCCTCCTTTGTGTGTGTCCTCCTCCACTATCTGTGTTCTGTATGGTCAGACCCCCACACTGCTCAGACGAGCCCCTCGTGTTTGTCTATGGAATAAATCTCGCTGAGCAGAAGTCACATGCCCTATGGGCCCAGGTCAAAAGTAGTGGGCTAAATAGGGAATAGGGTGCCACTTGAGACGTAGCCATGTAGTGATGAACTGGAAACACCCCCCATAGAAATATAATTACTAGAATGGGAAATACTATTCAAGTGGTATGAGGGAGGGGCTTTGACCCCTCTAGTAACTATTTCTATGGCCTGCGGCCCACATGACAATCCCACACTGCATGACAGAGACCCATGCTGGTCGAAACTACATTACGACTCAGAGCTAGAGGTCGACCGATTAATCAGAATGGCCGATTAATTCGGGCCGATTTCAAGTTTTCATAACAATCGGTAATCTGCATTTTTGGGCACCGATCATGGCCGATTACATTGCACTCCGCGAGGAGACTGCGTGGCAGGCTGACTACCTGTTATGCGAGTGCAGCAAGGAGCCAAGGTAAGGTGCTAGCTAGCATTAAATGTATTTTATAAAAAACAATCAATCTTAACATAATCACTAGTTAAACTAGTAATATCATCAACCATGTGTAGTTATCTAGCTTGTCCTGCGTTGCATATAATCGATGTGGTGCCTGTTAATCTATCATTGAATCATAGCCTACTTCGACAAACGGTTATTTAACAAGCGCATTTGCGGAAAAAAGCACAATCGTTGCACGAATGTACCTACCCATAAACATCAATGCCTTTCTTAAAATCAATAGAGGTATTTTTTTTAAACCTGCTTATTTAGTTAAAAGAAATCCAGGTTAGCAGGCAATATTAAACTAGGGAAATTGTGTCACTTCTCTTGCGTTAATTGCACGCATAGTCAGGGTATATGCAACAGTTTGGGCCGCCTGGCTCGTTGCGAACTAATTTGCCAGAATTTTACGTAATTATGACATAACATTGAAGGTTGTGCAATGTAACAGCAATATGTAGACTTAGGGATCCAACCCGTTAGATAAAATACGGAACAGTTCCGTATTTCACTGAAAGAATAAACATTTTGTTTTCGAAATGATAGTTTCCGGATTTGACCATACTAATGACCTAAGGCTCGTATTTCTGTGTGTAATTATGTTATAATTAAGTCTATGATTTGATAGAGCAGTCTGAGCGATGGTAGGCAGCAGCAGCAGGCTCGTAAGCATTCACTCAAACAGCAATTTCGTGCGCTTGCCAGCAGCTCTTTGCTGTGCTTCAAGCATTGAGCTGTTTATGACTTCAAGCCTATCAACTCCCGAGATTAGGCTGGTGTAACCGATGTGAAATGGCTAGCTAGTTAGCGGGGTGCGCGCTAATAGCATTGCAATCGGTGACGTAACTCGCTCTGAGACCTTGAAGTAGTTGTTCCCCTTGCTCTGCAAGGGCCGCGGCTTTTGTGGAGCGATGGGTAACGATGCTTCGAGGGTGGCTGTTGTCGATGTGTTCCTGGTTCGAGCCCATGTAGGGGCGTGGAGTGGGACGGAAGCTATACTGTTACACTGGCAATACTAAAGTGCCTATAAGAACATCCAATAGTCAAAGGTATATGAAATACAAATGGTATAGAGAGAAATAGTCCTATAATAACTACAACCTAAAACATCTTACCTGGGAATATTGAAGACTCATGTTAAAAGGAACCACCAGCTTTCATATGTTCTCATGTTCTGAGCAAGGAATTAAACGTTAGCTTTCTTACATGGTACATATTGCACTTTTACTTTCTTCTCCAACACTCTGTTTTTGCATTATTTAAACCACATTGAACATGTTACATTTATTTGAGGCTAAATTGATTTTATTGATGTTTTATATTAAGTTAAAATAAGTGTCCATTCAGTATTGTTGTAATTGTCATTATTACAAATAAACACACACACACACACACACACACACACACACACACGTGGGGCAAAAAAGTCTTTAGTCAGCCACCAATTGTGCAAGTTCTCCCACTAAAAAAGATGAGGCCTGTCATTTTCATCATAGGTACACTTCAACTATGACAGACAAAATGAGAAGAAATTTTTTTTCCCGAAAATCACATTGTAGGATTTTTTATGAATTTATTTGCAAATTATGGTGGAAAATAAGTATTTGGTCAATACAAAAGTTTCTCAATACTTTGTTATATACCCTTTGTTGGCAATGACACAGGTCAAACGTTTTCTGTAAGTCTTCACAAGGTTTTCACACACTGTTGCTGGTATTTTGGCCCATTCCTCCATGCAGATCTCCTCTAGAGCAGTGATGTTTTGGGGCTGTCGCTGGGCAACACGGACTTTCAACTCCCTCCAAAGATTTTCTATGGGGTTGAGATCTGGAGACTGGCTAGGCCACTCCAGGACCTTGAAATGCTTCTTACGAAGCCACTCCTTCGTTGCCCGGGCAGTGTGTTTGGGATCATTGTCATGCTGAAAGACCCAGCCACGTTTCATCTTCAATGCCCTTGCTGATGGAAGGAGGTTTTCACTCAAAATCTCACGATACATGGCCCCATTCATTCTTTCCTTTACACGGATCAGTCGTCCTGGTCCCTTTGCAGAAAAACAGCCCCAAAGCATGATGTTTCCACCCCCATGCTTCACAGTAGGTATGGTGTTCTTTGGATGCAACTCAGCATTCTTTGTCCTCCAAACACGACGAGTTTAGTTTTTACCAAAAACTTATATTTTGGTTTCATCTGACCATATGACATTCTCCCCTTACCTCTTCTGGATAATCCAAATGCTCTCTAGCAAACTTTAGACGGGCCTGGACATGTACTGGCTTAAGCAGGGGGACACGTCTGGCACTGCAGGATTTGAGTCCCTGGCGGCATAGTGTGTTACTGATGGTAGGCTTTGTTACTTTGGTCCCAGCTCTCTGCAGGTCATTCACTAGGTCCCCCCGTGTGCTTCTGGGATTTTTGCTCACCGTTCTTGTGATCATTTTGACCCCACGGGGTGAGATCTTGCGTGGAGCCCCAGATCGAGGGAGATTATCAGTGGTCTTGTATGTCTTCCATTTCCTAATAATTTCTCCCACAGTTGATTTCTTCAAACCAAGCTGCTTACCTATTGCAGATTCAGTCTTCCCAGCCTGGTGCAGGTCTACAATTTTGTTTCTGGTGTCCTTTGACAGCTCTTTGGTCTTGGCCATAGTGGAGTTTGGAGTGTGACTGTTTGAGGTTGTGGACAGGTGTCTTTTATACTGATAACAAGTTCAAACAGGTGCCATTAATACAGGTAACGAGTGGAGGACAGAGGAGCCTCTTAAAGAAGTTAGAGGTCTGTGAGAGCCAGAAATCTTGCTTGTTTGTAGGTGACCAAATACTTATTTTCCACCATAATTTGCAAATAAATTCATAAAAAAAATCCTACAATGTGATCTTCTGGATTTTTTTTTCTCATTTTGTCTGTCATAGTTGACGTGTACCTATGATGAAAATTACAGGCCTCTCATCTTTTTAAGTGGGAGAACTTGTACAATTGGTGGCTGACTAAATACTTTTTTGCCCCACTGTATATACATATACATACATACCGTAAATTCCGTACTATAAGCCGCTACTTTTTTCCCAGGCTTTGAACCTCGCGGCTTAAAACAATGACGCGGCTAATATATGGATTTTTCCCGCTTTCAATTTTTTTTTCTCCAAAAAAACACATTCTGTGACGTGCTCAGTTTTTTGGCGGCATGAAGCTTTCATTAGACCAATGAAATTGCCGAAAGGGGTTAAGGTCAAACAACTTTTTTGTTTACTGTTTAGATTAAATCGAGCGCTCTCAAACTTCCCATCATTCTGAATACGGTAGTCATTTTGTCACCCTCATCATGGCAAAGACATGGAGAAATGCATATGATGCAGCTTTCAAGTTGAAGGCAATTGATCTGGCTGTTGGAAAAGGAAATGGAGCTGCTGCACGGGAGCTTGGTCTTAATGAGTCGATGATAAGACGTTGGAAACAGCAGCGTGAGGAATTGACTCAGTGCAAAAAGACAACTAAAGCTTACTGCTAATTTTTTATTTTTGTTGTTACAAGCCGTGTTTCGTTAAAGCCCATTTATTTTTGTTACAAGCCGTGTTTCATTAAAGCCTGTGTAAAGTTAATTTGTTTCAATGTAGCGGTAGGCACCTGCGGCTCATAGACATGTGTGGCTTATGTTCAAAATAAACATTTTTTTTTTTAATTCAGTGGGCTTAATAGTCCAGAAATTACGGTACACAAACTTTTTTTTATTTTATTTTTTTTAATAAAAATCAGGCGATTCATTGGTATCGGCTTTTTCTGGTCCTCCAATAATCAGTATCGGTGTTGAAAAATCATAATCGGTCAAAGTGGGCGGGTGTTATTTTCCTTTCTTTTCAAGGGATGTCTTCATTTGATATACCCTTAAAGGCGCGTTGTTTGCATACACCTTGAATTGAAATGTGATGTCTCTCCCAGCTAGACCGGATCCGCACCCAAGTCTAAAATAATCACATTCAACTAGGTGGTAAAGAAACATGGTTTGGGGTCAGAGCAATGTCCGAGGCATAGGCAAGAGATTTGCATGACTTCATTCCAACAGATGAATGCAAAATTCCAGTAACTTTCTCACAATTCCCAGGTATTCCAGAAATTCTGGTTGGAGGATTCACAGATTTTCTGCCTATTCCGTCCTGATTCCAACCTGGGATTTCTGGTAAACCTGGGAATTTTGGAACCCTATTCAATGAGGATCAAGATGAAAAAGGGTTATCAACATTGTTGGTATACAATAATGCAATTGACCTCAATGCTAATTGCAGGGCATTTGAAACACTTGGAAATGTGTCCTGTGGTAGTGAGTCTACAACTGCATCCCAAATGGCACCCTATTCCCTATGGGCCCTGGTCAAATATAGTGCACTATATTGGAATAGGGTGCCATTTTGGGACTCACCTTAAGACCGCTCTGCTTTGTGAGGTGTTGTGAATGACCATCAATGGTGAAAGAGAGGAAAGACAACCAGAGGGGAAGCAGAGGAGCAGTGAAGCAGTTCGCTTGATGCCTGGAAATACAGCATGTTAGAGTCCAGGAGAGCAAAGCCAAAGTGCATGCACATGTTGATTTGGTTTTCTACTAGGAGGTGGGTGAGTGAGTGAGTGAGTGAGTGAGTGAGTGAGTGAGTGAGTGAGTGAGTGAGTGAACAAAATTGGAATTACACTTTAAATGAGGAGGGAGGCAGCGAGAGAGAGACGAAGGTGTGTGCGTGTGTGTATAGAGAATCAGACAGGAAGCAGTTACAAAAGGCCCATTGGACTCATACGGTCACCTCTGAAAACAAATTTGATTTATACTATAAACACGTGGTCCTGATCAGAACACTAAACTCACAGCAATGTTGATACGCACAGCCTTGGTGTAGCATGTTGCTAGTGACTGAACCATAGAATATAGAATAACAGTATATTTTGCTAACCCTTCTTTCCGGATGGCCATTCATTCTTAGCATTCTTGATAGATGCAGTAGCCTACACAATGCTATTGTAACAGAGTGCAAAGGTGTATCATACCATGGCTGTCAAGTTCTACACACCTAACAACCCGCAAATAAATGTTAAAAGCATGAATTTCACACTACTAATACCAGCTCTGCTGTTTATTACAATATTGATGGAACATCTGTGGATATGTGGGAACCAAACAAAATCCTACTTTCCCAAACCCCAAACCTAATTCTAACCCTAAAATAGCCTCTTTCCCTTGTGGGGACTGGCAAAAAAGTTCCCGATTGTCCAAATGTCCTTTGTTTTACTATTATACATTTACTCGCACACATAAACACACCCGGTTACATATTGCCTGTAGGAAAAAGGTTGACTTAACTAAAACATTAAGCGGGCAATAGTCTTTATCGTTCATTACTTTATCAGAGGCACACACGACTGAGCGTAAACACACACTGACACAGTGGTGGGATCTGTATCTTATGCAGGGCCTCGTACCTGGCCATGCTCCCAACATGGTAAAAAACAGTACCCAGCCCGGAGACAACGTGCAAAGATCCCACACTGAGCTTGTGCGAGCGTGGTGAGACAGGTGTTCGCAGCGTGACAAAACCAGATAGCTGGGTGAACCGAAGAAATAAAGCCAATTCTTCTCTGACATCTGGGCTTTGTTTGGTGTGAGCTGTATACAAAACACAAATACACTTATCTTTAAAAGGCCATTCTCCATCTCTTTGTGGAGACGAACAAAGAAGCTCATTTGAACAGTACATTTATACTGAACAAAAATATAAAAACAACAATTTCAAAGATTTTACTGAGTTACAGTTCATATGAGGAAATAAGTCAATTTAAATGAATTAGGCGCTAATCTATGGATTTCAAATGACTGGGAATACAGTTGGTCAAAGATACCTTAAGAAAAAAAAAAGGTAGGAGTGTGGATCAGAAAACCAGTCCGTATGTGGTGTGACCTCTATTTGCCTCATGCAGCGCGACACCTTCACATACAGTTGATCAGGCTGTTGATTGTGGCCTGTGGAATGTTGTCCCACTCCTTTTCAATGTCTGTGCAAAGTTTCTGGATATTGGCAGGAACCAGAA
Organism: Salmo salar; assembly: GCF_965601325.2. Lineage (NCBI taxonomy): Eukaryota > Metazoa > Chordata > Actinopteri > Salmoniformes > Salmonidae > Salmo > Salmo salar. Next base: position 76,100,982 of record NC_138300.1, on the reverse strand, counting down.
TACGCTGTCAAACACGTCTATCCAGAACACCCCAAACATGCTCAAATGGGTGACATGTTTGGTGAGTATGCAAGCCCTGGAAGAACTGGGCCATTTTCAGCTTCCAGGAATTGTGTACAGATCCTTGTGACATGGGGCCGTGCATTATCATGCCAAAACATGAGGTGATGGTGGCTGATCAATTGCATGACAATGGGCCTCAGGATCTCTTCACGGCATCTCTGTGCATTCAAATTGCCATTGATAAAATGCAATAGCTTATGCCTGCCCATACCATAATCCCACCGCCACCATGGTGCACTCTGTTCACAATGTTGACATCAGCAAACTGCTCGCCCACATGACGCCATACACCTGGTCTGCGGTTGTGAGGGCGGTTGGACGTACTGCCAAATTCTCTAAAACGACGTTGGAGGCGGCTTATGGTAGAGAAACGAACATTACGTTCTCTGGCAACAGCTCTGGTGGACATTCCTGCAGTCAGTATGCCAATTGCACACGCCCTCAAAACTTGAGGTATCTGTTGCCTTGTGTTGTGTGACAAACCTGCACATTATAGTGGCCTTTTATTGTCCCCCAGCACAAGGTGCACCTGTGTAAGGAGCTTTCTTTTTTTTCAGCTCATGAAACATGGGACCAACACTTCACATGTTGCGTTTATATTTTTGTTTGGTGTATATTGTAGTCCACTCTTTTCTCTGCCCACCCAAGACCTTGTCAGTCAGTCAAATAACTAAAATAAGTAATTCTAAGGCAGCATCCCAAATGGCACCCTATTCCTTGCACTACATTTGATCAGACCCTATGGGTCTTGGTAAAAAAGTAGTTCACTATATAGGGTGCCATTTCAACCTAAAAGATCAGCGTCCTTACAACGCTCGCAAGATGAAATTACATAAAAACTGTACTAACAGAGTCTTGGCTTCTACCTTCACAAATAGAATTTCATGCAGAGTAGGACAGAAGACCACGCACGCATCATAGCATCTATGGAGTACTCATTAATTATTAGGATATAAAAGATCATGTCTTGCAGGAAGCCAATCCTGGCAGGATAATTTATTTATATAGAACAGACGAATGGTGATTTCTTATACTGTATAGACTTAATTAAATATTCACTAAAAAACCTCAAACAAAACTAGGCCCATCTGTCAACAATACACTTGTGTATTAGCAAACAGAGGTGATAAAACAAGTTCTCTTTCAAATATATTACATTCATCCTCCAAGAGAAATGATTCGTCCAGATGCATTTAAAACATTCAAGATTAAAATGCTAACTTGCCCCAGGACAATGTTAAAGATGAAAGACTTTAAAAGTTTGCAGTCGAGTTTACGAAATGCTCTACGGGCACCAGTCAAAACATACTTTTTAAAGGGGTCAGGTTGGATTTGTACTTTTCAGCATCGAGAATCTGATCTCATTCTAAAAGAAGCGTTTTTATCGTTAGTGCACTGCACACAGAGAGAGTCTGAGGGCTCAAACAAGTCTCCAGTGGGGCAGCATCAAAATGAATGTGTACAACACCACCGCTGCTACCAGAGACCCCAGCAGGCAACAACGGCGTCATTGTGCTGCCTCTCGCACCACACAGAGACACGAGGGACCCAGGGCCGTTGTCACGACAGCACCACCAGGCTAGGGATATACTGGGATCAGTACAAACACACACACGCCTCGGTTCAAATACTAGCAATTATTTTCACATACATTCGAAGTACAGTACCAGTCAAAAGTTTGGACACCTACTCATTCCAGGGTTTTTACTATTTTCTACATTGTAGAATAATAGTGAAGACATCAAAACTACACATATGGAATCATGTAGTAACCAAAAAAGTGTTAAATCTAAATATATTTTAGTTTTAGATTCTTCAAGGTAGCCACCCTGCCTGATGAGAGCTTTTGCACTCTAGGCATTTTTGACAGGTACTGTAAAGTATTCAGATATAAACTCAGCAAAAAAGAAACGTCCTCTCACTGTCAACTGCGTATATTTTCAGCAAAATTAGCATGTGTAAATATGTGTATGAACATAACAAGATTCAACAACAGACAAACTGAACAAGTTTCACAGACATGTGACTAACAGAAATGGAATAATGTGTCCCTGAACAAAGGGGGGGGGGGGGGGGCAAAATCAAAAGTAACAGTCGGTATCTGGTGTGGCCACCAGCTGCATTAAGTACTGCAGTGCATCTCCTCCTCATGGACTGCACCAGATTTGCCAGTTCTTGCTGTGAGATGCTACCCCATTCGTCCACCAAGGCACCTATCTGCATGTTCCCTGTCATTTCTGGGGGTAATAAAAGTAAAAGTACTTGTTTTGGGCTGTGTATTTGAAAATACTCAAATACACAGATTTGTTTTATAATACCACATACTCAAATACACATGTACTTGAACCCAGGTCTGGGGCACACACACACCTGTGCACACATTTTGTTATGTTACAGCCTTATTCTAAAACGTATTAAAAACAATAATAAATTCACCAAATCGACACACAATACCCCATAAAGACAACAGGTTTTCAGTCATTTTTGAAAAAGTATATATATTAAAAAAAAATACTGAAATACTCAAAATTGAGCTCAGGTGCATCCCGTTTCCATTGATCATCCTTGAGATGTTTCTACAACTTGATTGGACATGATTTGGAAAAAGGCACACACACACACACCACACACACACGTCTATTTAAGGACCCACACTTGACAGTGCATGTCAGAGCAAAAACCAAGCCATGAGGTCGAAGGAATTGTCCGTAGAACTCCGAGACAGGATTGTATCGAGGCACAGATCTGCGGAAGGGTACCAAAAAAAATGTCTGGAGGATTGAAGGTCCCCAGGAATACAGTGGCCCCCATCATTCTTAAATGGAAGAAGTTTGGAACCACCAAGACTCTTCCTAGAGCCTGGCCAAACTGACCAAGAACTTGATGTTCACTCTGACAGTGCTCTAGAGTTCCTCTGTGGAGATGGGAGAACCTTCCAGAAGGACAACCATCTCTACAGCACTCCACCAATCAGGTATTTATGGCAGTGTGGCCAGACGGAAGCCACTCCTCAGTAAAAAGGCACATGACAGCCCGCTTGGAGTTTGCCATAAGACACCTAAAGACTTTGACCATGAGAAACAAGATTCTCTGGTCTGATGAAACCAAGATTGAACTGTTTGGCCTGAATGCCAAGCGTCACGTCTGGAGGAAAGCTGGCACCATCCCTACGGTGAAGTATGGTGGTGGCAGCCTCATGCTTTGTGGATGTTTTTCAGCGGCAGGGACTGAGAGACTAATCAGGATCGAGGAAAAGATGAACGGAGCAAAGTACAGAGAGATCCTTGATGTAAACCTGCTCTAGAGCGCTCAAGACCTCAGACTGGGGCGAAGGTTAATCTTCCAACAGGACAACGACCCTAAGCACACAGCCAAGACAACGCAGGAGTGGCTTCCGGACAAGCCTATGAACGTCCTTGTGAGGCCCAGCCAGAGCCCGGACTTGAACCCAATCGGGGCTCCCGAGTGGCACAGCGGTCTAAGGCACTTCATCCCAGTGCTTGAGGCGTCACTACAGATATCCTGGTTCGAATCCGGGTTGTATCACAAATGGCCGTGATTGGGAGTCCCATAGGGCGGCGCACAATTGGCCCAGCGTTGTCCGTTTTTTGCCGGTGTAGGCCGTCATTGTAAATAAGAATTTGTTCTTCCCTGTGGCTCAGTTGGTAGAGCATCGTGTTTGCAACGCCAGCATGGTGTGTGCAACGCCAGGGTTGTGGGTTCGATTCCCACAGGGGGCCAGTACAAAAAAAAAATATATATATATAAAATACATTTTAAAAAATGCATGAAATGAAATGTATGCATTCACTACTGTAAGTTGCTCTGGATAAGAGCGTCTGCTAAATGACTAAAATGTCAAAAAAAATGTAATGTAAAAATGTTCTTTATTGACTTGCCTAGTTAAATAAACTTTTTTTGTTGTTGTTATCTGGAGACCTGAAAATAGCTGCGCAGCGACGCTCCCCATCCAACCTGACAGAGCTTGAGAGGATCTGCAGAGAAGAATTGCAGAAACTCCCCAAATACAGGTGTGCCAAGCTTGTAGCGTCATACTCAAGAAGACTCGAGGCTGTAATCACTGCCAAAGGTGATTCAACAAAGTACTGAGTACTTATGTGATTAAAATGTGTATTTGTATTTTTTTTATTTGCATAAATGTCTAAACACCAGTTTTTGCTTTGTCATTATGGGTTATTGTGTGTACATTGTTAAGAGAGAATCTTTTTTTGAAATCCATTTTCAAATAAGGTTGTAATGTAACAAAATGTGGAAAAAGGGGTCTGAATACTTTCCCGAATGCACTGTGTACTGAGATATACTGACACAAAAGCTTGAACGAACACACACGCACAGGAAAGAACTGTTGACCAAGTCAAGGACAAGAGGCTGTTTTCAACCAGAGAAGATATTCTAGAATCCTGGGTAACTGTGTGTGTGTGTAAAAATCTTCAGCACATACCTACAGTACACACTGTCCAGCTCTCTATCTGAAACGAGTGAACATAAAATCAGCAAAGCAACTATCTGCTAACATTTGTGAACGCTAGGATCTAGGGCTATGATTATCCAAACTACACCCTATTCCCCATATAGTGCATTACTTTTACCCTACAACCCTGGTCAAAAGTAGTGCACTATATGGGGAATGGGGTGCCATTTGGGTTGCAAACCCATCAAACTATTGGGATAGAAGAAGAATAGGCTTCAATGACACCATGACGGGAGCATGTTTCAATTGGCTCATTGGCATGAATGAATCATGGCTTTTTTACTTGGTGTGAATTTCAAAACACATTTCAACAAACTGAGATGCAGCAAGGCTTTCTGTAAATAGTTCAGTACATAGTACAGTAGTCCATTGGGAACATAACACTAGTCCATTACAGCACTGGCATCTGGCTTGACGTCTTTTCATCTTAGCTTTTAGCTTCAGCAAACAGTACAGTAGCATGTACCTGCAGGTTGTGATTTGAGGTTAGGTTGTCTGATATGGTTTTCCCGTACCCCAGTCCCCCCCCCACACACACACAAACAGTAAATAATTTGCCAGTGGTGCTGAATAACTCCCCGAGCTCAGCACCACAACACAGACCCGGTGAATCAGGCAACAGAAACAGTGAGTCACTCACCCCCCCCCACCCCCCTCCTCTCTCCTTCCCCATCTTTTCATCTATCCTCCTCTCCTGCCCTCTCCTCCCCCTCCTCTTTTCTCACTGTCCGTGTCCGAATATCCATACTAGCGTACCACATACTTAAACTGGATACTCATTTCGGCGTTTGATCTAGTGGAATTCAGTCGTCTTTTCTGACAACAGCTGATAAGCAGATAAATTGATGCGCTGTACCAAAACCAAGGAATGGCGGGAATCAACGCGATCACACATTAGATGACACATTGAGCACTTTTTTTATATTTCACACACTAACACTTTCGCCACATACTATTTATGAGGCTCATATGGGTATTTGGACACAGCCACTACCTCCTCAGGTCCCCTTGCACCTGCAATCTTCAACTCCCCTCACCTACCCACTCAACTCCTCTTCAAATCCAGCCTTCTCTCCCTTTCCCTCCATTTTTTTTGAATCCCCTCGCTTTCACTTACGTCCATCTCTCCCTAGACAATGTGGGATCAATGATGCTCCATCAGTGTCACAACCTCACTGATCCCTAACCTCTTTCTGTTCGAGAAGTGCAATGGAAAGCACTTGAGTCGTGTTCCAGCTAAATGCACCGGACTGAATGTTCCAAATGGCACCCGTGACCCTATTCCCTATACAGTGCACTGCTTTTGACCAGAGGCTTATAGGCCTTGGGTCGAAAGTAGTGCACTACATAGGGAATAGGGCGCCATTTGGGACGGACCCTTTTGTTCCAGGAAACATTTAACAGGTATTCCCTGGTTATTCTCCCTCTTTTAATGCAAAAGCCCTTCTAATATAAAATATCAACTATGAAGTCTTGTCTTTTTCAGACAGCAGAGGTTGTGTAGAGCGAGGTTTCCCAAATTCTGTCCTGGGGCCCCACCTGGGTGCACGTTTTGGTTTTTGCCCTAGCACCACACAGCTGATTCAAATAAACTCATTAGCAGGCATAGATTATTTGAATCTGCTGTGTTGTGCTAGGGCAAAAACTCAAAACATGCACCCAGGTGGGGCCCCAGGACAGAATTTTGGAAACCCTGGTGTAGAGGTTATGACCTGACCAAGCCTGGGTTGCTGTGAGCTCAGCTGTCCCCCCTCTCCTCTGAACCTTGGAAATACCTAGCTGAGTCACAGCAGAAACTCCCTGCATCCCTTATTCTCACAGACAGACTGTATATACAGTGGCAAGAAAAAGTATGTGAACCCTTTGGAATTACCTGGATTTCTGCATTAATTGGTCATCAAATTTGATCTGATCTTCATCTAAGTCACAACAATAGACAAACAGTGTGCTTAAACTAATAACACACAAATGATTGTATTTTTCTTGTCTATATTGAGCATCGTGGTTTGGGGCTGCTTTGCTGCCTCAGGGCCTGTGCAGCTTGCTATCGTCGAAGGAAAAATGAATTCCCAAATTTATCAAGACATTTTGCAGGAGAATGTTAGGCTACCTGTCCGCCAATTGAAGCTCAAGCGAAGTTGGGTGACGCAACAGGACAACGACCCAAAACACAGAAGTAAATCAACAACAGAATGGCTTCAACAGAAGAAAATACACCTTCTGGAGTGGCCCAGTCAGAGTCCTGACCTCAACCCGATTGAGATGCAGTGGCATGGAGGGTCAACCAGTTATTAAATCCAAGGGTTCACATACTATTCCCACTCTGCACTGTGAATGTTTACACGGTGTGTTCAATAAAGACAGGAAAACATATAATTGTTTGTGTGTTATTAGTTTAAGCAAACTGTATTTGTAATATTGTTGTGACCTAGAAGATCAGATAAAATTTTAGGACCAATTTATGTAGAAATCCAGGTATTTCCAAAGGGTTCACATACACGTTTTCTTGCGGCAAGAAAACACACACACACACACACACACACACACACACACACACACACACACACACACACACACACACACACACACACACACACACACACACACACACACACACACACACACACACACACACACACACACACACACACACACACACACACACACACACACACACACACATATGAGAGTCTTTGAGGGGCGAGAACAAGCAGCCTCAGCACAACTAGCCAACTGGGAAGCTCTGATTCAGAGAAAAAGTATCACTCTTTCCAAGGACACCCAACCCCTCTTTCCCTCCTTGCCTACCTCCCTTCTTTCATACTTTCTTTTTGAACAGAAAATGGAAATATTCAAGTTTTACTCAAGTCGGTGCCAATCCAGACAGTCATGCGGTGCGTGTTGATTTGTTTTGCCGAGTGCAGTACAGACAGCAACTGAATACAAAACCATTCCTTCCAAAAATACACAGCTTGTCACACTGAACAATGACACAGTATTTGTGACTCCAAGGCCGATGTTTCTTTAATAGAGTAAGACAGCCGATTTACCGGTGACTCCTCTATAGGTTAATCACTCACACTACCAGAGATATATTCCTATCTCCCAGCTACCAGACAGGCAATATAGGGATAGATAGATGGTATACAGCAGAAATGGCTGGTCCATAGGCCCTTTGTTGTCAAATAACTGAGTTGCAACGAAGAGTTGTCAAAAGAAAGTTCCACTAAAACAATGAAACATTCCACAACCGTGCATGGAGACCGTCCTTGGTTTGACATTTCCAAAGAACAAAAATGCAGTACAGCGAGCGCAAACAAACTCAGTTTGCCTGTTTTGGGCCCAAAGTTTTAAAAAACAATTGCTTACAGAGCTTCCTCTTAACCGCCCTTTCTTTGGCTGCCACAAAAACGCTGCTCTTTGAATTAGCCATGGTATTCGTCCCAAATGGCAACCTATTCCCTATAAAGCGCACTACGTTTGACCAGAACCCTACGGCCCCTGGGCAAAAGTAGTGCACTACATTGGGTGTAGGATCCCATTTGGGACTCACTCGGGGTCTCCGACGAAACAAAGCCCTTTGTATCCTAGCCGTGACAAAAGAGAGCTGGAGCAAGCTGACCCTATATACACTTGTGGCTTTTCCACAGGCCTACTAAATAAATCTTAGTTAGCGTTTACCTGAGTTGAACCCTCCATCATAAGCCCTGCATATCCTCTACGTGGCATAATAATGATACAACATGCCGTTATTGGTAAGCCCATATGAGCACCTAAGAAAGTAAATGATACTGAAACAAAACATCTTACTCAAATAGCTAGCATTAGGCTACCACTAGACTACTGACCTAATGGTGGAATCCGCAGACGGCATAAACAGCGCCACCGTCATCCCACCACCAATGTTATTGTTGCAGAGCTGGGGAGAAGGAAAAAAAATGGTGGATTAAAAAAATATATATATATATTTTTTTTAAATAATACAAATAAAATCAGTAGATACTGTGATGTTCTATTACGTGTGCAGCAATGATGTCAGGGGGAGGGTTGTGCTCGTTGTTAGCAGTAACTTCGTTGTTGTAATATCACATTACGCTTTAAAACAGTTTGTGTCATAACAGCGTAGAATCAAAATGTTTTACAATAAGTGTTACCACATGGTTTTAGCCTGTTTGATATCACAAGACTTCCACAATACTTCCACAATACTTGGTGTAGTCGTAAAGAGCTTAGCACAGCTCCTCTTTGCCTGACCGGTCAAACTCACAGGAGGCCGTCATAATGCACTGTGGCTTTCTCCACAGTCAAGGCCAGAGTGCCAGAAAAATGTTGCTTTGTTTTTGATATGAGGAATATAAAGTCTTAAAGTATGTAAATAGTCAATCTAAGACAATATTACAAAGAACAATGTTTCATGTAATCTTCTATGTCAAGACCAGCCACCCAAGTGTGATGTTAAGCTAGTGTTGCTTCTTTGAAATAACACACTGTATCAGCGCATGAGTATCGTGATCATATCGTATCGTGATCATATCGTATCATGATCATATCGTATCATGATGTCCCTGGCAATTCCCAGCAGCATGCTATCGAATCCCAGTGCAGATGCTACATGTGGTCATTTGTTATTTGCATAACAGCTGTATATTGCATCCTGAACGCCCAGAGCTACTGACGGCTTTAGGTCAAGTGGGTTTGATCAAGCAATTTTAGTAATAAATATACCGTTCTGAAGTTACACCATTCGTAGTTAAACTCACATGGATCTTTCTATAAAGCTAGGGTACCGGTGAGGACTTCCTACACTAGACAACTTGTTACAGCGGTCGATACGTCATTGATAATAATCTGCCAATTGTTTGATATAAAGATAAAGTGGATCATAGCTATGTTCAATCAAATTCACGAGTCGATTTAAAACCTTTGCTTGGTGTCTCGAAGGATTTGTCCAAAATCGTGTGACATAAAACAGTACTTTTCTGTCCTTGCATTTATGGCAGTGTAAGTTGTCGTTATACCACATATTAAGCATTAAATCAGTTAAAGTAGACATTGAACCCTGTAGGACTCCTGGATCTAGCGGTCAGAAATGCAGTGTAACTTTTTGTGTCTCCTTGTTACATGGTGAAAACAGTTTATGGGCACACAAATCCAAAATAATAAACACAACTGAAAAATCGAATACTTCTAACAGAAAGATACTTGATACTTAAAACCTGAAATCGATGCTGTCATTAACATGGTTCTTCAATCATGCATAATAATTGTGGTATTACATCTGGTGTTGAGCTGTTTAATTACACAGTGATAGTTTCACACCAGGAAGGAATTATCAGAATGAAAGGCAAGTGACGAACAGCTGTCGTGAGTGCATGCAATGCAACAACAGCCCAAGCGCTGGGAATAAAAATGCCTTTGCGAGGAATGTCCAGAATATTTTGGTGTCTCATTCGTTATGCCGGTGAAGACAGTGGTGCCTGGATCCACGTTGGATCTAATATCCCTAGCGAATTGAGGTTGATCATCTGTTGTTGTCTGCTTGATTTACAGCAGGGTCTCGTTAGCTTTAACATTGTCTCGGGCCTAATACCAGTGCCAATATATCCTCCAAAACACCGGCATCTCTGGCATTATCCCTCCATCATAATGACAAATTACATAGCCTAGTGGGCTTATTCACAATGATGATCTGGTAATGAAATAATGACAAAAACATTTTGTTTTCCATGTTACACCGGCAGCGTTAAACAATACAAGGGGCTTGAAGTAGACTACTTGAACTTGGAGCTCAGAAATTCAAGCACTGGAATAGGCCTACCATGAAAAATCGAACATTGTCAATTTGGTGCTTGAAAACTTCTTGCAATTATTGTAGCCAATTTATAAGTTCTCTGCTCCCTTATAATTATCAGTGACTACATTTTTTAAATCTGTTTTTGTGAGAGATGTGGCCACTTCCGTTTGTTTCCACACCGCTTTAATTGAAGGGTGTTGCGCTACTCTGCTGCAGTAAAACCACATGCAGTGAGGATGACAACAGCAAATGTTGGCTTCAACTTGGCTTTCCATACAAATCCTTACATTAAAAAAAAGGAACCTGGTTTTTGGTCACTTTCTCATTAGAAAAATAACGACGATGAGATTAATGCTACCTCTATTCATGGATTTATTATGTGTACCTGCGTCAGCCACATAGGTGATCGAAAAATCTCCATGCAGGCATCCAATCTATTTAGTCAGGCAATGTCCACATTATTCTCACATATTTTAGAATATAATACCGATATGAATTTCTAGGCCTTAAAAAAAAATAGAGGTAATGGCCTACTTTTTCTTTTCTAAACTCAGCAAAAAAAAAGAAACTTCCCTTTTTCAGGACCCTGTCTTTCAAAGAGAATTTGTAAAAATCCAAATAACTTCACAGATTTTCATTGTAAAGGCTTTAAAACATTGTTTCCCATCCTGGTTCAATGAACCATAAACAATTAATGAACATGCACCTGTGGAATGGTCGTTAAGACACCAACAGCTTACAGACGGTAGGCAATTAAGGTCATAAGTTATGAAAACTTAGGACACTAAAGAGGTCATTCTACTGGTTCTGAAAAAAACCAAAAGAAAGATGCCCAGGGTCCCTGCTCATCTGCGTGAACGTGCCTTAGGCATGCTGCAAGGAGGCATGAAGACTGCAGATGTGGCCAGGGCAATGAATTGCAATGTCCGTACTGCGAGACGCCTAAGACAGTGCTACAGGGAGACTGGACGGACAGCTGATCGTCCTTGCAGTGGCAGACCATGTGTAACACCTGCACAGGATCGTTACATCCTAACATCATACCCGCGGGACAGGTACAGGATGGCAACAACTGCCCGAGTTACACCAGGAACGCACAATCCCTCCATCAGTGCTCAGACTGTCCACAATAGGCTGAGAGAGGCTGGACTGAGGGCTTGTAGGCCTGTAGTAAGGCAGGTCCTCACCAGACATCACCGCCAACAATGTCGCCTATGGGCACAAACCCACCGTCACTGGACCAGACAAGACTGGCAAAAAGTGCTCTTCACTGATGAGTCATGGTTCTCTCTCACCAGGGTTGATGGTCGGATTCGCGTTTATCGTCGAAGGAATGAGCGTTACACCGAGGCCTGTACTCTGGAGCGGGATCGATTTGGAGGTGGAGGGTTCGTCATGGTCTGGGTTGTGTCACTCGCGTCCGATGATGTGTCACAGCATCATCGGACTGAGTTTGTTGTCATTGCAGGCAATCTCAACGCTGTGCGTTACAGGGAAGACATCCAACTCCTCATGTGGTACCCTTCCTGCAGGCTCATCGTGACATGACCCTCCAGCATGACAATTCCACCAGCCATACTGCTCGTTCTGTGTGTGATTTCATGCATGAATGTCAGTGTTCTGCCATGGCCAGCGAAGAGCCCGGACCTCAATCCCATTGAGCACGTCTGGCACCCAGTTCCTACATTTGAATATAAAAAAATATATAAAAATGTATTTTATCAAACTCTGGGACCCTCAGGATGACAAATCAAAGATTACTGAATGTAAGTACATTATTTAATACACGTCACATATCAGTTTGCAAACAATGTAAAAAAATATATCATTGAGTAAATAAAGCCGCATATAACATGGTCTCTTTTCTGCTTTCTTGAGTAAGGCAGCTCCAAAATGTAGGTGTTTCAGCCTAGCTCAGTGCTTTCTGTGGTGGTGGGGGAAGCCAGCAGAAAATAGGAGCATTGTGCCGTGATTGGCTCAGTGTTCTGTCACTCATGGGGACACCACATCACTGGCCAAGTCTAAGTACTTAGTAAGGGTAGACATCTAACATTTAAGCCCTTTGGGTCCTGCCATAGAGTTACATTAGAAGAGCCCTTCCAAGAAGGCTCAAGGTCATTGGCCACAGACAAAATGACGTCAAATCACATTATATGTACAGTAGCTTTGATTGGACTGATCATGTCAACATCTTACTTTCAAAATCTTAGCTAGCAGTCATCATCATGAATCAAGTGGACAATCTACTGGCAAATCCTTTTCAATCCTTGTCATATGAAGAGAAATAATGAGAGAAATTATAGATAAAACGTATCGGTGGTCATGGGCCATTGTACATAAACATTACACAACAAGTTGGAAATCGCAAATTCAACAATGAGTGGTTTGGAAGGAATCAGTGGCTAACTACAAGTATTGCAAAGCAACCACTAGCCTGCTATTCAGTGGAGTGGCTGTGAGTTCCCACCATAAATCCAGAGAATGCCAGACTTTGATGACAGCATTTGCCCACACAGGACCGCCGCACCACATTCCTGTTAAGTGAGCACAGCACAAGGTGAGTCCAAAAATGTCTTGTAACGTTATGCTGCTGCATAAATTATGTAATATGCTATGGAGATAGTAATACTTTCTTAGCTACAATATACATAAGTGTATGTTGTGTAGTAAGCTATTAGTAGCCCATGTGCCTCAACCTAATAATTTGGTCTATTTTCACCAAGGCGGTATTGTAAACACATCGTTCGTGGCCGTGTGTGCTTGTTTGCAGACTTTTTTTGTACAGCTTTGACAGTGCTAGTGATAGTAGTGGTTTGGCTTGCACGTGCAAATTCAGCACACAACATTCTATAATAGAATATATGTTATTTGACGTCCATCTTTTTTGTCACACAAAGACCCAAACGGTGTTCAATGTGCCTCACCCTAATAATTTGGTCTATTTTCACCTCTTAATTTCACCTACTGTTCTAACTTGGTGGTGCACATGAAGCCTAACCTGTTTTAGAGAATGTAATCAAATATTATAAGAGCTTTCATTGTCTGCTTATATGCCCCCTTTATTTATCCTATGGTTCTGACTTGGTGTACAGAGAGAACACTTTAAGAACAGCCCATGTTGTGAATTCTGTTGCTGTACATTTCAAACGTGCTGAACAAAGTTATATTGAAGACATCCGTCATCGCTCGCTCATTATTGTCTTCATCGAAAATACAGATTACCTCTTATCCGCTTGTTGTCCCCTTATTCCATAGTTTGTACATATCAACTGTCAGTAGAAACCACATTTGTTCAAACAAGTCAGCCATATCAGCCATGTTTTTTTAAAAGGCAGTAAATTAGGCTGAATGAACTGTTTCCCTGCCAGACAAGGCTCTGCTGATAGCCAGGTGTAGCAGTGGTAAGGTGTTGGGACTGCTGTTGGGACTGCAGTTGGGACAGCTTTATGTAGGCCCTAACAGTTTGTGGGCACCATTTGTCACCGTTATAGTGAAATTAATGTATTGCTTAGTGTTGTGTTGGGGCTTTGCTGGCATGCATCCCACTTTTTTTTTTTTTTTGCCCCACCAAGATGTGCATGCTAAACTCACCACTGCTTACGTCATTCTAGCCACATTACACACGTTAGCAACATTTAAGTCATTTAGCAGACCCTCTTATCCAGAGCGACTTACAAATTGGTGCATTCACCTTATGATATCCAGTGGAACAACCACTTTACAATAGTACGTCCCGGTATACAACCATCCCACCGGGTGACTTAAGAGGTTTTTAAAGAATGTATAGACCTAGGCCTATGTTGTTGTGTAGGTGGAGTTATGGGCCAATTTGCATAAGTTCACTTTTATTCCAATAAGTACACATGTGGAACTGCATTAAAAAAAAGAAACATTTTGAAATGTTGATCTCCAATGTCACACATTGGCCCAATTATTTGTAGAAAGACCCATACAGCTCTCCAAAGCCCCTTGGAGGTCTAAGTGGAGCCGTTACCATTTTGCTCCCACCTACCCAGTGCCTTCAGATCTGCTAACAGGCTAAAGGAGGAGGCTAGGAGGACTTGGGTTTAGGGGGTGGGGGCTAGAAGTGCCATCTTTCATTAGAGATTGGCCCTGACATCTGCTACTCACTCCTGGCTGGGCCATCTGCATCCCCCCCCCCCCCCCCCCCCCCCCCCCCCAGTCCTTCTGTAACAACCATCCCTCCTCCAATAGGCACAGCCGGAGTTAAGATCCCTCTGACATTCCTGCGAGGGGCTTATCCCCTAGTTTTCTTCCCTAGGATTTGATCCCCGCTCTGCCCCTGCAGCGCACGCACGATAGCAGGCTCAAGAGACTCCTGAAGGAGCTCCTAGCAAGCTACCCCCCCTCCCCCATTTGTAGCCCCTGACGTCCAAAGGGAGGAGGGGGTGTATGTGACGTATGTGTGTGTGTGTGTGTGTGTGTGGACCCTCCCCTGGAGCGTAAGCGGGTCTATTTACCACAAACCCCAAGCAAATAAGAGTCTGGAGGAGTAACAGTTGAGACGGATATGAAATGTGGCCCAATGCAAACAGCCAGAGGCTCAGATAAGGCACACATTTGGCCTTCCTATCTCCATAATGAATTTATCATCATCTTTGAGCTCAGTCTGTTTTGTTGATGTGTTAGTAAGTAGAAAGAATGGGGTTTCGGGTGGCTGCGTTTTGGTGAAGCACATAAAGACGGTTAAAATATGCGGTGAGATATTGTGAATGCACAAGTGGGTACATGCTCTTTTCTTTCACTTGAGTGCCTCTGGGAGATGTGTGTTTTGGTGGTCTAAAAAGTGGGTACACTTTCAGTAGTTCTTTCCACTTAAAGCACACAGCTCCCATTCAGGTAGTTGACAGAGAGTTGGCTTGACAAACCGGAGAAAAGACAGATTAGGCATCTAAAGAAAGTAGCTATGCTTTGGGTCGTGTTTGAATTTTTAAATAAATAAATATATATATATATATATATACACACACACAGTACCTTGCGAAAGTATTTGGCCCCCTTGAACTTTGACCTTTTGCCACATTTCAGGCTTCAAACATAAAGATATAAAACTGTAATTTGTGTGAAGAATCAACAACAAGTGGGACACAATTATGAAGTGGAACGAAATTTATTGGATATTTCTAACTTTTTTAACAAATAAAAAACTGAAAAATTGGCCGTGCAAAATTATTCAGCCCCTTTACTTTCAGTGCAGCAAACTCTCCAGAAGTTCAGTGAGGATCTCTGAATGATCCAATGTTGGCCTAAATGACTAATGATGATAAATAGAATCCACCTGTGTCTAATCAAGTCTCCGTATAAATGTACCTGCTCTGTGATAGTCTCAGAGGTCCGTTTAAAGCGCAGAGAGCATCATGAAGAACAAGGAACACACCAGGCAGGTCCGAGATACTGTTGTGGAGAAGTTTAAAGCCGGATTTGGATACAAAAAGATTTCCCAAGCTTTAAACATCCCAAGGAGCACTGTGCAAGCGATAATATTGAAATGGAAGGAGTATCAGACCACTGCAAATCTACAAAGACCCGGCCGTCCCTCTAAACTTTCAGCTCATACAAGGAGAAGACTGATCAGAGATGCAGCCAAGAGGCCCATGATCACTCTGGATGAACTGCAGAGATCTACAGCTGAGGTGGGAGACTCTGTCCATATACTGCACAAATCTGGCCTTTATGGAAGAGTGGCAAGAAGAAAGCCATTTCTTAAAGATATCCATAAAAAGTGTTGTTTAAAGTTTGCCACTAGCCACCTGGGAGACACACCAAACATGTGGAAGAAGGTGCTCTGGTCAGTTGAAACCAAAATCGAACTTTTTGGCAACAATGCAAAACGTTATGTTTGGTGTAAAAGCAACACAGCTCATCACCCTGAACACCCCATCCCCACTGTCAAACATGGTGGTGGCAGCATCATGGTTTGGGCCTGCTTTTCTTCAGCAGGGGCAGGGAAGATAGTTAAAATTGATGGGAAGATGGATGGAGCCAAATACAGGACCATTCTGGAAGAAAACCTGATGGAGTCTGCAAAAGACCTGAGACTGGGACGGAGATTTGTCTTCCAACAAGACAATGATCCAAAACATAAAGCAAAATCTACAATGGAATGGTTCACAAATAAACATATTCAGGTGTTAGAATGGCCAAGTCAAAGTCCAGACCTGAATCCAATCGAGAATCTGTGGAAAGAACGGAAAACTGCTGTTCAAACGCTCTCCATCCAACCTCACTGAGCTCGAGCTGTTTTGCAAGGAGGAATGGGCAAAAATGTCAGTCTCTCGATGTGCAAAACTGATAGAGACATACCCCAAGCGACTTACAGCTGTAATCGCAGCAAAAGGTAGCGCTACAAAGTATTAACTTAAGGGGGCTGAATAATTTTGCACGCCCAATTTCAGTTTTTTATTTGTTAATTTTTTTTTAAATATCCAATAAATTTCGTTCCACTTCATGATTGTGTCCCACTTGTTGTTGATTCTTCACAAAAAATTACAGTTTTATATCTTTATGTTTGAAGCCTGAAATGTGGCAAAAGTTCGAAAAGTTCAAGGGGGCCGAATACTTTGGCAAGGCACTGTATATTGTATTACAATTAGTGTTCATTATTAGTCCTCTGTCATTGTATCATCCAAAGTGCTGGAGTACAGAGCCAAAACAAAAAACATGTCACCGTCCTGATCCCAGGCTTGTTTGCACCTAATTGATTGAACATTGGCTGTAGGAGTTGATAAGACAAGACAAACAGACATGGGACCATGCTGGACCACACTCCTCCTGAGCGAGAGAGAAACACAGTGAGAGGGCATTTCACCAGAACTCTCCCATGTCTGTGGTATGAGCAAGGCAGTTAACACACTGTTCCCCAGGCCCCGAAGACGTGGATGTGGATTAAGGCAGCCCACCGCACCTCTCTGATTCAGAGTGGTTGGGTTAAACGTGGAAGACACATTTCAGTTGAAGGCATTCTGTTGTACAACTGACTAGGTATCCCCCCTTTCCCTTTCATGTCTCTGGAGAGAATGCCAAAAATGGACAACAGTAAATTGACTGAGGGGGGAGAGTGGGGTTGTGTTATGAGAGCACACAAGAAATGGGGCGGATTAAGACACACACACACACTTGATAAAAACAGACTGCACCGATCTAAGGGCATAACGGTTACTTTAAGTGGACATTCAGATCACAGGGAGAGGTCGTAAACTACAGAACTGAGGGTCCAAAGACAATGAAAAACACATTCCATTGAAGAGAGCTCTTTGATATTGTAAAAAAAATGAAAACATATTCAGCCAGTCAGTAGCAGTGCCAGCCAGAGCAAACATTGTCTAAGCCCTTGAGAGATGTTACATAAACATAACCTTTGGAAATAGTCCTCCCCACAACGAGAATAGGACATTGGGTTGGAAGGGTGTTAAACTTCACCTTGTTATTTCTCCACAAGGTTCCCACTCATATGGCAATTGTGTGGCCAGAGATGAGGACGTACAAAGCTCAAACTCCCAAGGAGGAATAGTTTGAAGACAACACAGGTGGATGGATGTCAAAAGAGAGCTATAGGTGGTGAGGTCCAGGCCTCTGAAATTTGCATATTTCAGTATTGGAGTCACACACACACACACACTAAATGCTGGCCAGACAGGCCAAGTATACCGAAGTCACTCACTAGGATTAATTTCACCACGGAGTATTGATCCTGCAGTAGCCCTGACTTGCATAAAAGCATTATGTCACATAACAGCAGACCCTATGTCACGGTAGGGGTATCTGGAATCATAACACGACATACTGCCAGGTCACAGTTGTGATGCTCTGAACTCCTGGCAAGGAGCTCCCGAGTGGCGCAGCAGTCTAAGGCACTGCACCTCAGTGCTAGAGGCGTCACTACAGGCACCCTGGTTTGAATCCAGGCTGTATCACAAGCGGCCGTGATTGGGAGTCCCATAGTGCACAATAAGAATTTGTTCTTAAATGACTTGCCTAGTTAAATAGAAGGTCACATTTTAGAGTGGAGACAGACACTAGACACTGGAAAAGGAACTTCATTGAACACCGACATCAGCAAATAGCATGCAAGTGCCCTAGCGCTCCTGAGCTACATTGTTTACATTACCTCCCTTTATAGGTATCAAGAGTGCTGGGCCTTCACAATACAATAACAGCAGTACACCACTAAATCATAGCACATAGGAAAACTTCACATAAATGCAATGTCCCAAGGAACACAATAAAGAAATAACACAATATATTGAGTCACACTGACAGCGGAAGATAAACTGGGGAAAACCAACGTGTGAAAGCTCAACTAGTGTGTAAATCGACAATGGACCGTAGGCTAATACGCCTTACTGAAACTAATAGCGAAGAGGTACACGATAACACATCGAGCCTCACGTCAAGATCATAAGTGTCGTAGATGTCGAAAACATCCCGAATCAGATTGTCAAACACGCGCAACATTTTTTGCAGCCTAAAGCAGTGGCTGTGATATTTAACAACCAATTTTCCAAATAGTCAAACAATAGCCACAACTGTTCAATGCACAACCAAGTCAACAAGAGAGGGTAGGGTGTGTTGTATACTAGCCCTTGGTCATGACTCTCAGTTCCATTACATTACCCGTAAGAGTCATTGGACGAAGGTGTCTTCCGTACGGGGGGGGACGTTTTGTTAAGAGCCCCGGGGCGCTCGGTCTGAACATTAACGCGCATTGATTGCGGTAACAGTCTCGGAAGCATGAGGACCTAATATTTCACATCAGTAAGAAATCCTTTTCAAAAATTTTTTTAAAAAAGGTTCAATTGATACAGACCTTTATAGGATTAGTGTTCCCACACAGCCACATCTCCATGTTACAGCGTTTGTTTACAGAAAACAGATCAGACTACCTGTGCTAATTAGCTAGCTGCGTCTCCTAACACATGTATGTAGGAAGGCAGATGCCACAAAAGTGTTGTCGCTGAAAAATACTGTCGGGTGCAACTGCTAAAACAGAGGTACAGTCAGTGGCGACCCGTCATTCAGGGCAGGTGGGGCAGAGTAATTTTTTTTTTTTACTGTGTGTGTGTGTGTGTGTATATATATATATAACACACATTTTTGAAAAAAAAGCTAATTGTGTCCATTACAATAACATCAAATTGATCAGAAAATAAAAAGTGTAGACATTGTTAATGTTGTAAATGACTATTGTAGCTGGAAACGGCTGATTTATGTAATATCTACATAGGTGTACAGAGGCCCATTATCAGCAACCATCACTCCTGTGTTCCAGTGGCACGTTGTGTTAGCTAATCCAAGTTTATCATTTTAAAAAGATAATTGATCATTAGAAAACCCTTTTGCAATTATGTTAGCACAGCTGAAAACTGTTGTTCTGATTAAAGAAGCAATAAAACAGGCCTTCTTTAGACTAGTTGAGTATCTGGAGCATCAGCATTTGTGGGTTCAATTACAGGCTCAAAATGGCCAGAAACAAAGAACTTTCTTCTGAAACTCGTCAGTCTATTCTTGTTCTGACAAATTATGGATATTCCAAGCGAGAAATTGCCAAGAAACTGAATTTCTGGTACAACGCTGTGTACTACTCCCTTCACAGAACAGCGTAAACTGGCTCTAACCAGAATAGAAAGAGGAGTGAGAGGCCCCGGTGCACAACTGAGCAAGAGGAAAAGTACATTAGAGTGTCTAGTTTGAGAAACAGATGCCTCACAAGTCCTCAACTGGCAGCTTCATTAAACAGTACCCGCAAAACACCAGTCTCAACATCAACAGTGAAGAAGCAACTCCAGGATACTGGCCTTCTAGGCAGAGTTGCAAAGAAAAAGCCATATCTAAGACTGGTCAATAAAAATAAACAATTAAAATGGGTAAAAAGAACACAGACACTGGACAGGAAGATTGGAAAAAAGTGTTATGGACAGACAAATCTAAGTTTGAGGTGTTCGGATCACAAAGAAGAACATTCATGAGATGCAGAAAAAATGAAAAGATGCTGGAGGAGTGCTTGATGCTATCTGTCAAGCATGGTGGAGGCAATGTGATAGTCTGGGGGTGCTTTGGTGGTAAAGTGGGAGATTTGTAAAGGGTATAAGGGATCTTGAAGAAGGAAGGCTATCACTCCATTTTGCAACGCCATGCCATACCCTGTGGACGGCACTTAATTGGAGCCAATTTCCTCCTACAACAGGACAATGCCTCAAAGCACAGCTCCAAACTATGCAATAACTATTTAGAGAAGAAGCAGTCAGCTGGTATTCTGTCTATAATGGAGTGGCCAGCACAGTCACCGGTTCTCAACCCTATTGAGCTGTAGTGGGAGCAGCTTGACCGTATGGTACGGATGAAGTACTCATCAAGCCAATCCAACTTGTGGGAGGTGCTTCAGGAAGCATGGGGTGAAATCTTTTTTTTTTTTGTCATACAAATATGGTCTCTTTTTTTTTTTTTTTCTTTCTTGAGTAAAGCAGCTCCAAAATGCAGGTGTTTCAGCCTAGCTCAGAGCTTTATTTGGTGGTGGGGCTAGCCAGCAGAAAAATACAGAGCGTTGTGCCTGATTGGCTCAGTTTTCTGTCATGATTGGCTCAGTTTTCTGTCACCCATGGGACAATACGTCATCCCCAATTCCAAAGTTAGAGCTCGAACCTGTTAGCCCCTTGGGTTCTGCCGTAGAGTTATATTAGAAGTGCCCATCCAAGAAGGCTCAAGGTTATTGGCCACAGATAGAATGACATCAAATCACGTTATATCTACAGTAGCTTTGATTGGACTGATGTCAACATCTTACATTCAAAGTCTTAGCTAGTAGTCATCATCAGTTGTCATCAAGTGGACAATCTACTGGCAAATCATTTTCAAGCCTTGTCATATGAAGAGAAATAATGATGAGAAATTGTAGATAAAACATATCGGTGCTCATCGGCCATTGGACATAAACAATACACAACAAGTTGGAAATCGCAAATTCAACAATGAGTGGTTTGGAAGGAATCAGTGGCTAAGAGTTTACAAAGAAACCACTAATGTTAGCCTGCTTTTCAATGGAGTGGCTGTGGTTTTTTTTCCTCTCCCAGAGTTCCCACCATAAATCCAGAGAATGCCATACTTTGATAACAAAATGTGCCTACAAAAGGACTGCTGCGCCACCTTCACAAGGTGAGTCCAAAAATGTCTTGTATGCTGCTGCATAAATTATGTAATATGCTATGGAGATATGTATATTGTAGCTAAGAAAGTAATACTAAGTGTAAGTTGTGTAGTAAGCGGTTAGTTGCCCATGTGCGGTATTGTATTGTAAACACATAACATTAGTAGTGGTGGCTCTTGGCTTGCACGTGCAAATTCAGCACACACAACATTCTATAATACAATTGTGTTATTTGACGTGTCAAATGAAAAGCTTATTTAACTCGTCAAATAGTGTTATTTGACGTGTATCTTTTCTGACACGCAAAGACCCAAACGACGCTCAATGTGCCTCACCCTAATAATTTGGTCTATTTTCACCTCTTAATTTCACCTACTGTTCTAACTTGGTTGTGCACAAATAGCCCATAACATGTTTTAGAGAAATGTAATCATTGAATATTGTAAGAGCTTTCATTGTCTGTTTATATGCCCCCTTTATTTATCCTACGGTTCTGACTTGGTACAGGGTAACTGTAAGAAAGGCCCATGTTCTGAAATCTGTCACTGTACATTTCAAAAAGTGCTGAACAAATAGTTATATTGACTATGTCCGTCATCAGTTGCTCGTTAATTAGATTGCCTCTTATCCGCTTGTCATGCCATTATGCCATAATTTGTACATCTCAATTGTCAGTAGAAACTACATTTGTTTAAGCAAGTCAGCCATATCAACTATGTTTTTTTAAAGGCAGTAAATGAGGCTGAATGAACTGTTTCCCTGCCAGACAAGGCTCCGCTGAAAGACAGGTTTAGCAGTGGTAAGGTGTTGGGACAGCTTTATGTAGGCCCTAACAGACTGTGGGCACCGTTTGTCATCATTATAGTGCAACTAATGTATTGTTTGGTGTTGTGTAGTGGCTTTGCTGGAATGCATCCCAATTTTATTTTTTTTGTCCAACCAAGACTAACATGCTAAAATCGCCACTGGGTACAGTAAGTAAGTATTTAGCATTTGTGAAATTATTTTTGATGTGATATGAGAGTAGACGGATTTATGTTTCTAGAACCATACCACAATTGAGAATCAATTCACTTTTAGATAGAGTATTTGGCTGTTTTGGCTTCCAGAGCCAATTCGCCTATCAACAGAACATGTAAGATCCCTGGACTAAGGAGTAACTAGGTTCCTTTAGTCCATTATCTGGCTAGTTGTAAACCAACTGTAACTGAAGTATTTTACAATATGAACCCCCCCCCCCCCCCCCCCCCCCACCACCACCACCACCACACACCTGTGCCAGTAGGCTGGAGGAGCCATATTTTTTGCTCCCCTAGTAACCTCAACGACAGTAGTACGCTCGGGTACTTCGCCACAACATAATATAGTCGAATTCAATTGCTTTGACTTACTTTATGAAGTAGCTGGCCCCTTCGTCCGTGAAACCCTCTTCCCATCCTCGAGGTAAATCTGCAATGGGCGAGTACAAAATGTGCGTTACCTTCGAGGGTAGGCGCATTCCCTGAAAGTTTCGTGCATCATTAGGCTACGGGTATATCAATAACGCACAAAAGAAACCCGTTCTTCTGTGAAGTAGGCCAAACAGCATTAATAATCTGATACGAATGCATGTATACCTGACCGTATCATGTGTCCGGAATTGACAGGTTCGCCCGTTTGCGGATGGAGCCAAGCAGTTGTGTTCGTTTCATCGCTGCCAGAAAGACAAAACACCTGTTAAAGAGGAAATAAACACTAGACAATCGAACTCTCCTTAAAGAGCCCCCCCCCAAAAAAAAAAAGAACGACCACATTTCGCCTCGCCAAAGCACATATCCGACTCACTGAACGAAAAACACCCTGCCATCCCCGCAGACACCGTAGGACCAGTGCTCAGGTAAGGTCTCCCGCCCGAGCGGCGCCGCCATGATCCCGGTATGAAGTCCTATTTCACTCCCTCTTCGTGGAGTCTCCAGGGCACTCAAATCCAATGATCACCGCCAGGGCGAAGAGGCGAATAAAGGGGAGGGCTGTCAGCTAGGCTACTCAGTTGACGGAGAAGTACGTTTTCTGAGTAGCCTACTTTTGTCTGCCGACTGAATGAAAGTTACACGTAGTTGGGAAGAACAAAAAGGAGCTCTAGAGTAGTGGCTTTGGTTCATTTAAGGTTTTGTAGTTACACGTGTAAGCCAATTATTTCAATTGTTTAACAGGAGGAATTTAAATAGTATTAGCCTGTTTATAAATACTGCTCTCAAAATAGTTTTTCAGAGGCATTTTCTTATTTAACGCAGGTTCCCCAAGGCATTGCAATATATACTGAACAAAAATATAAATGCAACATGTAAAATGTTGGTCCCATAAAAGATGACAGACATTTTCCATATGCACAAAAATAATATTTCTCTCAGATTTTGTGCACAAATTTGTTTATATTCGTGTTAGTAAGCATTTTTCCTTTGCCAAGATAATCCATCCACCTGATAGGTGTGGCGTATTAAGAACCTGATTAAACAGCATTATCATTACACAGGCTCACCTTCTGCTGGGGGACAATAAAAGGCCATTCTAAAATGTGCAGTTTTGTCATACAACGCAATGCCACAGATATCTCAAGTTTTGAGGGAGTGTGCAATTGGCATGCTGACTGCAGGAATGTCCATTAGAGCTGTTGCCAGAGAATGGAATGTTAATTTCTCTACCATAAGCCGCTTCCAATGTCTTTCTGAGAATTTGGCAGTATATCCAACTGGCTTCACAACCACAGAGCACGTGTATGGCGTTGTGTGGCCGAGTGGTTTGCTGATGTCAATGTTGTGAACAGAGTGCCCCGTGGTGGAGGTGGGGTTATGGTATGGGCAGGCATAAACTATGGACAACGAACACAATTGTATTTTATAGTTGGCAATTTGAATGCACAAAGATACCGTGACGAGATTCTGGAGGCCCATTGTAGTGCCTTTTATCCGTTGCCATCACCTCATGTTTCAGCATGATCATGCATGGCCCCATGTTGCAAGTATCTGTACACAATTCCTGGAAGCTGAAAATGTCCCAGTTATTCCATGGCCTGCATATTCACCAGACATGTCACACATTGAGCAGATTTGGGATGCTCTGGATCAATGTGTATGACAGCATGTTCCAGTTCCCGCCAAAATCCAGCAACTTCGCACAGCCATTGAAGAGGAGTGAGACAACATTCTACAGGCCACAATCAACAGCCTGATCAACTATATGCAGGGAACCAAAAATATTTGGACAAATGTGGATGCTACCATGATTACGGATAATCGTGAATAATGAGTGAGAAAGTTAGAGGCATAAATATCCAGGGGATCAACTTTGTTTTTAGAAGTGGGGGGGGGCATAATTATTATTTTTTTCTTCCAGTCAGATAAACACTCCAAACTGCCTACCCGACCTTCTCGGAGGTGTCTGCAGGGTCCTAAAGCACACCGTTGCCTCGTTTTGTATCACATTCCAATGACAAAACTGGGGGGGGGACAAAAATGCAACATGAATTTGTGCATGAGGCAAAAAATAATGCGGTGCCCCTTTTTGGTCAGTGTCAGTGGAGGAAAGCAAGAGCGGAGGGATGTTGAGAGGCTGACCCTCAGTCTGCTGCTCCCTCCCTCCACTGAGACTGACCATCAGATGCAGGCACCATCAGCCCAGTAAAATAAAAGCAAATTATTTAAATGTAGGCCCACTCAGCTGTGCTTCACAAGTAATAAAACAATGGATCTATTACCGGTGTGATCATATAGCCTGCCTCAAATTTTGAAACATACATTTTTAAATGTCTCAAACAACAATGCATTGGCAGGGCAATTCAAGCAAAGCCAATATGCAGTGATAATGTATTGGGCCTATAGCTTACTGAGCGGTAGATCTCGGCTTGCATTTTGACTCAAAGTGATCTTGACTTAGAAAAGGTTCGTGACCACTGTTCAAGGTTTTCTCTGTTAACACTATCAACGTTTCCCTTTACTGTGGTAATTGTGATCGAATCAACACAATATTATCCACTTTCAATGCAGCATACCGAAACAAAACAAACTGCAAGAGATTTTGTTGTAGGCAGAACGCATCGGAGTAGGATTCTATTGCATTGACACGACTAGCATCACTACTCTAGATGGTTCTGAATGAGAATATGTGGACAACTATAAATACCTAGGTGTCTGGCTAGACTGCAAACTCTCCTTCCAGACTCATATTAAGCATATCCAATCCAAAATGAAATCTAGAATCGGCTTCCTATTTCGCAACAAAGCCTCCTTCACTCATGCTGCCAAACATACCCTCAAAAAACTGACTATCATACCGATCCTTGACTTCGGCGATGTCATTTACAAAATAGCCTCCAACACTCTACTCAGCAAATTGGATGTAGTCTATCACAGTGCCGTCCGTTTTGTCACCAAAGCCCCATATACTACCCACCACTGCGACCATTTATTTTTATTTTTTTAAATAAACTACTCAGCCCATACTCTACACAGACCAGTGCGGCATAAACAATCAGTAGGCCTATATGCAAATAGACCATTGCCATATATGGATCTGTGCCATTTATTAAACTGGACTGTGTTTACAGACTGAGCAGTTGTGAGTATATGCGCTTGATTTGAGATCAAAGTGAGAGCTGCATATAGCCACGTCTGCACATTTTGTTCATACCCTTTGCTAGTTAGTGAGTTATTCGCCCAGTTATATATCATTTGTAGTCAGCAATAGGGAAGTGACTGCTTCCTACAAGAGCACAAAACATAAACAATTTTAGACTTTGAAAAGTGAGTCAGATAAATAGCTTTTTTTTTGTCTTAAAGGGACAGTGTTTTTGAGACAGGCTTGAATAAGCTAAGTAGCCAATAGGCAGAGCGTAGCATTATTTGTTTGATTCTCTGTAATAATGGTATAGGAATAATAATGCATTTAATTTTTCAGTCACCTCCTTGTCTGAAGGACAAGTGGATAAACAGATTAATGTCAAGCCATGCACGTTTTTTTTTTATTCTCGTGGAATGTAGGCCTACATTGAACACCACACATTGGCTGCTACTGTAGGCTGAATGATAGAATAGCTATTTCCATGTTAAAATGTTATGGGATGCATTTTCTCCGTTGTTTTTTACGGTAGGCCACTCTGGTAGGCCTACTTTATGACCAAATAGCCACAGTAGCCTACATGGCCACTGTTGAAACTGTAACTTAAAGCGGATACAGCCTCAGTGTTCACAGTAAACACGTGCTGGAAGTTGCACAAAATTTTCACAACGTTCAAGTTTGCGCTCAGCAGAACTGAAATTTGCTCAGTGAGGAAAACAATTAGAGGGAACATTGCTTGGGGGTATGATCTTTGTGTCAGAGTGTGCCACTCGTGTGACGACCCTCCCACTCTGTCTGACGTATTCTCTCTCTTTGTTGTTGTTTCCTTATTAGGATGCCGGTGGGCGGAGTTGGGAGGGTCGTCAGCTACATGGGAAACACCTGGGCCCGGGTGTGTCCCAGGATAAAGGCACCTCTTCCACATTCATTGGGGGGCCGCAGAGGGCTGTGTCAATTTGGGCCGCAGAGGGCTGTGTCAATTTGGGCCGCAGAGGGCTGTGTCAATTTGGGCCGCAGAGGGCTGTGTCAATTTGGGACGCAGAGGGCTGTGTCAATTTGGGACGCAGAGGGCTGTGTGAATTTGGGCCGCAGAGGGCTGTGTGAATTTGGGCCGCAGAGGGCTGTGTGAATTTGGGCCGCAGAGGGCTGTGTCAATTTGGGCCGCAGAGGGCTGTGTCAATTTGGGCCGCAGAGGGCTGTGTCAATTTGGGACGCAGAGGGCTGTGTGAATTTGGGCCGCAGAGGGTGACTGGGTGACTTTCACTTTTACTTGAGGCATTTTCTATTAAGGGATCTTTACTTTTACTCAAGTACAATGATGGGAAAAGTACTCAAGTAAAACTGAGTCACCCAGTAAAAAACGACTTGAGTAAAAGTATAAAAGCATTTGATTTTAAATGTACTTAAGTACAGTGGTGGGAAAAGTACTCAATTGTCATACTTCAATAAAAGTGAAAAGGAAATGCTATACATCAAATTCCTTTATATTAAGCAAACCAGACGGCAAATTTTTCTTGTATTTTTTATTTATTTACGGAAAACCAGAGGCACACTCAGACATACTTTACAAACGCAGTATATGTGTTTAGTAAGTCCGCCAGATCAGAGGCAGTAGGGATGACAACGCGTTATATTGATAGGTGTGTGAATTGGAACATATTGCTGTCCTGCCTAATCATTTGAAATGTAACAAGTACTTTTGGGTGTCAGGGAAAATGTATGAGAGTAAGAAGTACACATTTTATTTAGGAATGTAGTGGAGTAAAAGTTGTCAAAAATATAAATATACTTAACAAAAATATGAACGCAGCATGCAACAATTTTAAATATTTCACTGAGTAACAGTTTATACAAGGAAATCAGTGAATTGAAATAAATTAATTAGGCCCTAATCTATGGATTTCACATGACTAGGAATACAGATAGGCATTTGTTGGTCACAGATGCCTCAAAAAAGGTAGGAGTGTGGATCAGAAAACCAGTTCGTATCTGGTGTGACCACAATTTGCATCATGCAGCGCGACACATCACCTTTGCATAGAGTTGATCAGGCTGTTGATTGTGGCCTGTGGAATGTTGTCACACTCCTCTTCAATGGTTGTGCGAAGTTTCTGGATATTGGCGGGAACTGGAACACGTTGTCGTACACGTCAATCCAGAGCATCTCAAACATGCTCAATGGGTGACATGTCAGGTGAGTATGCAGGTTATGGAAGAACTGCGACATTTTCAGCTTCCAGGAATTGTGTACAGATCCTTGTGACATGGGGCCGTGCATTATCATGCTGAAACATGAGGTGATGGTGGTGGATGAATGATACGCCAATGGGCCTCATGATCTTGTCACTCTATCTCTGTGCATTCAAATTGCCATCAATAAAATGCAATTGTTTTCATTGTTAGTACCTTATGCCTGTCCATACCGTAACGCCACCGCCACCACGGGGCACTTGACACCAGCAAACTGCTCGCCCACACGACACCATACACGTGGTCTGCAATTGTGAGACCGGTAGGAAGTACTGCCAATTGATCTAAAACGACGTTGGAGGTGGCTTATCGTAGAGAAATGAACATTACATTATCTGGCAACAGCTCTGGGGGAAATTCCTGCTGTCAGCATACCAATTGCACCCTCCCTCAAAACTTGAGACATCTATGTCATTGTGTTGTGTGACAAAACTGGACATTTTTAAAGTGGCCTTTTAATGTCCCCAGCACAAGGTGCACCTGTGTAATAATCATGCCGTTTAATCAGCTTCTTGATATGCCACACCTGTCAGGTGGATGGATTATCTTGGCAAAAGTGAAATGCTCACTAACAGGGATGTGAACAAATTTTTGCTCAAAATTTGAGAAAAATAAGCTTTTTGTGCGTATGGTAATTTAAAAAAAATATTTTATTTAAGCTCATGAAACATGGGACCAACACTTTATATGTTGCGTTTATGTTTTTGTTAAGTGTAGTAAAGTACAGAGAACCTAAAAAACTACTTAAGTAGTATTTCACAGTTGTCACGACTTCCTCCGAAGTCGGTCCCTCTCCTTGTTCGGGCGGCGTTCGGCGGTCGACGTCACCGGTCTTCTAGCCATCGTCGATCCACCTTTCATTTTCCATTTGTTTTGTCTTGTCTTCACACACACCTGGTTTCAATTCCATCAATTACATGTTGTGTATTTAACCCTCTGTTTCCCCCATGTCCTCGTCTGGTATTGTTTATTGTAAGTGCTTGTGCACGTTATGTCTGGTGTGCGTCGGGTTTTGTACCCATTTATTGATTGTTCTGTTTTCCGGTGGTTTTTATTATTAAACTGCGCCGTTGGAAACACAGTTTTGCTCTCCTGCTTCTGACTTCTCTGCCGCCAGTACGTACCCCTTACAACAGTATTTTTACTTAGTTACTTTCCACCACTGCTCAAGTATGAGAGTTGGGTACTTTTGTACCACTGAATCATACGAGCATCCACATTAATGTAGATATGTTTAGAAACATATTCTATTCTTATTTACAATAATAGTGACTCTATTGGGCACAAAAAGTATCTGAAACACAACCAAAACAAAAGTTTGTAGAGTCACAAGCTTGATGTAGTCATTGAGCGCTAGGAATATGGGACCAAATCCGAAACTTTTGACAACTTTTGATTCCCTAAAATGGGGGGACTATGTACAAAAAGTGCTGTAATTTCTCAACAGTTCACCCGATATGGATGAAAATCTAATTGTATTTGTGACATGCTTTGTAGACAACAGGTGTAGACTAACAGTGAAATGCTTACTTATGGGTCCTTTTCCAACAATGCAGAGTTAAAGATAAGATAAATATAGGAATAGTGGCACAGTGAATAACCAATAAAAATAAGGAGTAAAAGTAACGTGGCCTTTTATATAGAGAGTAGAAAGTAACATGGCCTTTATATAGGGAGTAGAAAGTAACATGGCCTTTATATAGGGAGTAGAAAGTAACATGGCCTTTATATAGGGAGTAGAAAGTAACATGGCCTTTATATAGGGAGTAGAAAGTAACATGGCCTTTATATAGGGAGTAGAAAGTAACATGGCCTTTATATAGGGAGTAGAAAGTAACATGGCCTTTATATAGGGAGTAGAAAGTAACATGGCCTTTATGTAGGGAGTAGAAAGTAACATGGCCTTTATATAGGGAGTAGAAAGTAACATGGCCTTTATATAGGGAGTAGAAAGTAACATGGCCTTTATATAGGGAGTGGAAAGTAACATGGCCTTTATATAGGGAGTAGAAAGTAACATGGCCTTTATGTAGGGAGTAGAAAGTAACATGGCCTTTATATAGGGAGTAGAAAGTAACATGGCCTTTATGTAGGGAGTAGAAAGTAACATGGCCTTTATATAGGGAGTAGAAAGTAACATGGCCTTTATGTAGGGAGTAGAAAGTAACATGGCCTTTATGTAGGGAGTAGAAAGTAACATGGCCTTTATGTAGGGAGTAGAAAGTAACATGGCCTTTATATAGGGAGTAGAAAGTAACATGGCCTTTATATAGGGAGTAGAAAGTAACATGGCCTTTATATAGGGAGTAGAAAGTAACATGGCCTTTATGTAGGGAGTAGAAAGTAACATGGCCTTTATATAGAGAGTAGAAAGTAACATGGCCTTTATATAGGGAGTAGAAAGTAACATGGCCTTTATGTAGGGAGTAGAAAGTAACATGGCCTTTATATAGGGAGTAGAAAGTAACATGGCCTTTATGTAGGGAGTAGAAAGTAACATGGCTATATACAGGGAGTGTGTGTGTGTGTGTGTGTGTGTGTGTGTTGAGATGTCAGCAGGGGTGAAAGTAAGGCGGTCTGGTGCGGCATCCCGGCAAAAGAAATTGTGTGGGTGCCGGTAAAACGTGAGCCTATCAAAATTAATACAACCTGCCCAAAAAACTAAGTTATTATCACCATTTTTGAACATTACTGCATGTCAGTCCAGAAGGCTAGGGGAAGCTAAGCTTTCCCTCAAGTAAATTCAATAAAATTGCCAAAATGATATAGCCTAATTAGCTTAATCC
The DNA here is from genome assembly GCF_965601325.2 of Salmo salar. Lineage (NCBI taxonomy): Eukaryota > Metazoa > Chordata > Actinopteri > Salmoniformes > Salmonidae > Salmo > Salmo salar. Next base: position 76,069,843 of record NC_138300.1, on the reverse strand, counting down.
TGTCTATAGCCTACAGTATGAAGGGCCAGCAATAGGGGCAGCGTGCTCTGCAAATACCAAAATAGATGATTGTTGTGTTGCGACTGTCAATGAAAAGCAGAGGGACCAAAGCAGACATGTCGCGATATTTAAAAATACAATTGAGGAAAAACTGTTTGGAAAGCAAATTACTGTTGGTGTAAAGACATGACAATGAAAAGACTCCAATCTGTCTTTTAGTTATCAAAATTCTTAATTTAATTGAGCAAACAGTATTTTTTGCTCAAAGTTGTCTTATTGGCACCCGCGGAGAACATAGGCCATAAATCCCCAGTGTGTTCATATTCACTTTTGTTTATTTTTGGACAATCTTTTCTCCTCCAGGTTAGATGGACTTTATATTGTATTTTGTCTCCCCTTTTCCTAGGCCAATTATATGGATCTGACAACATCGTTTCTGTTGATCTGTTGTCAGTGTCAGCAGAGTAGGCTATCTTGTCATTTTTGCAGTATAATGTATGTGTGGGCACACTTGGGTGTCCCATACTGGTAAGACATTACATCTATTTTCCCCCCTGGGTGTCAGTGTAAGTATGTGTGAGTGTGTGGGTAGATAGAGTCCAGTGTGTGGGTAGATAGAGTCCAGTGTGTGGGTAGAGTTAGTGCAAAAAAGGGCCAGTGTAGATAGTCTGGGTAGCCATTTGTATGGCTGTTTAGCAGTCTTGTTTAGAAGTCTTATGGCTTGGGGTTATGAGCTGTTAAAAATACCCTCAGATGAAAGCTTGGCAGACTGCACTTTAACCTCATAGTCATTGTATCATTTCAAATCCAAAGTGCTGGAGTACAGAGCCAAAACAACATAAAATGTGTCACTGTAAAAAATCATTTTGGACCTCACTGTATCAAACAAATGCTCTCCTCTATCTTTGCTTCCAGGTAGCAACTGTCCGTCTCCAGGTCTCCCGTCTCCCACTCAAATGAGTTGGCACTACACCGGAGTTAAATTTACTCACATTGGTGGGAGGGGCCTACAATATTAGCCAGTCCTTCTGAACACACACACACATATACACACACACACACACATACACACACACACACACACACACACACACACACACACACACACACACACACACACACACACACACACACACACACACACACACACACAATGAGGCCGCAAGGAGGCGGCTTGTAGAGCTTTTGGAGTTGATGCGACATGGCGGCAAATTCAAGATACAAGAACAGTTTGCTATTACAGCGGATGAAGGAGCGGAAAGAGCATGGAGAGGTGGAAATGGACAGTGAGGAAGAAGGTAAGGAGCTGAGTATAGAGGGAAGCGGTGTGGTGAGGAAGATTGGCCTTAAGTACCAAAAATGACCTGCCAGGGCAGGTGCAGTGAAGACCGCAGAGTTCTGGCCTTGTCCCGATGATGACAAGGATGATTCTGACCCAGGGGGAGTGAGATGTATTTTTTTGCCTGCTAGCTGATCCATATAGGGTGTCAGTATGGGTGGAGAAGAGGTTGGGGAATGTTGACCCGGTGGAGAGCGTGGTGAAACAGAGAAAACACTTTGTTTGTCACGCTGAGTTTTGACGCAGACGACTTTAAACTGACAAAGTGAAGGTAGGATGTGTTCGTTAGCACGTCATAGCTTTTTGGTCCCGAACCCATTAAAGGGTGTTTTATGTGCCAAGCTTATGGTCATGTGGCAGCAGTGTGTAGGATGGAGATCCCTAGATGTGAGAAATGTGCAGGAGAACATGAGACAAAAGAATGTGTAGTATTGGTGGAAAAAGTTGTGTGTGTTAACTGTATGGGTGGTCTCCCATGGTGCTGGAGATCAGAGGTGTCCGGTGTGAGAAAAGCAGGTTGAGGTTGCCAGGATCAGAGAAGTGCAGAAGATGGGTCCAGGGTGAGGGATTCTAAGAGGATCCCTGTGAGTAGGCCGAGGTCAATAAAGAGTGATAGGAATAACATGTTTCGGTAAGTTTGGCTCCTTATTAACGTTCATAGCCACGGTTCTCATCTGTACCGCAGAAGTACAACGCAAATCACATACATTGCTGTGGTAGTGGCAGCTGCAGAGAAGTATTTGGTGTACGAGATTTGACTGTAGAAGAGTTACAAGCTGTGTTGAGCGATAGTGTCCTGTCGTCCCAGGCTGCCGGCCCTGGTGTAGGATCAGATAGGGCCAAGTAGTGGAATAGTGGTGCGGTTTTAATGGGTGTAGGGTTGTTTGGTAATTTGTCATTTTGTCATCCCTTTTCCCCGTCCCTTTTGTGTCACGGTGTAATGATCACACTCCAGAACAGTAGGCAGGAACACAGGGCTAGATAAGAGAAATAGATGAATACGGAGGTTGTGACCGGCCTCACACTCCAGTACAGTAGGTGACGGTGTTTACACCTTTCAATTGGCTGCGATCCGCCAATACAAATTTGAAGAAACACACACACACACACTCCTCAAACATTTAATTGACACACTTGACTGCTGCAGGTGAAACGGTTGAAAACATGGTTACTATGGTAGGATATGAAAAATGACTAAAAACAGGGCTTAAAGATCAGACCGTTTTTTTCAATTTTCACCTAAAATGACATACCCCTTTATCTAACTGCCTGTAGCTCAGGACCTGAAGCAAGGATATGCATATTCTTTATACCATTTGAAATTAATGTAGGAGAATATAACACATTAGATCTGGTAAAAGATAATACAAAGATAAAAACATGCGTTTTGCAAAAGAAAGGCCATAATGTACTATTCCAGCCCAGGCGTAATTTAGATTTTGGCCACTAGATGGCAGCAGTGTGTGTGCAAAGTTTTAGGCTGATCCAATGAACCATTGTATATCTGTTCAAATGTGCCTAATTGGTTTATTAAAAACATTTTCAAGCTCATAAGTGTGCACTCTCCTCAAACAATAGCATGGTATTCTTTTACTGTAATAGCTACAGTAAATTGAACAGTGTAGTTAGATTAACAAGAATGTAAGCTTTCTGCCCATATCAGATATGTCAATGTCCTGGGAAATGTTTTTGTTACTTACAACCTCATGTTAATCACATTAGCTTACGTTAGCTCAACCATCCCTCTTCCGATCTAGTAGACGTTAACACATTAACACAAACACTAACACTTTTACATTCACGCACAACATCAGGAATGTGAGAATGTGCCATGATCCTCACAACTTGTTTGTTGGCATCCAATGACACAATGGCTACTATTAGTTTTCTCACAAATGTCTCAAGCATGAAAGGGGGCTGAATTGCCAACTGCACATAGAAATGCTACCTTAGATGTTCTTTTTCTCTTTCATTCCAGTAAATGTTTCAAGTTCAAGATATCCCCAAAACAGGAATCTGACAGTGCAAAAATGTTATCTTTTACAATAGCAGTGTGACATGCGAAGCAAATCAAACTATTTCAGAGCACAGTAATATGAAGAGCTGCCCGATTTTTTTTTGAAAGGATAAATTGGGAATAGAATGAGATACTGTAAATTCAATAGGTCTTCTTCAAAAACTCTCAGCTGTTATTCACACAGTTCGCACCCTCCAGATCCTCTGCGCATGCATCAACTTCAGGGATGCAAACTCGTCACCTTTCGGCGAAATTCGAGGAAGAAAGTATGGTGGAACAAGTATTAGCATTGTTAAGTATCTTGCTAGCTGGATCGAGAAATGTTGAGCAACATCTGATCTGAACAACTCATCTGATCAAATAATTGAGTTCATGGTGTGAAAATTTGCTTGCTAATAAAGTCAGACAGCTAACGTTAGCTAGCTAACGTTACAACATCAGATGAGCTGACATTAGTAACCTAACCAATTCGCTATAGTATTAACTGGTAGACGACTCCTTGGCAGCGGTTCCTCATGTTATAACGCCTTCCCCGTAGCTCAGTTGGTAGAGCATGGTGTTTGCAACGCCAGGGTTGTGGGTTCGATTCCCACGGGGGGCCAAGTACGAAGAAGAAAAAAAAAAAAATTGTATGAAAATGAAATGTATGCATTCACTACTGTAAGTCGCTCTGGATAAGAGCGTCTGCTAAATGACTAAAATGTAAATGTAATAACGCGTTAGTTGCTTACCCTGGCAATCTGTGTGAAATGTTAACTAGCTAACGAACGAACCACTCTCTGTTAACTAATGTTTTCCCTCTACAGTATGTGGTTAATTTTCAGAATGAGAGAATTAGGTGAAAATGAGTTGTTGCTTGTTAAACAAGTGGATTCAGGGATTAAGTGTAGCTGGAGCTGGGCCTGGCTTAAACTGGATGCCACTATAAAGGTGAAAGGAACACCACATACTTTCTCACTTTTGCTGGCACATTGTAGAACAGATGTCCACAGGCAGAAAGCGTACAATGTAATCATGTGCAGTGTAGCCCAAAGATATTGTTTTTGTTGTGTTGAACTTGACAGTAACACGTGTGTGTGAGTGAGGGGGATTATATGTATTTTTACTCAGTGAATGTTATTTTTGCACACATGTAGCCTTGTGCACTTGATCGATGTCTACTATAGTGGCCACTATAATAGAGAAAAATATAATGCCAGTTTGTTTCATTCTATTTCTACTTTAAGATGTTTTTTCCCCCAAGTGCAATATTTAGATGTGTGTGTTCACAAGTGTTCTATTATAAAGGCTGTCAGGGCTAACTGCAATATTAGTGTATTGTTTTTTTCTCAAGACTTGAGTGTTATTTGCAGTAAAGTCTAGGCAACAAATAACATTGGGTTGCTTTCTTTAAATTTTTTAGCTGTGAGTTAGGTTCACATGAACCACTTTTTATTTTACACACAGAGACGGATCATGTAGATCATATTCTGTGTTGTTTAATTAGTTACAACCTGCATTTCTCCCTAGCAGGGATTTTTTGCATGTTTCAGTGCAACAACAAAAAAAGGTGTCACCTTTTTGGGCCCTCACCAGTTTGCATCCCTGCAACTTAGAATCATAGAGAGTTAAGGAGAAACATTCACACAGACTTATTTGCCTATAAATTGTATCATTAAAATAGCCCACAGGACTACATTTTGGTGACACACTCCTCCTGGAATGAGCAGTAGGTGAGACAACAGGTCTTTATCACGATGAGACATAGTGTGAGACATCGCATGCGTCCCAAGTGGCACCCTATTACCTACATAGCGCACTCCTTTTGACCAGAAGCCATATACGCCCTGGTCAAAAGTCGAGCGCTATGTAGGGAAAGGGTGCCATTTGGGACGCAACCATTATTTGATTCATGGCCCCTCATGTTAGCTCTGTCTTTTGGCCCCCCTGTCAAAGAATAAAGGATGTTTGTTTCTTTACACGCAGACATGTACAGTAAGTAGTGCATCGCAGTGCTAGCTGTGCCACTAGAAATCCTTGTTCGAGTCCAGGTTCTGTTGCAGCTGGCCACAACCAGGAGACTCATGGGGCAACGCACAATTGGCCCAGCGTCGTCCGGGTTAGGGGAGGGTTTGGCCGGCAGGGATGTACTTGTCCCATCGCTCTCTAGCGACTCCTGTGGTGGGCCTGGCGCAGTGCACACTGACACGGTCACCAGGTGTACAGTGTTTCCTCTGACACATTGTTGTGGCTGGCTTCCGTGTTAAGCCGGCATTGTGTCAAGAAGCAGTGCGGCTTGGTTGAGTCGTGTTTCGGAGGACGCACGGCTCTCGACCTTCGCGTCTCCCGAGTCCGTACAGGAGTTGCAGCGATGAGACAAGACTGTAACTACCAATTGGATACCACGAAATTGGGGAGAAAAAGGGGTAAAAAAACAACAATAAAATAAAGACATGTACAGTAGGCTACATGCCCCCCTAGGCAAGTCATAAGAATTTTATTGGCTTTCTTTCTGTATATCCACTGCACAATTATTGTCACCTCGGTGAATTTTATGTTTGGTTTAAAACAATTCTGTGGTATACTGTGAATTTCCCATGCGTTAGAAAATACACAACAGTGTTAACTTTTTCCATTCCTTCAATTGGCCATATACAGTTAAGTACATAGAGCCCAGAGAACACAGCCTCGAAAGACAAACCGCTTGTTTTTAGCCGTGTGTCAGGAAGCATGAGGCCATCTAATTGAGAAGGCCTGTGTCAGCTTGTTGGTGAGGACAAGGTAACTTGCTTTTTCCATCACACTGTTTGTGACACATGCAACCTGATGAAACAAAGTCTGGAAAGGTCCAACTGCCTTGCTTTTTGGCTTTGTAAACACAACGTGACTTTGGAGCTCTCGAGATAATTGGGACAAAATAGTCCAAAATATCATTATCATCCCAAGTAACTTTTTTTCCCCTCCCATTTGTCATTCTCTGATTCTCACAGCTGAGGTCATTGCTTAGCAACAGCTCACTGGTGCTACATGACTGAATCACATAGCAACTCTTTCAGCCTTTTTATTCTGTGTCTCTCTTTCTCTCCTTCCCCAGTGCCGTTGAATTAAAGGCAGGGTGAGTACAAAAAGGTCTTCTAACCTTTGCCCTGTGTTGCGGTCTGTGTGAATGAGTTGAGACGAGGCAATCTGTGGCTTTTGATTTCCCCTCTCCTCTGTTGGGGTTGCGGTGGGCAGCAGCATTCACACAGGCGCAACAACAAAAGAAATGCCTGACACGGCGAGATGGGATCAAGGGCAGAGAGAGGTTATGGTAGCAACGGAAGGCAAAGGCTTCTAATGAAAGTGTGTGTGTGTGTGTGTGTGTGTGTGTGTGTGTTCTACATCCCTGTTGTTGTGGCCGACCCCCTCATCCATGACACTGTACAGTGGACATTAGAATAACACAGCTCAACAGTGACGTATCTAATCCTCACACACACGCACACACACACACACGATCCTCAGCAGAACCCAATGAGCTGCCCTCGTGGGAATTCAGGTAGAGAGGCTTTCGTATTCTCCCATGTCTCTACATCCTATCCTGTAGTGGGACATTAAAACAGTTGACTAAACTCATTTGTCATTTGGATTAGGCCTAGTCAGTGGTGTAAAGTACTTAAGTAAAAATACTTTAATGTACTACTTAAGTTGTTTAATGAGGTATCTGTACTTTACTACACTGAACAGAAATATAGACGCAACATGTAAAGTGTTGGTCCCATGAGCTGAAATAAAAGATCCCAGACATTTCCCATAAGCACAAAAAGCTTATTTCGCTCAAATTTTGTACACAATTTTGTTTATATCCCTGTTAGTGAGCATTTATCCTTTGCCAAGATAATCCATCCACCTGACAGGTGTGGCATATCAAGAAGTCGATTAAACAGCATCATCATTGCACAGGTGCACCTGTGTTGTGTGACACAATGCTACAGATGTCTCAAGATTTGAGGCCTCACAACCGCAGAAATGGTGGGGTTATGGTATGGGCAGGCATAAGCTACGGACAATGAACACAATTGCATTTTATCAATGGCAATGTGAATGCACAGATAGCATGACGATATCCTGAGGCCCATTGTGGTGCCATTCATCCACCGCCATTACCTCATGTTTCAGCATGATAATTCACGGCCCCATGTCGCAAGGATCTGTTCACAATTCCTGGAAGCTGAAAATGTCCCAGTTCTTCCATGGCCTGCGTACTCAGACATTTCACCCATTGAGCATGTTTGGAATGCTCTGGATCAACTTTCCAGTTCCCGCAACTTCGCACAGCCATTGAAAAGGAGTGGGACAACATTCCACAGGCCACAATCAACAGCCTGATCAACTCTATGCAAAGGAAATGTGTCGCACTGCATGAGGCAAATGGTGGTCACACCCGATACTGACTGGTTTTCTGATCCACGCCCCTACCTTTTTTTTAAGGTATCTGTGACAAACAGATGCCTATCTGTATTCCCAGTCGGGAAATCCATAGAAAAGGGCCTAATGAATATATTTTGAGAACTGTAACTCAGTAAAATCTTAGAAATTGTTGCGTGTTGCGCTTTATATTTTTGTTCAGTATATTTATGGATACTTTTACTTTTACATTCCTAAAGAAAGTAATGTACTTTTTGCTCCATACGTTTTCCCTGACACCCAAAAGTACTCGTTACATTTTGAATGCTTAGCAGGACAGGAAAATGGTCTAATTCACACACTTATCAAGACAACATCCCTGGTCATCCCTACTGTCTCTGATCTGGACGACTCACTAAACACACATACTTCATTTGTAAATTATGTCTGAGTGTCTGTAAATAAAAAAACGAAGTATGCCACCTGGTTTGCTTAATATAAGGAATTTGTATATTTTACCAATTACGTTTACTTTCGATACTTAGGTATTTTTTACTCAAGTAGTATTTTACTGGGTGACTTTCACTTTTACCTGAGTCATTTTCTATTAAGGTATCTTTACTTTTACTCAAGTATGACAATTGGGTACTTTTTTTCCATCGCTGGGCCTGGTTTGCAACACGCAGCAATTTTCTGCCTGGGAAATGAACATGCAGTTGAAGCGCACCATAAATGTAGATCGTTCAGTTTGGCCTGTGGGTGCTTGCAGGACACATGTTTTTTTAATCAATTGTAAATAATAATGTCTCATACTATTTTGTGGAGTCGTTCCCTCAGGTCTTTAGTTTGATCCCTTATCTGCATTGAGTTATTTGGAAAAAGGTGAATGCAATGTCAGTTGCATATTATCCAGGTTCCATTCCGATACTGCTGGAATTCCGTTGTATTTCAAGGTGAGTCCCTGCTGTTCTGAGGTAGAGCGGCAGTAGCAGCGCTGCCTCGGGGGGGGGGGGGGGAATCTCTCGTACTAGGAGAGAGGAAGTGCTGAAAGACAACATTGTAAAGGCAAATGCTTGTCTGAAGGTAAACACACATGACACCTGACACTAGGAACAGGATCAGGAAGCGAGAGCGACTAACCGGTTGGTTTACCCCCCACCCACCCCCACCCTCACTGAAGAGACAAATATCCTGAAGGAGTGATTCGTATACTGTATGTCCCTGACAATAACATAGTACGACTCTAGGGATGAGGTCTCTTTAGATATCATTAGTATAAAACGGGGGAATAGAGTATGTATGTACAATATGTATTTTTTTACTGTGTATAAAATACAATATTTATTATACAATACACATGTGATGAGGTAGTCTGAGTCTCAGATCCGTTTGTGCTGTCTTGCCAAGCACAACCAGATCTGGGACTCAGGCAAGGGATCATAGAATGACATATACTGTAGCATCCCTTTGCTAGGGATGAAGTAGGATGAAGAAACAGAGCACTCAATCGTTTAGCTTCTTGGGAAAGGTTTTCCGGAACATTACAGATTTCTTTTGTTTTAAGCTCTTGAACCATTGTAACAAAAGTCAGGACGCGTATTGTCTGGCTGCTGCCTGGATTCCATTACAGCGTGTCCATCAATTGGAGAGAAGAAAAGAGGGAAAATGAATGTGTGTGTGTGTGTGTCAGTAAAAAAAAAGGATTTTAATTTGACTAAAAGCAGCACTTGTATAGTGAGCTTGTGCCTCCACATCAATAGATCCCACATCCAAGACAAATGAAAGTCAAGTCCATTTGTGGGCTTCAACAAAAGGACCGCTCACAGTAGATGCTGGAATAATACTTTTCCATGTTGCTCTTTTACCTGCAAATTAGTCATTAATTGTAGTGTCTTTTACCGGTCTGAAACGTGTTTATTGATTAGCTGTTGGCGTGCAGTCCTTTGTTTAAAACAGAGTCGGTTGATTGGTTGGGCCAGAGGGCTGTCACTTAACGTATAATTACTGTACATTTGTCAGGCAAGTATTTCTCAATACGGCACTAATGGTTTACTTACTATTGCCTGGTGCATGATTACGTTATAGGATGGCCAATCAAATACGTTGGGAAATGATGATACTATGCAACTTTATCCAAAACCAGTGCACACATTGCATTCAGGAAAATGAATAATTAAAACATGAATCTTATAATCACTATTCAATCTATAGGAAGATTGTTTCCTGCTAAAGTAATCCAGAACTAATCCAGCCACTGTTTGTTTAATAAAACCGCAAAGTCTGCCGTTGCTTGGACAAGCTTCAGCATGGACCTCCGAGAGAGAGAGAGAATAATAAAATGTGAGAGGGAGAGAGAGACCTGTTTGGTAGACGTGGATTCTCTATTATCCAATCCTTGATCTTCTCCACTATCAACACTCTCTCTCTCTCTCTACTCAGAGGGTTAGTACAGGGTAGGGTTCAGTATGGGACAGCTTGGTATAGGAGCTAGTGATATCAGGAGAGTCTGGGGGGCCTTAACCCACCTCCACAACTTCATATCAACAAAACCTTTGGCAGTATTTACTTAGATGCTCGGGTGGCAAAAGCATTTCAGAGAATTTAATAGCCACACAAACACATGCGTGCATGCACACACACACACACACACACACACACACACACACACTTCCCTATTGTCTTTTATGTAAATGTGGTGTGAATAATGCATGCCTTTGCTCTATGGAAGCTCTTGCAACTTGCATAACAGTGAAATCTCCCAGCAGCCCTGAAGGAACCTTTTCCTTCATAGTGCACCACAGCCCAAGTAAACCATTTCTACCACATCGCTAACACCGATAGTTTGATGGAGAACTGTGTCTGTAGAAAACACCATCTCTCTAATTAAAATAAACTGACACTCTACTATTTTCTGGCTGTTTTTGTAAGCCGTTAGCAAAGACCTAGAGAACGTTACTGTTATGTAGCGCTTCACTTGTTGGTTATTGAAAGTGAAGCAACCACTTTGTGTTACTCTGATCCCCTCTGCTGGCCTTTATATGTCATGCCAGTCGCCCTGCACAGATGCCCCTAGACGCTGACCTCGGATCAGTTTAGCATTTTCAGTTGCGCAATAATTATGGCTCGATGGCGATATCGGGATTTCGATTTGTTCTTCAGAAGCAATTTGCGGGCCAGAAAGGAGCAGTTATTTGAAAACGTGTAGGTCCATACATACTTTCTATCTAGTTTTAGACGTTCAAACGCGGCCTGGAGCGATTTTTTTTAACCCAAAATAATAATTTCTGCACTAACAGGCAAAACCCTTCTACTACTTAAATGCGCATTAGAATATATATTTTTTTATCACTAACTACTAGTATAACAGCCCTTGCTAAAGGTTGCTTCCATTGACAGTTGACACAATGGAAGGCATGCTCTTGGAAGCTGAGGAGTTTGTGTAATCACTTAAACCTGGATTGAGGGGCTCAGTGAATGTGGATAGAAAAGGGATTGAAACTTAAAGGATAGGTGTACATTGAAACAGATACAATTTGTATTGCACAAGCTTGAACATACAAAAATACATAATGACACTAGAGTAATTTTTTTAACACATTATATACATTGTGTACAACAAATTCGGGAACACTTTATTAATATTGAGTTGCACCCCCTTTTGCCCTCAATATGGACTCTACAAGGTGTTGACTCCAATGTTTCCCACAGTTGTGTCAAGTTGGCTGGATTTCCTTTGTTGGGGTGGACCATTCTTGACACACACGAGAAACTGTTGAGCGTGGAAAACCCGGCAGCGTTGCAGTTCTTGACACACTCAAACTAGTGTGCCTTGCACCTACTACCATACCCCGTTCAAAGGCACTTAAATCTTTTGCCTTGCCCATTCGACCTCTGAATGGCACACAATCCATGTCTCAAGGCTTAAAAATCCTTCTTTAACTTGTCTCCTCCCCTTCATCTACACTGATTTTTGAAGTGGATTTAACAAGTGACGTCAATCACCTGGTCAATCGTCATGGAAAGAGCAGGATTTCCTAATGTTTTTGTACACTCTGTATTTTACAGTATACAATGGGTCATATGACCAATGGGTGAGTGTTTGTTAAATTGTGTTGTTGTTGAATCCTCATTACTTAAGAAGATGGATGAAGCCGAGGAGGATCCGGGCCAGTATTCATAAAGTGTCTCAGAGTAGTACTAGGAGTAGTGTGTACTTCCCCAGGCTAAGTACCTGCGGTGTGGACTCGAGTCACATGACTTGGACTCAAGTCAGACTCGAGTCACAAATATGATGACTTGCAACTCGACTTTGACTTTAACACCAATGACTCGTGACTTAACTTGGACTTGAGCCTTTTGACTCAAACTGACTTGATACCCTCCCCAAGCCCAAATATTAAAAATGATGCTATTAAAAAAAGTGTGCAGCGCATCAACTCTTCATTTAACGGATTACAATATGAATCGGACAGCAGCCAATAAAATTGTGCCAGCTGAGAAAAAGTTGCGTGTGGCAGTGCAGAAGAACGTCGGCGGGTGAATTCAGATGGAGCCCTTGGAAAGATGATATCCAAAATTATTATTTTCGGATATAAAGACTACGCTGTATCAACAAAAAAACGGATTGCAACTTGCAAAACATCCGGGAAGAAAATGACAGACGGAGGCGCAACAACTTCCAACTTTGTTCGACATTTGAAGCTGCACAAAGAACGGTAAGTCGTGGCTAATATAGCCGACAGCTATATCATTCATAACTTTGCCAGTGTAGCATGTTGGCTAACGTAACGTTAAATCAATGAGCCTCCAGTCAGTCAATGCGGGAACGTGATCATTGCACCCAAAATTGAGCTACAACTGGCTAGGCTGTTGGTAGCCTAAATCCTGCCTGATGTTACTGCTGTTCCTAAAATCATTGACATACGTTAGCCTACTGTAACCACACACACAGTGTGTGTGTATGTGTGTGTTAAGGTTGGGCGATTGTGTACAAGCCCACATTGCCAGATTGCGCCACATAGCGATCCTCGATAATCGATCGCTATTGGGGGGTCTTTCTCATGGCTACCCATGTAGTTCCATGGAAATATAAAGTTTATTTGGAAAGTAATAAATATATTTTTAAAAGCATTCATGATTTGCGTAAATGTAATATACTAACTATTACTCTTATATGAAATGGTATTACATTTGGTGAAGAGCACATTATGACTTAGAACTCGAAACTCAAAGTTTAGGACTTGAGACTTGACTTGATACTTGACAGTCTTGACTTGAGACTTGACTCAGACTTGCCTGTCTTGACTTGGGACTTGAGTGCTAAGACTTGAGACTTACTTATGACTTGGTCCCACCTCTTACTTATGACTTGGTACACACTATTAGAATAGGGATGTGATATTCAGGACATCTGCCACTGAGATCTGAGATCCATACAGGCTATTTTGTTTCCTCCTGTTTGGACAGTGAAAGCAGCTTTCCGGCTCTGAAAAGCAAGTTTCCCAATAACAGTAACTACACATCCACTCTGCTGGGCTAGGATGTCCTTCCATCCTCCAGTTCTGTCACCAGTCTCTGGCCCATGGACTTAATCTAATGGAGTAAACAGAGGAACAGTGGGAAAACAATACAGACCCACTGACTGAAATATACAGTCGGAAGTCGGAAGTTTACATACACTTAGGTTGGAGTCATTAAAAATCGTTTTTCAACCACTCCACAAATTTCTTGTTAACAAACTATAGTTTTGGCAAGTCGGTTAGGACATCTACTTTGTGCATGACACAAGTCATTTTTCCAACAATTGTTTACAGACAGATTATTTCACTTATAATTAACTGTATCACAATTCCAGTGGGTCAGAAGTTTACATACACTAAGTTGACTGTGGCTTTAAATAGCTTGGAAAATTCCAGAAAATGATGTCATGGCTTTAGAAGCTTCTGATAGGCTAATTGACATAATTTGAGTCAATTGGAGGTGTACCTGTGGCCTACCTTCAAACTCAGTGCATCTTTGCTTGACATCATGGAAAAATCTAAAGAAATCAGCCAAGATCTCAGAAAAAAAGATTGTAGACATCCACAAGTCTGGTTCATCCTTGGGAGCAATTTCCAAATGCCTGAAGGTACCACGTTCATCTGTACAAACAATAGTATGCAAGTATAGCCTCCCGGGTGGTGCAGTGGTCTAAGGTACTGCATTGCAGTGCTAGCTGTGCTCCTAGAGACTCTGGGTTCGAGCCCAGGCTCTGTCGCAGCTGGCCGCGTCCGGGAGGCCCATGGGGCGGGGCACAATTGGCCCAGCGTCATCCGGGTTAGGGAGAGTTTGGCCGGCAGGGATATCCTTGTCTCATCGCGCACTAGCGACTCCTGTGTCATGTCGGGCCGGGCGCAGTGCACACTGACCAGGTCGCCAGGTGTACGGTGTTTCCTCCGACACATTGGTGAGGCTGGCTTCCGGGTTGGATGTGCATTGTGTCAAGAAGCAGTGCGGCTTGGTTGGGTTGTGTTTCGGAGGACGCATGGCTCGCGACCTTTGCCTCTCCCGAGTCCGTGCGGGAGTTGCAGCGATGAGACAAGACTGTAACTACTACCACTTGGATACCACGAAATTGGGGAGAAAAAAGGGGTAAAAAATGTATAAAAATAAAAAATAGTATGCAAGTATAAACACCATGGGACCACGCAGCTGTCATACAGCTCAGGAAGGAGACGCGTTCTGTCTCCTGGAGATGAACGTACTCTGGTGCGAAAAGTGCAAATCAATCCCAGAACAACAGCAAAGGACTTTGTGAAGATGCGGGAGGAAACAGGTAGAAGAGTATCTATAGCCACTGTAAAACGAGTCCTATATCGACATAACCTGAAAGGGTGCTCATCAAGGAAGAAGCCACTGCTCCAAAACCGCCATAAAAAAGCCAGACTACGGTTTGCACATGGGGACAAAGATCGTACTTTTTGGAGAAATGTCCTCTGGTCTGATGAAACAAAAATAGAACTGTTTGGCCATAATGACCATCGTTATGCTTGCAAGCCGAAGAACACCATCCCAACCGGGGGTGGCAGCATCATGTTGTGGGGGTGCTTTGCTGCAGGAGGGACTGGTGCACTTCACAAAATAGATGGCATCATGAGGGAGGAAAATGATGTGGATATATTGAAGCAACATCTCAAGACATCAGTCAGGAAGTTAAAGCTTGGTCGCAAATGGGTCTTCCAAATGGACAATGACCACAAGCATACTTCCACAGTTGTGGCAAAATGGCTTAAGGACAACAAAGTCAAGGTATTGGAGTGGCCATGACAAAGCCCTGACCTCAATCCTATAGAAAATTTGTGGGCAGAACTGAAAAAGCGTGTGCGAGCAAGGAGGCCTACAAACCTGACTCAGTTACACCAGCTCTGTCAGGAGGAATGGGCCAAAATTCAACCAATTTATTGTGGGAAGCTTGTGGAAGGCTACTCAAAATGTTTGACCCAAGTTAAACAATTTAAAGGCAATGCTACCAAATACTAATTGAGTGTGTAAACTTCTGACCCACTGGGAATGTGATGAAAGAAATAAAAACTGAAAGAAATCATTCTCTAAACTATTATTCTGACATTTCACGTTCTTAAAATAAAGTGGTGATCCTAACTGACCTAAAACATACTTGGATTAAATGTCAGGAATTATGAACAACGGAGTTTAAATGTATTTGGCTAAGATGTATGTAAACTTCCAACTTAAACTGTAATGCCAACAAAGGTATGATGTCACCCAGACAGACCCTCTTCACAGTGGCCAGGTGAGAACTCAAAGCACTCACCTCAGTGTCTTCAGTTTGCAGCATGGATCCTCCAGTAAAGCGGAGATCAGCTTCACTCCTGAGTCACCTGGGTAGTTCCAGCTCATATTCAGTTCTCTCAGGTGTAAAGGATTTGACCTCAGAGCTGAAGCCAGAGACGCACAGCCTTTGTCTGTGAATCCACACTCCGACAGCCTAAAATAAAATGATCCTTTCATTCTTCAGTTCAGGCCACACAGAGAATATAGCATATATTTTTTTCTTTGCAAGTTTACATCAAAACATGTTTTATTATCACATAGGTTTGTACTTGAGGTGTCCATCATAAGATACAAAATAGGGACGTTTGTGGTCTATTGTGAATAGCTGCTGTATTAAGAACCAAGGCATATGTACTATAACTCTGACAGGAGACCTTACGTTAGCATCCCCAGTTTACAGTGTGGATTCCCCAGTCCAGCACAGAGCAGCGTCATTCCTGAATCCTGCAGGTTATTTTTACTCAGGTCAAGCTCCCTCAGACTCGAGGAGTTTGAACCGAGAGCTGAAGCCAGAGCTTGACAGCAGTTCTCAGTAAGTTTACAGGTATTCAGCCTTGGGGGGGGGAGGAAGAGTAATACATTTCAACATTACGCTACACAATGAAGGCAGGGCACACACGATCACCTATGATTTTCTATAGTAATTCACAGTTGTGTTATTATGGCCCCAACACTCACCTTAGAGTCTTCAGTTTGTGTGGCTCCTCCAGTAGAGCAGAGAGCAGTTTCACTCCTGAGTCACCTGGGTAATTGCAGCTCAGGTCCAGCTCTCTCAGGTTTGCGGGGTTTGACCTCAGAGCTGAAGCCAGAGAAGCACAGCCTTCCTCTGTGACACTACAACGTGATAGCCTGCAGGGAGGAGGAGGATAGCTTCTTTGTGTCTGTTATGTGTGTCACTTTCTGAGGAAGGACATTCTATCATATCTCAAGAGGTTCCTTATTGTCAAAAGATCTACCATTGTGCGTTGAGTATCATTGAGCTGTAATAGGCCCAACACTCACCTCAGTGTCTCCAGTTTACAGAGTGGATCCTCTAGTGCAGCAGAGAGCAGGCTCACGCCTGAGTCTCCTGGATTACTCCCACTCAGATCCAACTCTCTCAGGTGGGAGGGGTTTGACTTCAGAGCTGAAGCCAGAGAAGCACAGCTTTTCCCAGTGACTCTACAACCTGAGAGCCTGCACAGAGAAATATAGTTCAAGAGTGACAATTGAAAGAAACAACTTCTTTGGTTGAAAACAGCATATGTGGCTTCAATATCAAACATTTATTCTAGTGTCAAACTTGACTACAAAGTGTAAATATAATTGTTTTGGTCATAAAGCCAGTCTAGTCCAAAACAGAGATTTGCGAGATAATTAGGAAAAAAGTATATGTCACAAAATGAAGGGTACGTAAAACGGTTTTCCTTGGGTTGGGTTTATCTCAATCCTGCCCACATGCTGGCAGCACCCAAATAATCACCAATATTTACAAACTTCAATAGCTCCAAATATCAACGACTTAAAAACCTCAAACCAACATTAAATTGTAGAAATTCATATGCAAATATTGAAAGTATTTAAAGAGAACTTAAAGGCGTGTAACATGAAAATATTGTCCCATTTACATTGTGAAATGTATCGACGGTCCCTAACTAGCCCCACAGATTGGCTATCCAAAGTAAAACCAACTTTGCCACAGTCACACACCAGCTGGCTGATGCTAATTGGCCAAAGATGTTGGCTAGCTTGCTAGCTAGTATAGGCTACTTCCAGACACAAGACCTGGTTACACTGTTTCAGTTTATCTAGAAGGGTGAGTGACTGTAACTGTGTACTGTTTTGGCCAAGTGATGTACAAACGCTTCCCATGTGCAAACACACACACAGGAGACACCCACATCGAAGCACGCCTCCAAGACCCAAATCTCGTTCTGTCGCATTTCCTAAGAAGTAGGATTGAAACGGAGGCTCAATCAGTTCAGACCCCCCCCCCCCCCCTTAAATACACTGTTCCAGCGCAAGGAACTGAGAGTGGAAATTGCGGTTAAAGTGTGTAAGAATACAATGTCCCAAATAAGACGAAGCAGTGAATGACAAAAATGACTTTACCTCAGTGACTCAAGTTTACATTGTGGACTCCCCAGTCCAATGGAGAGCAGTGCCACTCCGGAATCCTTCAGGTCATTTTTACTCAGGTCCAACTCTCTCAGACCCGATGAGGTCGAGCTGAGAGTTGAGGCTAGGGCTTTGCAGCATCTCTCAGTGAGGTAGCAGTAAGTTAGCCTGAGGAAAAATGGTAATACTCAAATTAGTATAGCTTCAAATTAGTATTGTTTCTAGAGCAGCTAGAAACTAAATGTATAAAAGTATATTATGTATGAAAGTATGACTACATGCAATATCGCTAACAAGGCTTTCTCAAGCTGCTCTATGGAAATGGTCTTATTTTCCTAACTGATCTGTGAGTGCATCTTTATTTGGTTATTACTGATCTATGTATGATGAGCGGTACTGTATGGCAGTACTCACACAGCTGTTCTGGAGGCTTTGACCACCGGTAGCATCCTCAGAAGACCCTCATCTGATCTGGAGTATTTTCTCAGCTCAAACACATCCAGCTCCTCTTCTGAAGTCAACACCACAACAACCAAAGCTGACAACTGTGCAGGAGAGAGATCTTCAGAGAGACTTCCTGAGCTCAGGTAGCTTTGGATCTCCTCCACTAAAGAATGGTCATTCAGCTCGTTTAGACAGTGGAACAAGTTAATGCATCTCTCCAATGAGGGATTCTCCCTGATCTTCTCCTTGATGTACTCAACCGTTTCCTCATTGGTGCATGAGCTGCTTCCTGTCTGTACCAGTAGGCCTCTTAAGAGAGTCTGATTGGACTTCAGTGAAAGGCCGAGAAGGAAGCGGAGAAACAGGTCCAGGTGTCCATTGGCACTCTGAATGGCTTGATCCACGGCACTCTTGTAGAGGTCGATTGTAGGTGTGGACCTGGATTGCTGTTTCAACATTAGATTTCTGTTGTTGTTCACAAACGAGAGAAACACGTATAAAGCAGCGAGAAACTCCTGAATGCTAAGATGCACAAAGCAGTATACCTTCCCCTTGTTCAGCCCACACTCCTCCCTGAAGACTTGTGTGCACACTCCTGAGTACACTGATGCTTCTTTGACATCAATGCCACACTCTCTCAGGTCTTCCTCATAGAAGATTAGATTGCCCTTTTCCAGCTGTTCAAAGGCCAGTTTGCCCAGTTTCAGAATCATCTTTTTATCCGTGTTCCACTCAGGATCTGTCCCACTTCTCCCAGGATATTTCTTGTTTCTTAACCTCGTCTGAAAGATCAGAAAGTGAAGGTTCATTTGTGTCAGCGTCTTGGGGATCTCTCCACTCTCTGCACCACCCACCAGCCTCTCTAGAACAGTTGCTGCAATCCAACAGAAGACTGGTATGTGGCACATGATGTAGAGGCTCCTTGATGATTTCATGTGCGTGATGATTCTGCTAGCCAGGTTCGGAGAATGGATTCTCTTCCTGAAGTATTCCTCCTTCTGTGGGTCATTGAACCCTCGTACTTCTGTCACCTGGTCAACACAGTCGGGAGAAATACGATTGGCTGCTGCAGGTCGGGACGTTATCCAGAGGAGAGCATTAGGAAGCAGATTCCCCTCGATGAGGTTTGTCAGCAGCACATCCACTGAGGTTGACTCTGTGACATCCCTCAAACTGTTATTGTTCTGGAAGTCTAAAGGAAGTCGACATTCATCCAGACCGTCAAAGATAAAGAGAACTTTGAAGTCATCGTTAATTAATATTTCGGATTCTTTTGTATCCTTGAAAAAACAATGAAGGAGTTCTACCAAACTGTGTTTTTTCCCCTCCATCAAATTCAGCTCCCTGAAAGGAAGAGGGAATATTAACTGGATTTCCTGATTAGCTTTTCCCTCGGCCCAGTCTAGAATGAACTTCTGCACAGAGACAGTTTTTCCGATCCCCGCAACTCCTTTCGTCAGAACAGTTCTGACATGTTTGTCTTGTCCCGGTAAGAGTTTAAAGATGTCATTGCATTTGATAGGTGTCTCTTGTGTTGCTAGTCGCCTGGATAGTGTATCAATCTGTCTCACCTCATGTTCATTGTTGACCTCTCCGCTTCCACCTTCTGTGATGTAAAGCTCTGTATAGATCTCATTGAGAAGTGTAGGGTTTCCTTGCTGTGCTGTCCCCTCAAACACACACTGAAACTTTCTCTTCAGCTTGGATTTTAACCTATCATCGATTTCTGCCATAGACCCACAACTGAGGACAGGAGACTCTGATCTCTCCTGTTGAAGCCTGTCAAAGGAAAAAATAGAAAACACTGTTTTCAGCTGGAATAAACAGCAATTGGTTCATCTGAAAAAATATACACCTGTCTGTATGCCTAAGATGCCTGACTCAAAATGTAGTGGTGGCAGGGCCGCCAGCAAACATGTCGCAAACTGGCAAATCCAGAACAAATTCAGGAAAGCGTACAGTGTTATATAGAGCCCTTATTGCATGGAACTTCCTTCCATCTCATATTGCTCAAAGAGACAGCAAACCTGGTTTCAAAAAACAGATAAAGCAACACCTCGCGGCACAACACCTCTCCCCTATTTGACCTAGATAGTTTGTGTGTATGCATTAAAATGTGTATGCATTAAAATGCTGCTTTTGCAACAGCTAATGGGGATCCTAATAAAATACCAAATACCATTTGCCCCAGGACTTTTCTATCAGGTGTGGCAGCGCCCCACCACTTTAGATGTAGTTTAATAAAAAATATTCATGCAAAAGCATTAAAAAATAGGTTTTTTTTAAGGCTGATTTGCCTCATGATTTCTACACTCATGCACAATTGTATTGAAAATGAAATACAGACAACTAATTTACATACAATACAAGTCAAAAGTTGACACACCTACTCATTCAAGGGTTTTTATTTATTTTTACTATTTTCTACATTGTAGAATAATAGTGAAGACAGCAAAACTATGAAATAACATATGGACTCATGTAGTAACTGTAATGAACACGATGGGAGACAGAGAGCTGGTTTCAAGTGCAGGGCGCAGCAGGTGTTTATTTGTAAAGGACCACAGGAGGAGGAAGGTAGCTGGGTCCAGGGCCAGGCAGAAGGTCATACACAGGAGGAGGCAGGTAACTGGGTCCAGGGCCAGGCAGAAGGTCATACACAGGAGGAGGCAGGTAGCTGGGTCCAGGGGCAGGCAGAAGGTCATACACAGGAGGAGGCAGGTAACTGGGTCCAGGGCCAGGCAGAAGGTCATACACAGGAGGAGGCAGGTAGCTGGGTCCAGGGGCAGGCAGAAGGTCATACACAGGAGGAGGCAGGTAACTGGGTCCAGGGCCAGGCAGAAGGTCATACACAGGAGGAGGCAGGTAGCTGGGTCCAGGGGCAGGCAGAAGGTCATACACAGGAGGAGGCAGGTAACTGGGTCCAGGGGCAGGCAGAAGGTCATACACAGGAGGAGGCAGGTAGCTGGGTCCAGGGGCAGGCAGAAGTTCATACACAGGGGGTCCAAAAGGGCAACAGTACAGGCAGGGAAAAGGCTAGTAACGTAGTCCAGGAGATCAGGCATTAGGTAGATAACAGGAAATCGGAAAGTACAGGCAGGGAATAGGCAAAAAGGCATCGTTAGTGAGGCAAGCCAAAACTATCATACACGGGAGGAGTAAATCACTGGGAAACCAGAAAGACGTGTGTCACAAAACAAACAATACCTCACAGTGATGGGGTGCAAAGACCTGAACTAAATAGTGTGTGATAATGACATACAGTTGTGTGAGCAGGTGATTAGAATTCAGGTGTTTGGGAGTGTGAGTTGGAAGCAGACGTTACAGTAACCAAAAGTGTTAAACAAATCAAAATATATTTGATATTCTTCAGAGTAGCCACCCTTTGCCTTGATGACAGCTTTACACACTCTTGGCATTCTCTCAACCAGCTTCACCTGGAATTATTTTCCAACAGTCTTGAAGGAGTTCCCGAGTGGTGCAGCGGTCTAAGGCACTGCATCTCAGTGCTAGAGGCGTCACTACAGACCCTGGTTCGATCCCGGGCTGTATCACAATCGGCCGTGATCGGGAGTCCCATAGGGCAGCACACAATTGGCCCAGCGTCGTCCGGGTTAGGGGAGGGTTTGGCCAGGGTAGGCCGTTATTGTAAATAAGAATTTGTTCTTAACTGACTTGCCTAGTTAAATAAAAAAATATGCTGAGCACTTGCTGGCTGCTTTTCCTTGACTCTGCAGTCCAACTCATTCCAAACCATGTCAATTGGGTTGAGGTCGGGTGATTGTGGAGGCCAGGTCATCTGATGAAGCCCTCCATCACTCTCCTTCTTGGTCAAATAACCTTACACAGCCTGGAGGTGTATTGGGTCATTGTTCTTTTGCCAAAAAAATATTATCCCACTAAGCGCAAACCAGATGGTATGGCGTATCGGTGCAGAATGCTGTGGTAGCCATGCTGGTTAAGTGTGCCTTGAATTCTAAATAAATCACAGACGGTGTCACCAGCAAAGCACCCCCACACCATCTCACCTCCTCCTCCATGCTTCACGGTGGGAACCACACATGCAGAGATCCTTCGTTCACCTACTCTGCGTCTCACAAAGACACAGTGGTTGGAACCAAAAATATCAAATTTGGACTCATCAGACCAAAGGACAGATTTCCACCGGTCTAATGTTCATTGCTCGTGTTTCTTGGCCCAAGCAAGTATCTTCTTCTTATTGGTGTCCTTTAGTAGTGGTTTCTTTGCAGGAATTTGACCATGAAGGCCTGATTCTCCTCTAAACAGTTGATGTTGAGATGTGTCTGTTACTTGAACTCTGTGAAGCATTTATTTGGGCTGCAATCTGAGGTGCAGTAAACTCTAATGAACTTATCCTCTGCAGCAGAGGTAACTCTGGGTCTGCCTTTCCTGTGGCGGTCCTCATGAGAGCCAGTTTCATCATGGTGCTTGATGCTTTTTGTGACTGCACTTGAAGAAACGTATTGACTGACCATGTCTTAAAGTAATGATGGACTGTCGTTTCTCTTTGCTTATTTGGGCTGTTCTTGCTATAATATGGACTTGGTCCTTTACCAAATAGGGCTATCTTCTGTATACCACCCCTACCTTGTCACAACACAATTGATTGGCTCAAACGCATTAAGAAGGAAAGAAATTCCACAAATTAACTTAAGGCACACCTGGTAATTGAAATGCATTCGAGGTGACTAACTCATGAAGCTGGTTGAGAGAATGCCAAGAGTGTGCCAAGCTGTCATCAAGGCAAAGGGTGGCTACTTTGAAGAATCTCAAATATAAAATCTATTTTGATTTGTCTAACACTTTTTTGGTTACTACATCATTGGTGTATCCAAACTTTTGACTGGTAGTGTGTGTGTGTGTGTGTGTGTGTGTGTGTGTGTGTGTGTGTGTGTGTGTGTGTGTGTGTGTGTGTGTGTGTGTGTGTGTGTGTGTGTGTGTGTGTGTGTGTGTTTGTCTTTTTACCCAACACATGCAAACACTATCAGTTAGAATTCATAGCAAGCAGTGCGCTGGAATGACATTCATTCTGATGGGATGGGTGGCCAAAATTAAATGAAAGCCACATCCCCAATAAGCCACAAATATGACCGCATTGAGGCATACTGTCACTGTGCTTCTATGGCTATACGCACCATGCCACTGACTACTACACGTGTTCATGTATCAAATAAGACAGTTCATAATCCAATGCCTTTATCACAGTCAACACACCTTTATTTTAGCTTTAATTAGCTAACGTTTTGCAGCCTCATGGCAAAATGTGTGAAATAGCATGAGCTTAGCTATAAAACTGCACATGTTTAGCTATAAAACTGCACTCTGTCCCATTGCAAAATGTGTAGAATTACAGGAAGTTATCATGAAGAAATAAACTAAACAAGGGTTACCTGGAAGTGTACACATAGATCTTCTCAGATATGGGTTTTGTGTATGTTATCATTTGTGCTTAATCTGAATAATTGAGGGAAACCATAAAGCTAGCATCTCACCTTTGATCTGGAAACGGTTCATCACAGAACTTCATTGGTTGCGTCATAGACCGATCACTCTTCATGGACACACAGCTGGGCACAGGTGAGACTGATCTTATCTCTTCTCGCTGCTGCTTCAACCTGTAAGACACAGTACATCTCAATGACACCAATGCAGATGATGTAGGGCTGTCTGAAACGTGTGTGAGTATCTACTATAGAGATTGAAAGAGAGCCCACCTCCTATCTTTGCCATTTATCGATTCTGTGACAGCATGGGGAGCACCATTGCGCTTGATGGTTTTTGTGACTGTGCTTGAAGAAACGTTCAAAGTTCTTGAAATGTTCCATATTGACTGACCTTCATGTCTTAAAGTAATGATGGACTGTCGTTTCTCTTTGCTTATTTGGGCTGTTCATGCTATAATATGGACTTGGTCCTTTAGCAAATAGGACTATCTTCTGTATACCACCCCTACCTTGTCAAAACACAATTGATTGGCTCAAACGCATTAAGAAGGAAAGAAATTCCACAAATTAACTTAAGGCACACCTGTTAATTGAAATGCATTCCAGGTGACTACCTCATGAAGCTGGTTGAGAGAATGCCAAGAGTGTGCGAAGCTGTCATCAAGGCAAAGGGTGGCTACTTTGAAGAATCTCAAATATAAAATACACTGCTAAAAAAAATAAAGGGAACACTTAAACAACACAATGTAACTCCAAGTCAATCACACTTCTGTGAAATCAAACTGTCCACTTAGGAAGCAACACTGATTGACAATAAATTTCACATGCTGTTGTGCAAATGGAATAGACAACAGGTGGAAATTATAGGCAATTAGCAAGACACCCCCAATAAAGGAGTGGTTCGGCAGGTGGTGACCACTGACCACTTCTCAGTTCTTATGCTTCCTGGCTGATGTTTTGGTCACTTTTGAATGCTGGTGGTGCTTTCATTCTAGTGGTAGCATGAGACGGAGTCTACAACCCACACAAGTGGCTCAGGTAGTGCAGCTCATCCAGGATGGCACATCAATGCGAGCTGTGACAAGAAGGTTTGCTGTGTCTGTCAGCGTAGTGTCCAGAGCATGGAGGCGCTACCAGGAGACAGGCCAGTACATCAGGAGACGTGGAGGAGGCCGTAGGAGGGCAACAACCCAGCAGCAGGACCGCTACCTCCACCTTTGTGCAAGGAGGAGCAGGAGGAGCACTGCCAGAGCCCTGCAAAATTACCTCCAGCAGGCCACAAATGTGCATGTGTCTGCTCAAACGGTCAGAAACAGACTCCATGAGGGTGGTATGAGGGCCCGACGTCCACAGGTGGGGGTTGTGCTTACAGTCCAACACCGTGCAGGACGTTTGGCATTTGCCAGAGAACACCAAGATTGGCAAATTCGCCACTGGCGCCCTGTGCTCTTCACAGATGAAGCAGGTTCACACTGAACACATGTCTCCAGACTCTGTCACGTCTGTCACGCCGTGGAGAACATTCTGCTGCCTGCAACATCCTCCAACATGACCGGTTTGATGGTGGGTCAGTCATGGTGTGGGGTGGCATTTCTTTGAGGGGCCGCACAGCTCTCCATGTGCTCGCCAGAGGTAGCCTGACTGCCATTAGGTACCGAGATGAGATCCTCTGACCCCTTGTGAGACCATATGCTGGTGTGGTTGGCCCTGGGTTCCTCCTAATGCAAACAATGCTAGACCTCATGTGGCTGGAGTGTGTCAGCAGTTCCTGCAAGAGGAAGGCATTGATGCTATGGACTGGCCCGCCCGTTCCCCAGACCTAAATCCAATTGAGCACATCTGGGACATCATGTCTCGTTCCATCCACCAACGCCACATTGCACCACGGACTGTCCAGGAGTTGGCAGATGCTTTAGTCCAGGTCTGGGAGGAGATCCCTCAGGAGACCATCCGCCACCTCATCAGGAGCATGCCCAAGCGTTGTAGGGAGGTCATACAGGAACGTGGAGGCCACACACACTACTGAGCCTCATTTTGACTTGTTTTAAGGACATTGCATCAAAGTTGGATCAGCCTGTAGTGTGGTTTTCCACTTTAATTTTGAGTGTGACTCCAGATCCAGACCTCCATGGGTTGATAAATTGGATTTCCATTGATTATTTTTGTGTGATTTTGTTGTCAGCACATTCAACTATGTAAAGAAAAAAGTATTTAATAAGATTATTTCATTCATTCAGATCTAGGATGTGTTATTTTAGTGTTCCCTTTATTTTTTTGAGTAGTATATATTTTCATTTGTTTAACACTTTTTTGGTTACTACATGATTGTGTAGTAATATGTGTTATTTCATAGATCTGATGTCTTCACTATTATTCTGCAATGTAGAAAATAGTAAAATACAGAAAAACCCTTGAATGAGTAGGTGTATCCAAACTTTTGACTGGTACTATATATATGTGTGTGTGTGTGTGTGTGTGTGTGTGTGTGTGTGTGTGTGTGTGTGTGTGTGTGTGTGTGTGTGTGTGTGTTTGTCTTTTTACCCAACACATGCAAACACTATCAGTTAGAATTCATAGCAAGCAGTGCGCTGGAATGACATTCATTCTGATGGGATGGGTGGCCAAAATTAAATGAAAGCCACATCCCCAATAAGCCACAAATATGACCGCATTGAGGCATACGGTCACTGTGCTTCTATGGCTATACGCACCATGCCACTGACTACTACACGTGTTCATGTATCAAATAAGACAGTTCATAATCCAATGCCTTTATCACAGTCAACACACCTTTATTTTAGCTTTAATTAGCTAACGTTTTGCAGAAATAGCATGAGCTTAGCTATAAAACTGCACATGTGTCTCTCTGTCCCATTGCAAAATGTGTAGAATTACAGGAAGTTATCATGAAGAAATAAACTAAACAAGGGTTACCTGGAAGTGTACACATAGATCTTCTCATATATGGGTTTTGTGTATGTTATCATTTGTGCTTAATCTGAATAATTGAGGGAAACCATAAAGCTAGCATCTCACCTTTGATCTGGAAATGGTTCATCACAGAACTTAATTGGTTGCGTCATAGACCGATCACTCTTCATGGACACACAGCTGGGCACAGGTGAGACTGATCTTATCTCTTCTCGCTGCTGCTTCAACCTGTAAGACACAGTACATCTCAATGACACCAATGCAGATGATGTAGGGCTGTCTGAAACGTGTGTGAGTATCTACTATAGAGATTGAAAGAGAGCCCACCTCCTATCTTTGCCATTTATCGATTCTGTGACAGCATGGGGAGCACCATTGAGGATACATATGTTACCTACTGTGCTGGATTGTGTGTATAGTCTGAACACAGATAAAACCAAGGCTGGTGATTTACTGCCACCTGCAGTTTGCTTAGGAGTAGAATTCATTGGCTGATCCCTCCTGCTGACCTGGATGGAATTCTGTGATTTACCCATAGGAAATCCCACCATGTTGACTACTTTAAAATGGTGTAAGCCTTCAATAACGCTGCCCATGCTAAAACAGGATTTTTGGCAAGTGCGCCCTCTTATCAATCTCTGTAGTGTCTACATACAGTGTATGTGTCATGTGAATATGCCAAAAAGTACATGCACACACATTATTCTCTAACCTCTTAGCTTCAAAAGGTGTGGGGTGGTCTGTAAGGACACTCATTTTGGAGGTGGAGGCCTCCTCTCCCTCCCCAGAGAGACTTGTTTTGCTAGCCATGCCCCCTTTCCTATGGGACAGACCAAGTCAGTCCGGGACTAACTTCTGACCATATCAGCTGACCTGTGAACGAACACAGACATCATACATTATACACACACCACACAGTTAGTGGCAAACACAGGCTGTGTCAAATAACTACCATGATACATACAGACACAAATGAACAATGTTAAAGGTCCTGCACAGTTTTCCTATTTCCCAAGTAAAATAGCACTTTGAGTGACCAAAACATCACCCATAATATTTTTTCCAGATTAAATTGCTCGGAATTTGAGAAAATGTCCCTTTCTTTCATCTCTAACTTTCAGTTGGGCTGAAGGACCAGTCTGAGTTGGCAGGGAGCTAAAAGATTGACAGTTATTTGAAACATTTATGTCAAGCAACTTGGACGCAATGTCTTGATCATCTCAAGAAAATGTGTTGTTACACAAAGCAACTCAAACAAGATTAAAATTGTACGCAACATCCAACCCTGTCATACAGTACATCATATAGTTTCACAAACTTCAACAAAAAAACTATTTTATCAAACTGTTTGGTTATTGTAAAAGCATCAACATAGACAAAATGCTGGCTGTACAATTTAGCTAGCTAGCCAAAATGAAATTATCAGCACTGTTTTATCAAGCTAGCTGGGTCGTTCCACCAATTCGGTGCCTTTTGAGAAGTGTAACTTGGTCAAAGAAAACTTTTGATTTCACGTAATTTTAACGTTTTGTCATAAAGAGCACATGTTCAACTTAATAAAACGTTTTTCTTTCTCGAGGTTACATTTTTTTTAAATATTATAGTAAGTGCCTTTTAAATGCCAAGTAAAGTAACAGGGTTGACCGTAACAGGTTTGACGATTTAATCTTAGATCAGCCATAAATCACCTTGTGACAGAAAGAATGGATCTTGTTGTGTGCAACAAACAGGGAGTGGCAATTGAATGCCTCATAATTATAAATACCTTTTTTTTTAAATTAAATTTAATTTATTTTTTACAAATTGTTAAAACACTACTGGCCTGTCTATCTATGGGTAACAGGGTTGACGTGGCATGCTCGACACACTCAGTTTTACACCAGAAAATGGCCAAAAAGAGTAAAACCAGCTCACCTGCTTTTACACTATGATTTGGCTATTAGATGTTTGATGTTTCTTT
The DNA here is from genome assembly GCF_965601325.2 of Salmo salar. Taxonomy (NCBI): domain Eukaryota; kingdom Metazoa; phylum Chordata; class Actinopteri; order Salmoniformes; family Salmonidae; genus Salmo; species Salmo salar. The sequence goes on along the minus strand of NC_138300.1, from coordinate 76,041,395 downwards.
GGAAAAACATTTTTTTTTAAGGAATAGTTTCACCATATTAAAAGGAGAGTTCAGTTCACTTAACAGGGTTGAGCTTAAAATTAGGAACAGATGTAAATGAATCACTAATCACATTAAATAAATACAAATCTTTTGAAATGACTTTGTCAAAGCAACAAAATAACTAGGGCTTTACAATGATGGTGAAATTTGGAACAATTTTGGGGATTAAATGTCATAAAATCTTCCTAGAAGTGACGGAGGGACATGTCAAAATACTGAATTGTGGAACTTTAGCAAGTCTTTATTCATATAAAATAAAACCTGATTTATTGAATTCTCCATCTGGTCTATATTAAAGGGCAATTAATTTCATATAACAGGCTTTTACAATTCAATATTGGTGCACAATTTCTACCTAAAATATCAAAGGGACATGAGTGGTTCGGATTTCTAAACTTTGGAAATTATTAAACATCAGTTATGCCATAGCCGATGGGTCTACACCAGAAGTTAATGGTTATCTGTAGGATGAAGGTATGTGGTGGGTGTGTAACAGTTTAGCTTCCGTCCCTCTCCTCGTCACAACCTGGACTTGAACCAGGAACTCTCTGCACACATCAACATCAGTCACCCACGAAGCATCGTTAGCCATCGCGCCACAAAAGCCACCAACTACTTCAGGTCTCTGAGCGAGTGACGTCACCCGATTGAAACGCTATTAGTGCGCACCACAGCTAACTAACTAGCCATTTCACATCGGTTACAGGTGCAATTAAGCTTGGAATGTCATTTTGTAATATGGGTGAACTATCACTTTAATCGAGCATCTGACGCAATTATGCAAGATTTTAGTTACGGGTTTCTGAGATTACCATTAGTGTATTAATACTCTTAAAATGAGTGGCTAAATGTGATGTCACATCGATTCCCAATAAGCATTAAGCAATTTTCCATACTGTGGTCATCCATTTTTTAATCTGGTTTCATTGTAATATCATCCATGATTTTGACTGTTCAGGACTTTTAAATTAACCTTTAAGGAGATTATAATAAACAGAAATGTTCACACAACCACATCATGACTATGTAAAAAAAAAGGGATCCAGAAAAATCACTTCTAATAATCGTGACACCATACTGCCTTTACTCCCGCAAGCCTACTCCCTCGAACAGTGATCAGTTAAAGAAAGGTTGATTGTATCTGTCAATTTAACCATTGTACTTACTGTGTTGTCTTCTCTATGGCTAGCTTTCAATGTTTTCCATTACCTCTCTGTCGTCTCAAAATGGACGGAGAGAAAGTTATGCTTTTGCTTTCACTTCATGTCCTGACATGGGTGAGCTATCAACACAAAGACACACCATAACACAGCTGTGGCCAAGTTGACTTCTTTCACAAACTCTACAAACATTGGATAAACTCTGAAAACACTACACGGTGTCAATAAGACTATGGACTCTACAGTGGCGGCTACAATACTTCCTGTAGCTCATTTTGGTTCTAAGTTAAGAGTTTGTTTTTGTTGTTTCCAAACGAAGTTTGAACCATGTTCTTGAACGTACACTAGAGAGCAGTATTGCTACAGCGCAGCTCTGTAAAACACCAGCAAAGTAGAGCGCACAGAAAATCTGTTCCACTTTATATATGGAGAAAAACTTTTACAGGGTAAACGTCTCCGCTGTTTTAGTCCCGTGGCTCCCACGTTGTATCAGCGTGAATCGAATATGTGCCCTTGCGTGAATCGAATATGTATCGCTCGTCGCAATATCTGCAGTGTTGCTTGTGGCAACTTCATTTCGCTCAGTCAACCTTTAGTTAAAGGTGATCAGAGTTCAGATCGATGATTGACTGATATTGGGAGGTGATGGTGAGAAAAAGAGTGGAGAGGTATGTGAGGAAACAGAAGAGAGGACAGCAGAGAAGAGAGAATAAAGGTGAAAAGTAGAGCGTTCCATGTAAACTTCCGACTTCAACTGTATATACAGTATATATATATATATATATATACAGTTGAAGTCGGAAGTTTACTTACACCTTAGCCAAATACATTTAAACTCAGTTTTTCACAATTCCTGACATTTAATCCTAGTAAAAATTCCCGGTCTTAGGTCAGTTAGGATCACCACTTTATTTTCAGAATGTGAAATGTCAGAATAATAGTAGAGAGAATTATTTATTTCTGATTTTATTTCTTTCATCACATTCCCCGTGGGTCAGAAGTTTACATACACTCAATTAGTATTTGGTAGCATTGCCTTTAAATTGTTTAACTTGGGTCAAACATTTCGGGGAGCCTTCCACAAGCTTCCCACAATAAGTTGGGGGAATTTTGGCCCATTCCTCCTGACAGAGCTGGTGTAACTGAGTCAGGTTTTTAGGCCTCCTTGCTTGCACACGCTTTTTCAGTTCTGTCCACACATTTTCTATAGGGTTGAGGTCAGGGCTTTGTGATGGCCACTCCAATACCTTGACTTTGTTGTCCTTAAGCCATTTTGCCACAACTTTGGAAGTATGTTTGGGGTCATTGTCCGTTTGGAAGACCCATTTGCGACCAAGCTTTAACTTCCTGACTGACGTCTTGAGATGTTGCTTCAATATATCCACATCATTTTCCCTCCTCATGATGCCATCAATTTTGTAAAGTGCACCAGTCCCTCCTGCAGCAAAGCACCCACACAACATTAGGCTACCACCCCCGTGCTTCACAGTTGGGATGGTGTTCTTCGGCTTGCAAGCCTCCCCCTTTTTCCTCCAAACAGAACGATGGTCATTATGGCCAAACAGGTCTATTTTTGTTTCATCAGACCATTTCTCCAAAAAGTACAATCTTTGTCCCCATTTGCAGTTGCAAACCGTAGTCTGGCTTTTTTATGGCGGTTTTGGAACAGTGGCTTCTTCCTTACTGAGCGGCCTTTCAGGTTATGTCGAAATAGGACTCGTTTTACTGTGGCTATAGATACTTTTGTACCGGTTTCCTCCAGCATCTTCACAAGGTCCTTTGTTGTTGTTCTGGGATTGATTTGCACTTTTCGCACCAAAGTACGTTAATCTCTAGGAGACAGAACGCATCTCCTTCCTGAGCTGTATGACGGCTGCGTGGTCCCATGGTGTTAATACTTGCGTACTATTGTTTGTACAGATGAACGTGGTACCTTCAGGCATTTGGAAATTGCTCCCAAGGATGAACCAGACTTGTTGAGGTCTACAATTTTTTTCGGAGGTCTTGGCTGATTTCTTTTGATTTTCCCATGATGTCAAGCAAAGAGGCACTGAGTTTGAAGGTAGGCCTTGAAATACATCCACAGGTACACCTCCAATTGACTCAAATGATGTCAATTAGCCTATCAGAAGCTTCTAAAGCCATGACATCATTTTCTGGAATTTTCCAAGCTTTTTAATGGCACAGTCAACTTAGTGTATGTAAACTTCTGACCCACTGGAATTGTGATACAGTGAATTATAAGTGAAATAATCTGTCTGTAAACAATTGTTGGAAAAATGACTTGTCATGCACAAAGTAGATGGCCTAACCGACTTGCCAAAACTATAGTTTGTTAACAAGAAATTTGTGGAGTGATTGAAAAACAAGTTTTAATGACTCCAACCTTAGTGTATGTAAACTTCTGACTTCAACTGTGTATATATATATATATAAGTGAGCATTGTTGCTATGCTGCTAAAACTGTTCAGTCATAATTAACAGCGTTGCTTTGTTCGCAGCCACTAGTCATAGGTGAATAATGTATTCTGTAAAAATAATTACAATACAGTAATGCACTTGCTCTTCTGTAATGTTCAGGCAATCTTATGATGGAAACCATATTCAAGGAAATCTAGTTGCACATTACTTATGTAAATTATAACCTGTTTCTTGAACACAAGTGTTTTATTAGGACAAGAATGACTGTGTAAGCTTTAGACATTGTCTCTATCACAGGTCCCCGGGTTATACTATCACCTGTGATGGTTACATGTTCAGAGTAATTGGTATGGGACGGGCATGACAAATCAATGACCTAATGATATTAACATTGTTATTTACTTATACCTCACACCACCTTTTCCTGTTGATGGTGACAAGTAATACGCGTTGAATGTAGGATTTTCACCATTGTGAAGTAAGGTGTATCTTTAAAAGTATTGAGTCAAACAAATATGGTGTACACAGTGTAACAGCACGGGGGGGCTTCATCCATCTGTGGAGATCACTGGGTGGAGATTCTCTGATTGGCTCAAATTGTCTGGAAGAGATGACGACCATTTGTAAACAAGCAGACTTAGTGGACTAGCTACTGTATATACTCAACTCCTCTTAAATGTTGACAAAGGCACATCACTTGTTGATCAAGCTAAATGATACAATGAAAGCCAATGTATGCTTCATCCGAAAATGTGGCCGGAGGCTTTGTATGGAGGGTGTGATGCAATTGCAGAGCCTTCGGAGGCATGCAGAAGCCAAATCAAGCTCCCTACCGCATCGCCGTGCGCCACAAATTTTTAACAATGCAGAGGGCTGCATATAGCTCCGCATTGACATGATTGGTTGACGGTAGGTGGGGGTGGTACGTCCTGAAGAAACACAAACTCACTTCCTTGACAACTTGCTTCAGAATAGCTCTGCTCTGCTAAGGGCAAGATGTACACTATACATAAAGTATGTGCACACCCCTTCAAATTAGTGGATTCGGCTATTTCAGCCACACTCGAGCACACAGCCATGGAATCTCTCTCCATAGTCAAACATTGGCAGTAGAATTATTTATTTTTGTACTTTTTCTCCCCAATTTTGTGATATCCATTTGGTAGTTACAGTCTTGTCTCATCGCTGCAACTCCCGTACGGATTCGGGAGAGGTTAAGGTCGTGCATCCTCCGAAACGCTACCTTGCCAAGCCGCACTGCTTCTTGACACACTGCTCGCTTAACCTGGAAGCCAGTCGCACCAATGTGCCGGAGGAAACACCGTACAGCTGGCAACCAAAGTCAGCGTGCAGACGCCCAGCCCGCCACAAAGAGTCGCTAGAGCACGATGGGACAAGGGCATCCTATCCGGCCATACCCTCCCCTAACCTGGAACAAGCTGGGCCAATTGCGCGCCGCCTCATGGGTCTCTCGGTCACGGCCTGCGATGCAGTGCCTTAGACCGCTGTGCCACTCGGGAGGCCCAGAGCTCAGTGACTTTCAATGTGGTACAGCATAGGATGCCACCTTTCCAACAAGTCAGTTCGTAAAATTTCTGCCCTCCTAGAGCTGCCCCAGTCAACTGTTATTGTGAAGTAGAAATGTCGAGGACCAACAACGGCTCAGCTGCAAAGTGTAGGCCACACAAGCTCTCAGAACGGGACAGCCAAGTGGGTTTCCATGGCCGAGCAACCGCACACAAGCCTAAGATAGCCATGCGCAATGCCAAGAGTCGGCTGGAGTAAAGCTTGCCACCATTGGACTCTGGAGCAGTGGAAACGCGTTTTCTGGAGTGATGAATCACGCTCCACCATCTGGCAGTCTGACTGACAAATCTGGGTTTGGCAGATACCAGGAGAACGCCACCTGCCCAAATGCATTGTGCCAACTGTAAAGGTTGGTGGAGGAGGAATCATGGCCTGGGGCTGTTTTTCATGGTTCGGCCTAGGCCCCTTAGTTCCAGTGAAGGGAAATATTAATGCTACAGCATACAATGACATTCTAGACTAGTGGTTCCCAAACTTTTATAGTCCCCTTCAAACATTCAACCTCCAGCTGCGTATCCCATCTAATACCAGGGTCAGTGCACTCTCAAATGTTGTTTTTTGCCATCATTGTAAGCCTGCCACACACACACACACACTATACGATACATTTATTAAACATAAAAATTTGTGTGAGTTTTTGTCACAACCCGGCTCGTGGGAAGTGACAAAGAGCTCTTATAGGACCAGGGCACAAATAATAATATTATAATAATCAATCATTTTGCTCTTTTATTTAGCCATCTTACATATAAACCTTGATTGGTTAATTGAAAATTGTGAATAACTCACCAGGTTAATGAGAAGGGTGTGCTTGAAAGGATGCAGATAACTCTGCAATGTTGGGTTGTATTGGAGAGAGTCTCAGTCTTAAATCATTTTCCACACACAGTTTGTGCCTGTATTTAGTTTTCATGCTAGTGAGGGCCGTGAATCCATTCTCACATAGGTACATGGTTGCAAAGGGCATCAGTGTCTTAACAGCGCGATTTGCCAAGGCAGGATACTCTGAGCACAGCCCAATCCAGAAATCTGGCAGTGGCTTCTGATTAAATTCAATTTTCACAGAACCGCTTGTTGCAATTTCGATGAGGCTCTCTTGTTCAGATATCGGTAAGTGGACTGGAGGCAGGGCATGAAAGGGATAACGAATCAAGTTGTTTGTGTCATCCGTTTCAGGAAAGTACCTGAAAATTATGTTCAGTAAAGAGAACTTTAAGCTCATCTCTCAATTTTAAAAAAGCATGTCAATACTTTGCCCCTTGATAACCAGCGCCCTTCTGTATGTTGTAAAACCGTTACATGGTCGCTGCCCATATCATTGCATAGTGCAGAAAACACACAAGAGTTCAGGGGCCTTGCTTTAACAAAGTTAACCATTTTCACTGTAGTGTCGAAAATGTCTTTCAAGCTGTCAGGCATTCCCTTTGGGAGCAAGAACCTCTCGGATGATGCTGCAGTGTACCCAAGTAGTGTCGGGAGTAACTGCTTGCACGCGCGTTACCACTCCACTATGTCTCCCTGTCGTGGCTTTTGCGCCATCACTACAGATACCAACACATCTTGACCACCAAAGTCCATTTGATGTCACAAAGCTGTCCAGTACTCTAAAAATATCCTCTGCTGTTGTCCTGGTTTGCAGAAGAGGATGTCTTCCTTAATTGACCCCCCATAAACGTAACGGACATATACCAGGAGCTGTGCTGTGCCCGCCACGTCTGTTGACTCATCCAGCTGTAACGCATAGAATTCACTGGCTTGTATGCGAAGCTGTAATTGTTTCAAAACATCTCCTGCCATGTCACTGATGTGTTGTGAAACAATGTTGTTTGATGAAGGCATTGTCTGTACAGTTTTTTGGGCCTTTTCACCCAGCATTGCCCCAGCCATATCTGCGGCAGCAGGAAGAATTATGTCCTCCACAATAGTATGGGGCTTGCCTGTCCTAGCCACTCGGTAGCTCACCATATAAAGTGCTTCTAGCCCCTTCTTATTAATGTTATCTGTAGTTTTTATGCATGTCTTACTACTCGAAAATTGTCTTAATTCTCACTCAAAAAACTCCTGTGGCTTATTTTTCAAATTGGCTGATGGTTTCATTTTATTTTTGGCAGTGAAAGGTACTCAGGCGAGAAAATAACATCTCACCCAAATGTATGCCCCCGATGGAAAATATAAATGGACTGTTCGAAATGTGACTTTAAAAAAAAGGATACACTACCGTTCAAAGGTTTGGGGTCACTTAGAAATGTTGTTGTTTTTGTGTACAATGTAGACATTGTTAATGTTGTAAGTGACTATTGTAGCTGATTTTTTATGGAATATCTACATAGACGTACAAAGGCCCATTTTCAGCTCCAACCAGAATAGAAAGAGTGGGAGGTCCCGGTGCCTAACTGAGCATGAGGACAAGTACATTAGAGTGTGTAGTTTGAGAAACGGACGCCTCACAAGTCCTCAACTTCATTAAATAGTACCTGCAAAACACCAGTCTCAACGTCAACAGTGAAGAGGCGACTCCGGCATGCTGGACTTCTCGGCAGAGTTCCTCTGTCCAGTGTCTGTGTTCTTTTGCCCATCTTAATCTTTTATTTTTATTGGCCAGTCTGAGATATGGGTTTTTCTTTGCAAGGCCAGCATCCCGGAGTCGTCTCTTCATTGTTGACATTGAGACTGGTGTTTTGCGGGTACTATTTAATGAAGCTGCCAGATGAGGACTTGCGAGGCATCTGTTTCTCAAACTAGACACTGTAATGTACTTGTCCTCTTGCTCAGTTGTGCACCGGGGCCTCCCACTCCTCTTTCTATTCTGGTTAGAGCCACTATAGTACAGAGCGTTGTACCAGATCTTCAGTTTCTTGGCAATTTCTTGCATGGAATAGCTTTCATTCCTCAGAACAAGAATAGACCAACAAGTTTCAGAATAAAGTACTTTGTTTCTGGCCATTTTGAGTCTGTAATCAGTTTTCAGCCATGCTAACATAATAGCAAAAGGGTTTTCTAATGATCAATTAGCCTTTTAAAATGAAAAACTTGGATTAGCTAACACAACGTGCCATTGGAACACAGGGGTGATGGTTGTTGATAATGGCCCTCTGTACGCCTATGTAGATATTCCATAAAAAATCAGCTACAATAGTCATTTACAACATTAACAATGTCTACACTGTATTTCTGATCAATTTGACGTTATTTTAATGGACAAAAAATGCTTTTCTTTCAAAAACAAGGATATTTCTGTGACCCCATACTTTTGAACGGTAGGGTATATACAGTTGAAGTCTGAAGTTTACATACACCTAGGTTGGAGTCATTAAAACTTGTTTTTCAACCACTCCACAAATTTCTTGTTAACAAACTATAGTTTTGGCAAGTCAGTTAGGACGTCTACTTTGTGCATGACACAAGTCATTTTTCCAACAATTGTTTACAGACAGATTATTTCACTGTATCACAATTCTAGTGGGTCAGACGTTTACATACACTAAGTTGACTGGGCCTTTAAACAGCTTGGAAAATTCCAGAAAATTATGTCTTGGCTTTAGAAGCTTCTGATAGGCTAATTGACATCATTTGAGTCAATTGGAGGTGTACCTGTGGATGTAGTTCAAGGCCTACCTTCAAACTCAGTGCCTCTTTGCTTGACATCATGGGAAAATCTAAAGAAATCAGCCAAGAACTCAGAAAACAAAATTGGACACCTCCACAAGTCTGGTTCATCCTTGGGAGCAATTTCCAAATGCCTGAAGGTACCACGTTTATCTGTACAAACAATAGTACGCAGGTATAAACACCATGGGACCACGCAGCCATCATTGCGCTCAGGAAGGAGACGCATTCTGTCTCCTAGAGATGAACGTACTTCAAAAAGTGCAAATAAATTCCAGAACAACAGCAAAGGACCTTATGAAGATGCTGGAGGAGTCCTATATCGACATAACCTGAAAGGCCGCTCAGCAAGGAATAAGCCACTGCTCCAAAACCGCCATAAAAAAGCTAGACTACGGTTTACAATTGCACATGGGGACAAAGATCGTACATTTGGAGAAATGTCCACTGGTCTGATGAAACAAAAATATAAATGTTTGGCCATAATGACCATCGTTATATTTGGAGGAAAAATGGGGAGGCTTGCAAGCCGAAGAACACCATCCCAACCTTGAAACACGGGGGTGGCAGCATCATATTGTGAGGGTGCTTTCTTCCAAATGGACAATGATCCCAAGCATACTTCCAAAGTTGTGGCAAAATGGCTTAAGGACAACAAAGTCAAGGTATTGGAGTGGCCACCACAAAGCCCTGACCTCAATCCTATAGAAAATTTGTGGGCAGAACTGAAAAGGCGTGTGCGAGCAAGGAGGCCTACAAACCTGACTCAGTTACACCAGCTATGTCAGGAGGAATGGGCCAAATTCACCCAACTTATTGTGGGAAGCTTGTGGAAGGCTAGCTGAAGAGTTTGACCCAAGTTAAACAATTTAAAGCTAATGCTACCAAATACTAATTAAGTGTATGTAAACTTCTTACCCACTGGGGATGTGATGAAAGAAATACAAGCTGAAATAAATCATTTTCGCCACTATTATTCTGACATTTCACATTCTTAAAATAAAGTAGTGGGGGAACAAAATGGCGCCGTAGAGAGAACACGGTGTTTCAGCGAGCTCACGCGGTATTCGTAAATGTATATTCTTACATTAATCTCCTAGCTTGAAAAAGTGGTAGAATTGGCTAAATAAGTTACCCTACAATGAGTCTTGGCGACTATTTCTCAAAAATCTCCGACAACATGCCCAACAGAACTACTAAGAAGTCAACCAAATCCGCCATCCCTGTAGACGTGCAGGAGGAGCTAGCTAACGTTAGCGAAGCTAACAACATTGCGGATCCAGGCACAATGGACCTGGTGATTCAAAGGATGACGGATAACATTACTAAAGTGATCGATGTTAAGATAAGAACGGTCCTGGAAGCAATAGCAGGCCATTCGGCTGAACTACAGAGGGTTGTCAAACGTGTTGATGAGGCGGAAGGAAGAATTGCTACTGTGGAAACTTCAACTACATCCATGGACACTAAGACAAAAGCACTTGAGAAACAGGCGCGCGAAATGGCGGAGCACATTGACGACTTGGATAATCGAGGACGCAGATGCAACATCCGTGTTGTGGGACTCCCGGAAAATTCTGAAGGGACACGTTCAGTAAACATTTTTGAGGAATGGATCCCTGGCTACCTACAAATGGACACTAAGGCTGGTCGTGTGAAGCTAGACAGAGCACATCGCTCTCAAGCACCGATACCCGGTCCCAATCAGCGCCCACGGCCAGTGGTTATAAAGTTCCACAACTTTACCGACAAGCAGCGCGTCATGGATGCGGCTAGAAACATCGGTTCTGACGGTAGTCAACGTAAAGGTCCAAAGGTCTCATTCTTCAATGATTATTCCACAGCGGTTGTACGAAGGCGCAAAGCGTTTGATGAGGTGAAGGCTCGACTCAAGAGAATGAAGATGGACTACGCACTGCTGTACCCGGCCACATTGAAGATTATGGTCAACGAATCGCCTAAAAAAACTCTACACATCTGAAGAGGCTGCTGCGTTTATTGACTCTCTCGGGTAAATAACCTTAAGCTGCACCTCCGCAGCATTGGATAACGTTTTATTTTATTTTAATCTGATCATGAAAAAAGAAAATATTGATATTGCCCTGTTGCAAGAAACTCATTTGAATGATAAGGAGCATCTGAAATTACAACAAGGGGGGTTTGGTCAAGTGTTTTTCTCATCATTTACATCCAGAAGTAGAGGTGTAGCAATTCTTGTGAAAAAGAACCTACCACTTAACCTGTTGGGTCTAGGGGGCAGCATTTGCACGTCTGGATAAAAAAAATGTACCCGATTTAATCTGGTTACTAATTCTACCCAGTAACTAGAATATGCATATACTTATTATATATGGATAGAAAACACTCTAAAGTTTCTAAAACTGTTTGAATGGTGTCTGTGAGTATAACAGAACTCATTTGGCAGGCAAAACCCTGAGACATTTTCTGACAGGAAGTGGATACCTGATGTGTTGTATTGACTTTAAACCTATCCCATTGAAAAACACAGGGGCTTAGGAATATTTTGGCACTTCCTATTGCTTCCACTAGATGTCACCAGCCTTTACAAAGTGTTTTGAGTCTTCTGGAGGGAGATCTGACCGAACAAGAGCCATGGAACGATGACGTCCCATTAGACACCTGGCGCGCGAGTTCATGTTGGGTACCCTCGTTCCAATACGTTATAAAAGAGTATGCATTCGTCCACCTTGAATATTATTCATGTTCTGGTTAAAAAAGGCCCTAATGATTTATGCTATACAACGTTTGACATGTTTGAACGAACGGAAATATATTTTTTCCCCTCGTTCATGACGAGAAGTCCGGCTGGCTTACATCATGTGCTAACGAGACGGAGATTTTTGGACATAAATGATGAGCTTTTTTGAACAAAACTACATTCGTTATGGACCTGTGATACCTGGAAGTGACATCTGATGAAGAGAATCAAAGGTAATGGATTATTTACATAGTATTTTCGATTTTAGATCTCCCCAACATGACGTCTAGTCTGTATCGCAACGCGTATTTTTCTGGGCGCAGTGCTCAGATTATTGCAAAGTGTGATTTCCCAGTAAGGTTATTTTTAAATCTGGCAAGTTGATTGCGTTCAAGAGATGTAAATCTATAATTCTTTAAATGACAATATAATATTTTACCAATGTTTTCTAATTTTAATTATTTAATTTATGACGCTGACTTGACTGCCGGTTATTGGAGGGAAACGATTTCCTCAACATCAATGCCATAGTAAAACGCTGTTTTTGGATATAAATATGAACTTGATAGAACTAAAAATGCATGCATTGTCTAACATAATGTCCTAGGAGTGTCATCTGATGGAGATTGTAAAAGGTTAGTGCATCATTTTAGCTGGTTTTATGGTTTTGGTGACCCTGTCTTTGACTTGACAAAACATTACACACAACTCTTGTAAATGTACTGTCCTAACATACTCTAAATTTATGCTTTCGCCGTAAAACCTTTTTGAAATCGTAAAACGTGGTTAGATTAAGGAGATGTTTATCTTTCAAATGGAGTAAAATAGTTGTATTTTTGAAAAATTTGAATTTTGACATTTATTTGGATTCAAATTTGCCGCTCTTGAAATGCACCTGCTGTTGATGGAGTGCACCACGGGTGGCACGCTAGCGTCCCACCTAGCCCCAAGAGGTTTTAAGGTCTTGAAGTGTGTGAAAGATAAATTGGGTCGCTTTGTTATAATTGCAGTGGTTGGAGGAGATTTTAATTGTTTGTTGAACCCCCTTATTGATAAGTTTCCCAGTGGTATAGCCTCACTCTCTCCTCAAGCTAAGTCACTTACAGCTATTTGTGATGATCTGGGGTATGCTGATGTTTGGAGAGCTTTTCATCCCTCCAACAGAGAGTTCACTTTTTTCTCTGCACCTCATGGATGTCAGACTAGAATAGATTACTTTTTTATGCCCAGGACGTCGCTGCAGTCTGTTTTATCCGCTAGGATAGGAAGCATAGTCATATCTGATCATGCGGAGGTGATCCTGGACATAAAACTCAACGGGGCATTCAATCAGGCAAGACATTGGAGGTTGAATATAACCATTCTTAAAGACCATACATTCACATCATATTTTATTACAGAGTTTAAAGCATTTTTCTCTATTAACTCTCAATCAACAGATAACCCCTCACTCCTTTGGGAAACCTGCAAGGCGTACGCCAGGGGTCTGATTATGTCATACGCAGCCACTAAGAGGCGGAAAAAGCGTGAAAAGCAAAAAAACACTAGAGGGTGAATTAGGAACTAAAGAGAAGGACTACATTAAAACTCCCACTCCTGCCCTATTAAAGGAAATATCAGTCCTTAGATCAACGTTGGACTCTCTCCTAACACAGGACGCTGAATAGAAAATGAGATTTGTCAAGCAAAAGCTATATGAACATGGCGATAAGCCAGGAAAGTACTTGGCGTACCTAGCTAAAAAGAGAGCTGACTCACAGTCAATTGCGGCTATTACTGATTCTGATGGCAATCATTTATATGAAAATAAATTGATAAATGACTCATTTAAGAAATTTTATGCAAATCTTTATGCCTCAGAACTGCCAAATGACGCACCCAAGTTAATGGAGAACTTATTTTCTAAGATTGAGCTCCCTACTATCTCCGAAGAACAGAGGTCTCTCCTTAATGCCCCTATTACTGAGAAAGAGATAATGTCCGCAATTAAGAATCTGCAAAATGGTAAGGCCCCAGGACCGGACGGGTTTTGTAGTGAGTTCTATAAAGAGTTCCATGGCCTGATCCTTGAGCCATTGCGTGATATGTTTAACCACTCATTTTCAAATGACCAGCTTCCCCAAACGCTGCGAGAAGCCAACATATCACTTATTCTCAAAAAGGGAAAATGTCCGGAGTCTTGTTCCTCGTACAGACCAATTTCCCTTCTGAATGTGGATAGAAAATTGCTTTCTAAAATTCTAGCCACAAGATTAGAGGACTCACTGCCACTAATTGTGAAAGGAGACCAAACTGGCTTCATTAAGGGCCGTAGGTCATGTAACAATGTCAGACGGCTTCTTAATGTAATTCAAGTCTACCAACGAAGTGCTATGGATGGTCTTGTGCTCTCCCTAGATGCTGAGAAAGCATTTGATCGTGTGGAGTGGTCTTACCTATTCTTTGCTCTAAATAAATTTGGTCTGGGGGACAACTTTATAAAATGGGTGAAAGTTTTATATGAAGATCCTCAGGCTGCTGTCCTTACTAATAGACTAAGGTCAAATAGCTTCTCTATACACAGAGGTACCAGACAGGGCTGTCCTTTGTCCCCCCTCCTATTTGCACTCGTTATGGAACCACTGGCCGAGGCCATCAGGGTAACGCCTGCTATACAGGGGCTGCTCATTGGTGATGTTCACCATAAAATAAGCTTGTATGCTGATGATGTCCTGATATTCATTTCTAATCCCGAGTCTTCAATCACATCTCTTATTAATATTATAGAGTTATTCAGTGAATTCTCAGGCTACAAGATTAACTTAACTAAATCAGAGGCTATGCCACTTGGTAACCTTCACTCTGTACCTAATACTTCTCCCCCCTTCCCTTTTAAATGGTCTCCCTCAGGTTTTACGTATCTGGGTATATTTGTAACTCCTAAATTCCAACAAATGTACAAAGCCAATTTTGTTCCCTTGTTTGACACAATAAGACAGGATCTGGAGCGCTGGAACTCTCTTCCGATTTCATGGTTGGGTAGAATATCCCTCTTGAAAATGAACATTTTACCTAGGCTACTTTATCCAATCCAAATGATCCCAGTATTACTCTCCAATAAGGTAATAAAGGATGTAAATGGATGGCTAAGTTCCTTTATATGGAGTAAACGCAAGTCAAGACTTAAGATGGCAATATTGAAGCTGCCAAGTTCTATGGGTGGCTTGGATCTGCCCAATATCAGGTTCTATCAGTGGTGTGCCCACCTATGTTATATTTCAGACTGGATCACAAATGATGACTCCTCTATTTGGTTATACATTGAGACTTCTCTTTCGAAATACCCTTTACAGGATCTTTTATTTTTCACAAGTTTCAAGTCTGTAAAAGATCACTGTAACAACCCCATTACACTTAACACACTCAAAGTATGGAGGTCAGTTCAACGTTTCCTGGGAAGGTCCAAACTAACCTCTGCTCTTACCCCAATTCTTAACAACCCAGATTTTGTCCCAGGATTGCTGGATGCTGGCTTTAACGTTTGGCTTAATAAGGGCATACGCAGACTAAATGACTTATTTGCGGATAAGATTTTATTGTCATTTGAGCAGATGGTCGAGAAATATCAACTCCCAAAGCAGGACTTTTTCCATTTCCTACAAGTAAGACATTATATTCTGAAGAGCACCACCTTAATTGGCAACCCTGATATGTCTGTCATTGAAAGAATGCATTTTTTCCCACAAAGAAAAATGTCTGTAAGTCTGTTTTATGATGCTTTAAGGTCCTTTTCCGCTGTCGACACACAGAGGGTGAAACAAGTGTGGGAGAAAGAACTGTCTGTTACTATTGACGAAGAGATGTGGGAGGACATTTGGAAATATGCAAAAACAATATCTATATGTAATCATACTAGAGCAATTCAATTAAGAATAATACACAGATTGCATATATCCCCAAACCGCAGACATGCTTTTAGCTCCTCTTCCTCTTCTCCTCAATGTCTTAAATGTAAAACTGATACAGGCACCCTAACACATTGTTTATGGTCATGTACCAAAATACAAAGATATTGGTCTGGTGTTCTGCAAGAAATTGAAAAGATCCTAGGGGTCGATCTAGAATTGGACCCAGTTTCTCTACTGTTAGGTCTCCCTAGTAGGCATGTTACTTCTGTGGGTAAGAGGAGGCTTTACAACATCCTCACCTTCGCAGCGAGGAAAAACATACTTTTACAGTGGATTAGTGATAAGGTTCCCTCTATTAAAGATTGGCATAAGATACTATTTGAATGGGTGCCAGCTGGAATATCTGACATGTACATTGCATTCTAAGACAGATCAGTTCTACAAAGTATGGGAACCTTACCTATATTACCTAGAACCTGAAGTATCAGCTATTATGCTGCAGGGATTCTCTTAGAATGGTGATCTATGTATTTCAGAATTACACTGTACGGTCAATGTGGGGAACCCAACTTCTTGGTTAAACTGAGCTTTTTTTAATTTAATTACATTTTTTCTGTTTATGTTTGTTTAAAATGTATGTATTGAGAGACGCAATGAGGGGGATGGGGTGAGAGAAGCGCTGAGCGGGGTGAGGAAAATGGTGTGTGTGTGTGTGTACGTGCGTGCATACATACGGATATGTGTAAGTGAGTGCTGTTTTTTTTTTGCCTTGTCCTTGTATCTCTTAATATGGGTGAAAATTGTGAAACTCCAATAAAAAATATTGTTACAAAAAAAAATAAAGTAGTGATCCTAACTGACCTAAAACAGGGAATTTTTACGAGGATTAAATGTCAGGAATTGTGAAAACTGAGTTTAAATGTATTTGGCTAAGGTGTATGTAAAGTTCCGACTTCAACTGTATATCTATATATAAAAAAAAAATGTGGATCACATTTTTATTTGGCATACCCCAGATTGGGAATACCTCTTCTAGACGATTCTGTGCTTCCAAATTTGTGGCAACAGTTTGGGGAAGGCCCCTTCCTGTTACAGCATATCAATGCCCCCATGCACAAAGCGAGGTCCATACAGAAATGGTTTGTCAAGATCGGTTTGGAAGAACTTGACTGGCCTGCACAAAGCCCTAACCTCAGCCCCATCGCACAGCTTTGGGAGGGATTGGAACGCCGACTGCGAGCCAGGCCTAATCGCCCAACATCAGTGCCCGACCTCACTAACGCTCTGGTGGCTGACTAGAAGGAAGTCCCCGCAGCAATGTTCCGACATCTCATGGAAAGCCTTCCCAGAAGAGTAGAGGCTGTTATAGCAGCAAAGGGGGGACCAACTCCATATTAATGCCCATGATTTTGGAATGAGATGTTCGACGAGTGGGTGTCCACATAACTTTGGCCATGTAGTGTATCTTCATCACCATCAGCTACCATAAATATTACCTCCCCACAGCAGCAGATAAAAGGCTAATTTAAATCATTAGTTGAGTTATGGTATTGTAGAATTGAATTCACCATTCATTAGTGACATACCAGTTAAACCTATCCTCTAATGGATCTGTGTTCTCCTTAAAAGCGTCTCAGCAGAACTGCATCTAAGGGGGATCCCTTGCAGTACAGTCTCTCTGAGGGAGGCTGTTTATTCTCCACATCATAAACCTAGTTGCCTTCCTATTTTCACCTATGCCCCTTAGGCTGTGTTTACACAGGCAGCCCAATTCAGTTTTTTTTTCACTAATTGGTCTGATGTGAAAAGATCTGCGATTGATCAAATGACCAATTAGTAGAAAAAAAATATCAGAATTGGACTGCTTGTGTAAACACAACCTAAGAGGCATAGTGTGAAAATAGGTGAATATTGAAGTGAATTAAGGGACTTTTCTGCAAGATTATACAGAAAATACTGACAGCCTGATATTGTGAAGATTAATGGACTCATGTCAGCTCTATCCATTACATTCCTATCTGCTGCGTTGTGAACTTTCACTCCACTGAACACTCCCCAGATGACCACACCCTCCCTGCTTTGTAGGCATGTCACAATCTGAAACAGAAAGCCTTTTGCCTTTACATGGAACAGCTGTGCCCACAAAAGGCATTAAATATAGATGTGACACATTACGCATTCAAGTTATTGACACGATCCGACTTCTGTGTATCTATGGTGACAGATATAGGTTTGGTCAACCTCAAACAGAAGGGTCAAAGTATACCTCCCACTAAAATAATCACACCAACTGAAGTTTTATTCTGATTCAAGTTATTTCAATTTAAAAAGTGGATGTTTAGTTATGGGTTTTCCTTATCCAAAGATGAATTACAGACCCTCATAGTTATGGTGTCAAACAGGATGTTTATTAACTATAGTATGATCACAAATACCATCTGTTAATAAATTATTCTAGTTCTAAATACACCACTTATCTGGATTAAGATAAACATTTCAAACTGGTACAAATTCAAACATTTTAAACAAGCTCCATAGGGCATTAATAAATTACATTGCTGGGTCAGTCAGTAAGGCATACAAAAGAACATTACATACATTAATGTTGAGGTTAATAACTATATTCAATATAAAAATCAGTGCAACAGTGTTGAGGTACAGTGCAGGTAGAATTTGATGCCAAATCCTATTGGCCTAGGACCACCATCTTTTCATTATAATTGACCTAAAACCATATGTCGCATTGCAACCAATCAAAAGTTCTCATTAGGAAGGTAGGGTAAAACATTTATGTTTAGAGCTCATGGACCAGTGGCACGGCTGATGTTGAAGTGCTTAGCAAATTTGCCCGAATCGTGTCTCTGTGTGATTGACTGAAGCAGTAGCCAATGGCCTGCTCTGTTTCCTGGATCCTCTTTCGGAACCGGTCTCTATCACGGGCTAATTCCTCCCATGGTCCTTTGCGAGACATCTGCCGGGCAAAGGGCCAAGTATGCATCACATGGACCTGGACAAGTGGTGAGAACCGCACCTAAAATACACAAACAGGTACACACGTGTCAGATGAGAGCATTTGACTGCAGTGTTGGGAGACAGTCACGCAACATTAACTGGAAGTGAAATCTCCGCTGACTCATGACTCTTGTATCACATGACAGGTTTAGTCATTACAACCTCTTGCTTAGCAACAACAATAAACAAGGGCTTGGGGAAGCACACAAGTAAGCCTACGCTGTGTACGAGGTAGATGAGTCATTGACTGACCTCACCATCAACTATACTACAAGTTATATTAGGGTGATTCCACACTAGCAGGAAATATATTTTTGGTAACTCAGATTGTTCTGGCAATTCTCACATGGAAACTTCATTTGGGAGGAAGGCTGTTTAACATGCTTTTTACATTTGTATCCCAAACAATCTGTACTTAATACAGACATCGTGGTGGCATTATGCTCCATAGTGTGCTCTAAAATATGGAGTATGTCTGGATTCTGAAATACAATGGTTGACATTTATTCAACATTAAAAATATTAATCTCAAAACTACCCCTTTTATTTTGTTCATTTTAAGAATCGTTTGGAACAATATACTCTACAAGTACATCATATTTCCAGAAGGGGCTCTCTGCTAATGCTGAAGTTATGATACATTTTATGAGCATCACCAACAAACACAGTGAGTGGTAAATGGATTGAAATGGAACTCCATCTGCTGGTGATTTGCTGAAGTCGCAATCCTAAAGGAGGTCTGTGATTGGTTAATGACCTATAACTTCACTTTCTATGTATAAAATGGATTATATCATTAAGAAGTACCAGAGAACCCACTCTGGAAATTTGACATGTTTAAAGAGAATATTGTTCTAAACAATGTCAAATGTTAGCTAACTCAAAATAGTGTAACAGATTCATATTTAATGTTGAATAAATTAATGTGATTTTTCTTCTCAGAATCTAGACATAATCCATATTTGAGAGCTCACTATACTGATACTATAATGACACCAAGATGTTGTCGGTTCACAGGTCTTAAAGGAGGCATGTATAAGTCTAAAAATGGCCTCTCATGATTCTCTCAAAAACAGTTTGTGATACAAATGGAAGCATATCAAACATCCTTTCTCACCCAATTAAGTTTGTGAAAATTGCCAAAACAATCTAGAATTCCAGAAAAATATTTGCGCTCCCGCTAGTGTGGAATCACCCATTACCTTTTTATATATTTGTTTTGTATTTCTGAGTAAATAAGTGGTTCCCCCTTACTAATATTCAGTTCCTAATATTCAAGTATTATGAACTGGATGTCTTGTTTGTTCATGTTTAGCCAATATGTAAACTTGAGCTATTAATAGTACATCATGTTTACTTGCACATTTTTATATGGGCGATGTGATAGACATATCATTTTTAAGGTGGTAAATCTAGAACTATAGACTGAGGGATGTAGAACATGGAAAACTAATAACCTTTTTCAGAGGGTGGTTGAACTTCTCCTGAGGTTGTCCTTGTCCTCCTGTTACTTTAGCTTCAGGTCTCCTCCAGGGCACTAGTGTAGTAGCTGGGTGGTAATGCTGCTTTAGCGGTCTCTTCGGTAGACAAGGCTGTGTGTGCCTGGTTGTTTGGAGGCTTTTGGCCACAACGTCCCTCTGTTTACCCTGGCCGGGTGGTGTCTGTGTGGGGCAGGTCTGTGGGGTGAGTGGGTCTCCAGTGCTGAAGGCAGGTGGCTCTGTGGTTGTAGGGGAGCTCTGGAGGCAGGCACGGAAGTTCAGAGGGTGGTAAGGGTCTTCATTTTGGGAGCGGGACCTCCATAGCTGCTCCTCTGTGTCATCCTCAGAGGAGGAAGGGCCAGGGGTCTCGCTGTCAACAGTGTCAGAAGAACATGAGGCCCTTTCAGCCTCCTGGGACTGTGTAAGCGTTTTGTCTGTGTGAGGGACTGAGCTGGCTACAGATGCCGTGAAACACAGGGGGTTGTATGGGTCGATGGGGCTGGTGAAGAGCTCCCAGAGCCTCTTGCTCTCCTCTTCGTCCAGGTCTGCGCACGAACCATCAGAACTCCCCCAGCTGCTTTCGCTATCTGAACGACTGGTCCAGATGTTCAAGCCACCGAGGGTCTCTTGAAGTTCTTCACCCGGCCGGCCTGACAAGTTACAGTCGAGGCCGCCGCCAACTTGATCGTCATTTTTTGTTTCCCCCATATTGGAGCAGCTTGAATTGCAGGGGGGGAAAGAGAAGGGGTTGTAAGGGTCGCTGAAGATGCCCTTCGGGAGTCCCTGGCCTTTACTGTCCTCACTGTCAAACGCTCCCATGTTTCGGTCATCCTCTTTACCCCAGTAAGCACTCAGATCCTCTTCGGGGTTGTCATGTTTGGTTTTGAAGTCAAACGCTTTCTCCTTGCGACACGTTTCATCCAAGCTGGAACTCCTGTGAGTGCTGCACACTAACAGGTTACAGTCACCTGGAAAGCCCATTTTACAGCTGGGGTGGTGTCCAAGGTAAAGTCCATAATCGCTATCCATCCTGGCACGGGACACAAAGTCGTCCACCAATCCGCAACACATCGCCTCAGCCTGCAGGCTGGACAGAAAGGACCCTGTGTGGGAATTTCCAGAGACAGAGTTGATTCTTAGGTGAACTTCAAACCTGAACATATGGAAAACTGTTGAAAGAAAAAGAACAATAGGTTAGGTTACCCATATAAATTTGCCCAAAAGTCCCTCTTTTTACCTGATTAACCCATAGACTGTATGGATTAAACAATGTACAAACAAATTGTTGAGTGGTTCTATGTCCGGTATTGTTATTTGGACAATAACTAGCCTACCAACCCATTCTCCCCTCCAAATGTTTTATAAAATAAGGACATTAATGAACTTGTTATATTGTTAGTCGCCAGTTTTACGGTACCAGGTCAAAACAAGTTACAATCCGTGCGACCAGGGCCACATTCCCCCACACATACAAAATGAAGTGAGGTTTCTGTATAAAAAAATGTATTTTATTTAACCAGATATACTAGTTGAGAAAAAGTTCTCATTTGCAACTGCGACCTGGCCAAGATAAAGCAAAGCAGTTCGACACATACAACACAGAGTTACACATGGAAATGAACGTTACTGTACCTGACAAGAAACTGTAGTAAATGACATGGACCAACAAACGAAGTTGTTCCCACAGTATGGTCCGTATATGCATGATCCACCGTAGGAGTGCCATACCACCGACGCCAAAACTGTCCATCGCAGGTCGATGAGAACTAGTCGTAGAAGAATTGATGCCACTTGAGGCCATTTTAACTCGAGCCATGTCTATCATTCGAAGAATTATCCTCACGTATTCTGATATCGCTCGTCGAAAACAACTAGATTACTCGCCCTCGTCAGTTGTCGTACTGTATGAAAAGGCTTCATTTTCCCCTGAAGTATTACTTTCTACGTATATAAAATATCTCAAACGTTGACTAGTAGTGCAGGCATATTTTCAGTTGTGTTGTTGTAGTAGAGTGAATGTCGAACGACCGCGACGACACTACCCTTAAATAAACAAGTTCGCGTCGTCATATCATGCTGTGATTGGACAAGGTACGCGTCAGTCACATCCAAGTACCGCCTCCTCATTGTAAACTCTCCCTCCACTCACGTGACTCAGTGACGCAGGGAAAGTGCATGGGAAGTGCATGGAAAGTTCCCGGAAATTCTCCATGGTTGCCTCTTTAGTTCAGTCGAAAAATAAACGTATGACATCACAATAACACAAATAGAAGCTGCCACTATATATCCATATTATGCCTCATTAAATAAATACAAGACAAATAAATATCTGAATCCCAATTATTTATTAATCCAAAACGTGATGATGATTATGCCACCAAAGCAGAAGCTGTCGAGGACTCGCTGTAGAAGAAACAAAAAGGAAATGATTAGAGACAGGAAAACGCAATAATACTCTCACAAACCAAAAGTGAACCACCTAGCCAACCATGAAGAGAATACAAACAACTGCTTTCCATTTCAATTTACAACACAAATCAGGGCACCCCACTTCAACATAAAAAAAAATAATAATAATAATGATTCACATTCGAATTGGTTATATTTGACCCAAGATCAGACAACCCGGAACTAAACCATGGTTAGAGTGTATAATACAGTGCTATATGAAGGGGACTGGCAGAGTTGGCAGTGCAGCCACTCTGATAATTGACCTCCAGCATTCCCCTGTCACAACAGAAATATCTCAGCTCTTACAGGACAAAGAGCAGGACAATGAGTTGTGCAGGAGTCATAGCGACCAAATGAAATGGCATAGACAGAGGTCTGGTACAGTAATATAATGGGCATGTTATGAAGCAATTTGAGCTTAATTAAGTATGGCAGACTATGTTTGCCATACAAAAGATCAGTAATTGTGTTTACTGGTACATACTACTTCCAGTTGGGAGCAAGTACTCTCTTGGTCTTGTAGTAACGGGCCAGTCTGTGGATCCTGCTCTCGGTGAGAATCAGGCGGAACTTGGCATCTTTGTCCTGCAAAAAAAACAGGGGTACAGATATTAGCATCTCTAGAAACAAAGTAGCTTAACAAGCTATTCTTAAAGAGTGCGCACATGACTCAAACCTACATGCAGTACAAAAACACCAGACCCAGACAGGAGAGTGCTGTCCCTGATATGGCTCAAAACTTAACACATCTTGTGAGAGACAAAAACGTGTTTACATCGGTCGGCCTACTTTTGACGATTGTGCGATAGGGGTCACTTCGGCCTTCAGATGTAAATATACTGAACAAAAATATAAAACGCAACATGCAACAATTTCAATGATTTTATATAGTTACAGTTCATATGAGGGAATCAGTCATTTGAAATGAATTCAGTAGGCCCTAATCTATTGATTTCACATGACTGGGAATACAGATATGCATGTGCTGGTCACAGATACCTTAAAAAAAGCTAGGGGCGTGGATTAGAAAACCAGTCAGTATCTGGTGTGACCACCATTTGCCTCATGCAGCGCGACACATCTCCTTTGCATAGAGTTGATCGGGCTGTTGATTGTGGCCTGTGGAATGTTGTCCTACTCCTCTTCAATGTCTGTGCCAAGTTCCTGGATATTGGTGGGAACTGGAACACACTGTACGACAGCGTGTTCCACAATCAACGTTGATCCAGAGCATCCTAAACATGCTCAGTGGGTGACATGTCTGGTGAGTATGCAGGCCATGGAAGAACTGCGACATTTTCAGCTTCCTGGAATTGGGAACAGAGACTTGCGACATGGGGCTGTGCATTATCATGCTGAAACATAAGGTGATTAATTAATTATATTAATTATTAAAAATAAAAAATGAAATAATACATTTACTAAAGTATTCAGACCCTTTACTCAGTACTTTGTTGAAGCACCTTTTGCAGCGATTACAGCCTCGAGTCTTCTTGGGTATAACGCTACAAGCTTGGCGCACATGTATTTGGGGAGTTTCTGCCATTCTTCTCTGGTCCCGTGTGGCTCAGTTGGTAGAGCATGGTATTTGCAACGCCAGGGTGTGGGTTCGATTCCCACGGTGGACCAGTACGGAGAAAAAAAAATGTATGAAATGTATGCATTCACTACTGTAAGTCGCTCTGGATAAGAGCGTCTGCTAAATGACTAAAATGTAATGTAAAATGTGATGGTGACGGATGAATAGCACGACAATGGGCCTCAGGATCTCGTCACAGTATCTGTTTATTCAAATTGCCATCGATAAAATGCAATTTTGTCCGTTGTCCGTAGCTTATGTCTGCCCATACCATAACCCCATCGCCACCATGGGGCACTCTGTTCACAACGTTGACATCAGAAAACCGCTCACCCACACGATACAGGTGGTCTGTGATTGTGTACCTTTCGGTTACTTTCCCAACGCACTAACCACTAGGCTACCTGCCGCCCGTCCAAGATAATCCATCCACCTGACAGGTGTGGCATATCAAGAAGCTGATTAAACAGCATGAACATTACACAGGTGCACCGTGTGCTGGGGACAATAAAAGGCTAGTCTAAAATGTTCAGTTTGTCACACAACACAATGCCACAGATGTCTCAAGTTTTGAGGGAGTGTGCAATTGGTATGCTGACAGCAGGAATGTCCATCAGAGCTGTTGCCAGAGAATTGAATGTTTAATTCTCTACCATAAGCCTCGTCTAACCTCGTTTTAGAGAATTTGCCCAATTTGCCCAAGTGGTCTGTGATTGTGTACTGCCATATTCTCTAAAACGAGGTTGGTCGAGGCTTATCTCATCGCTGCAACTCCCGTACAGATTCGGGAGAGGTTAAGGTCATGCATTCTCCGAAACACGACACCGCCAAGCCGCACTGCTTCTTGACACACTGCTCGCTTAACCCGGAAGCCAGTCGCACCAATGTGCCGGAGGAAACACCGTACAGCTGGCAACCAAAGTCAGCGTGCCATTGCCCGGCCCGCCACACATAGTCGCTAGAGCATGATGGGACAATGACATCCTATCGGGCCATACCCTCCCCTAACCTGGAACATGCTGGGCCAATTGCGCGCCACCTCATGCGTCTCTCGGTCACGGCCTGCGACGCAGTGCCTTAGACCGCTGTGCCACTCGGGAGGCCCAGAGCTCAGTGACTTTCAACGTGGTACAGCATAGGATGCCATCTTTCCGAACATGTCAGTTCGTAAAATTTCTGCCCTCCTAGAGCTGCCCCAGTCAACTGTTATTGTGAAGTGGAAAGGTCAAGGACCAACAACGGCTCAGCTGCAAAGTTTAGGCCACACAAGCTCTCAGAACGGGACAGCCAATTGGGTTTCCATGGCCGAGCAACTGCACACAAGCCTAAGATTGCCATGCGCAATGCCAAGAGTAGGCTGGAGTAAAGCTTGCCACCATTGGACTCTGGAGAAGTGGAAACGCGTTCTCTGGAGTGATGAATCACGCTTCACCATCTGGCAGTCTGACTGACAAATCTGGGTTTGGCAGATACCAGGAGAACGCCACCTGCCCAAATGCATTGTGCCAACTGTAAAGGTTGATGGAGGAGGAATCATGGCCTGGGGCTGTTTTTCATGGTTCGGCCTAGGCCCCTTAGTTCCAGTGAATTGAAATATTAATGCTTCCGCATAAAATGACATTCTAGACCAGTGGTTCCCAAACCTTTATAGTCCCCTAAAAACATTCAACCTCCAGCTGCGTACCCCTCTAATACCAGGGTCAGCGCACTCTCAAATGTTGTTTTTTGCCATCATTGTAAGCCTGCCACACACACACTATACGATACATTTATTAAACATAAGAATTAGTGTGAGTTTTTGTCACAACCCAGCTTGTGGGAAGTGACAAGGAGCTCTTATAGGACCAGGGCACAAATAATAATATTATAATAATCAATCATTTTGCTCTTTTTATATAGCCATCTTACATATAAAACTTTATTTGTTCATCGAAAATTGTGAATAACTCACCAGGTTAATGAGAAGGGTGTGCTTGAAAGGATGCAGATAACTCTGCAATGTTGGGTTGTATTGGAGAGAGTCTCAGTCTTAAATCATTTTCCACACACAGTTTGTGCCTGTATTTAGTTTTCATGCTAGTGAGGGCCGTGAATCCACTCTCACATAGGTACGTGGTTGCAGGGGCGAAAATCTGATATCAACTTTGGGGGGGACAATTACATGAAATTTTCTCAAGAGCAATTCCTGAGGGGGACACCAAAAGTAGTGCTGTAACACATAGCCTACATTGTAATATGGTAAATGTATATTGAGGAACCAAAGAAATAAGGTGTTTGCCGTACTCCTAACTACCGGTACCCAAAACTACACAACTACTCACAACAGCAATACCATTGCCTTTAACAAATCTTAGTTCAGTCACCAGTTTAAGTTGAGAGTGGGGGTATCCATGGCATTTTCCAATTATGTTCCTATTTTACAAGTTAAAAAAATGGAGAACCTTTCATAATGTTGCCAAACAAAGACTCAACAAACTTACCTGAGACTCCCTGTTTCTGCCAGTCTGTCCCTGCATATCTGTCCCCAACTCTGCTGTCTGTGTGCCATCTGTTGCCTGCTCTGCCTAATGACATCATTGTGAAACATTTCCATTAGAATTTCATTTCTTTCTTATGAACATTTTATCAACTAGTCTTTGAGATATTAGGCTACTAGGGTTCTTACTTTGCGTTTTGGTGTACTGAAAAATACTCTGCTGTCCGTCTTTTATTTTTCTGCCATTTTTCTACCTGGCTGGCTGGCTACACACACACACAGTGTGTAGGTTATTTACAGTAGGAGATGGGCTTCTATCATCTTATCTTTTATCATTCTATTTTGGCTTCGATCTAAAAGGTAGCTAGCAAATGTGAAACGGATTAAAATGACAAGAGTTGACAGCTGTATGAGTTCACCATTTACACAACATATGCTGCAACCTTTTGTAATTTTAATAGTTTCTTTCATATTGGCTGGCTTCCAACAATAGCTGAATTTGCAAAGCTAGCGAGCACCAATTCAGTTTCAGTGGTGTTTGCTATAATCTTTGCTACCCGGGTTAAATAAAATAAATAAATAAAAGTTCCCTTGCGACAATTTAGCTTTTGCAACGAGACCATTAAATATATTTAAGACAATGGTAGAAGAGAGTGTAGTTCTGTTCAGTTTGGACTTCAGTTTATCACTAACCTTATCACAGGGACTTTGAAGCACTAACTTACATCATCTGCATGCTGATCTCGGAATAAATTGACGATAGCAAAGATTCCATCTTTGACGAGGCCACATAAATGGAATAGGTACTAGCTAGCTTAATAGTTAATATTTGCGCGCTAGCTCTGCATATTCAGCTAGTGTGTGTGCGCGATTGACTGGATTAACCTCACGTCAGTTACGTTCATTGAGTGCCTTTCAGACAGTGGCTACGACCCCTCTGTTACCTTGCCAGTGGATCAAACCATTTTGAGGAAAAGGGTGGGGGGGTCGCAATCTTTTGAAACTTAAAAACACGCTATTAAGTGTCTATAATCAGCACAATTGCTTTCATTGCGTATTATTAATATTATTTAAATTACATAGTTATGTTTCAGTGATATATTGGGGGGGACATATCATATTTTTCCCAGGATGGGGGGGTCGTGTCCCACCCGTCCCCCCCGGGATTTCCGCCCCTGCGTGGTTGCAAAGGGCATCAGTGTCTTAACAGCGCGATTTGCCAAGGCAGGATACTCTGTGCACAGCCCAATCCATAAATCTGGCAGTGGCTTCTGATTAAATTCAATTTTCACAGAACCGCTTGTTGCAATTTCGATGAGGCTCTCTTGTTCAGATATCGGTAAGTGGACTGGAGGCAGGGCATGAAAGGGATAACGAATCAAGTTGTTTGTGTCATCCATTTCAGGAAAGTACCTGCGTAATTGCGCACCCAACTCACTCAGGTGCTTCGCTATATCACATTTGCCATTGACCGTAAGCTTGAGGTCATTTGCACACAAAAAAATCAAACCATGATGGAAAGACCTGTGTGTTGTCCTTGTTAATACAGACATAGAATAGCTCCAACTTCTTAATCATAGCCTCAATTTTGTCCCGCACATTGAATATAGTTGCAGAGAGTCCCTGTAGTCCTAGATTCAGATCACTCAGGTGAGAAAAAGCTCCACTCAGATAGGCCAGTCGTGTGAGAAACTCGTCATCATGCAAGTGGTCAGACAAGTGAAAATTATGTTCAGTAAAGAAAACTTTAAGCTCGTCTCTGTCAAGGGCATCGTAAGGAGTGGACCAAAACGCAGCGGGTAAAGTGCTCATCTTCTTATTTTATTAAAGGAAAAACACTTAAACAAAACAAATGACAAAAACAGTCCAGTAAGGTGCACAGACTATACTAGAAACAACCACCCACAAAACACAAGAGAAAACAAACCCAACTAAATATGGCCTCAAATTAGAGACAATGACAACCAGCTGCCTCTAATTGGAGGTCATTGCCAAAAATCCAACATAGAATTAGAAAACTTGATAAACACAGAAATAAAAATATAGAACTTAAACCAAAAACACCGAACCACACAAAACAAACACCCCCTGCCACGCCCTGACCAAACTGCAATAACAAATAACCCCTTTTACTGGTCAGGACGTGACAGTCTCTCAATTTAAAAAAAAGTGTCAATACTTTGCCCCTTGATAACCAGCACCCTTCTGTATGTTGTAAAAGCGTTACATGGTCGCTGCCCATATCATTGCATAATGCAGAAAATACATATAAGTTCACGGGCCCTGCTTTAACAAAGTTAACCATTTTCACTGTAGGGTCCAAAATGTATTTCAACCTGTCAGGCATTCCCTTGGCAGCAAGAGTCTCTCGGTGGATGCTGCAGTGTAACCAAGTGGCGTCGGGAGCAACTGCTTGCACACACGTTACCACTCCACTATGTCTCCCTGTCATGGCTTTTGCGCCATCACTACAGATACCAACACATCTTGACCACCAAAGTCCATTTGATGTCACAAAGCTGTCCAGTACTTTAAAAATATCCTCTCCTGTTGTCCTGGTTTGCAGAAGAGGATGTCTTCCTTAACTGACCCCCCCATAAACGTAACGGACATATACCAGGAGCTGTGCTGTGCCCGCCACGTCTGTTGACTCATCCAGCTGTAACGCATAGAATTCACTGGCTTGTATGCAAAACTGTAATTGTTTCAAAACATCTCCTGCTATGTCACTGATGTGTCGTGAAACAGTGTTGTTTGATGAAGTCATTGTCTGTATAGTTTTTTGGGCTTTTTCACCCAGCATTGTCCCAGCCATATCCACGGTAGCAGGAATAATTAAGTCCTCCACAATAGTATGGGCCTTGCCTGTCCTGGCCCTCTGTACGCCTATGTAGATATTCCATAAAAATTCAGCTACAATAGTCATTTACAACATTAACAATGTCTACACTGTATTTCTGATCAATTTTACGTTATTTTAATGGACAATTAGCCTTCTGATAGGCTAATTGACATAATTTGAGTTAATTGGAGGTGTACCTGTGGATGTAGTTCAAGGCCTACCTTCAAACTCAGTGCATCTTTGCTTGACATCATGGAAAAATCTAAAGAAATCAGCCAAGAACTCAGAAAACAAAATTGGACACCTTTACAAGTCTGGTTCATCCTTGGGAGCAATTTCCAAATGCCTGAAGGTACCACGTTTATCTGTACAAACAATAGTACGCAAGTATAAACACCATGGGACCACGCAGCCATCATTGCACTCAGGAAGGACACGCGTTCTGTCTCCTACAGATGAACGTACTTATGAAGATGCTGGAGGAGTCCTATATTGACATAACCTGAAAGGTCGCTCAGCAAGGAAGAAGCCACTGCTCCAAAACCGCCATAAAAAAGCTAGACGACGGTTTGCAACTGCACATGGGGACAAAGATCGTACTTTTTGGAGAAATGTCCACTGGTCTGATGAAACAAAAATAGAAATGTTTGGCCATAATGACCATCGTTATGTTTGGAGGAAAAATGGGGAGGCTTGCAAGCCGAAGAACACCATCCCAACCTTGAAACACGGGGGTGGCAGCATCATATGGTGAGGGTGCTTTGCTGCAGGAGGGACTGGTGCACTTCACAAAATAGATGGCATCATGAGAGAGGACAATTATGTGGATATATTGAAGGAACATCTCAAGACATCAGTCAGGAAGTTAAAGCTTGGTCGCAAATGGGTCTTCCAAATGGACAATGATCCCAAGCATACTTCCAAAGTTGTGGCAAAATGGCTTAAGGACAACAAAGTCAAGGTATTGGAGTGGCCACCACAAAGCCCTGACCTCAATCCTATAGAAAATTTGTGGGCAGAACTGAAAAGGCGTGTGCGAGCAAGGAGGCCTACACCAGCTCTGTCAGGAGAAATGGGCCAAAATTCACCCAACTTATTGTGGGAAGCTTGTGGAAGGCTAGCTGAAGAGTTTGACCCAAGTTAAACAATTTAAAGCTAATGCTACCAAATACTAATTAAGTGTATGTAAACTTCTTACCCACTGGGGATGTGATGAAAGAAATACAAGCTGAAATAAATCATTTTCTCCACTATTATTCTGACATTTCACATTCTTAAAATAAAGTAGTGATCCTAACTGACCTAAAACAGGGAATTTTTACGAGGATTAAATGTCAGGAATTGTGAAAACTGAGTTTAAATGTATTTGGCTAAGGTGTATGTAAAGTTCCGACTTCAACTGTATATCTATATATAAAAAAAAAATGTGGATCACATTTTTATTTGGCATACCCCAGATTGGGAATACCTCTTCTAGACGATTCTGTGCTTCCAAATTTGTGGCAACAGTTTGGGGAAGGCCCCTTCCTGTTACAGCATATCAATGCCCCCATGCAC
This sequence comes from Salmo salar, assembly GCF_965601325.2. NCBI lineage: Eukaryota > Metazoa > Chordata > Actinopteri > Salmoniformes > Salmonidae > Salmo > Salmo salar. The sequence goes on along the minus strand of NC_138300.1, from coordinate 76,010,578 downwards.
AAAGCGAGGTCCATACAGAAATGGTTTGTCAAGATCGGTTTGGAAGAACTTGACTGGCCTGCACAAAGCCCTAACCTCAGCCCCATCGCACAGCTTTGGGAGGGATTGGAACGCCGACTGCGAGCCAGGCCTAATCGCCCAACATCAGTGCCCGACCTCACTAACGCTCTGGTGGCTGACTAGAAGGAAGTCCCCGCAGCAATGTTCCGACATCTCATGGAAAGCCTTCCCAGAAGAGTAGAGGCTGTTATAGCAGCAAAGGGGGGACCAACTCCATATTAATGCCCATGATTTTGGAATGAGATGTTCGACGAGTGGGTGTCCACATAACTTTGGCCATGTAGTGTATCTTCATCACCATCAGCTACCATAAATATTACCTCCCCACAGCAGCAGATAAAAGGCTAATTTAAATCATTAGTTGAGTTATGGTATTGTAGAATTGAATTCACCATTCATTAGTGACATACCAGTTAAACCTATCCTCTAATGGATCTGTGTTCTCCTTAAAAGCGTCTCAGCAGAACTGCATCTAAGGGGGATCCCTTGCAGTACAGTCTCTCTGAGGGAGGCTGTTTATTCTCCACATCATAAACCTAGTTGCCTTCCTATTTTCACCTATGCCCCTTAGGCTGTGTTTACACAGGCAGCCCAATTCAGTTTTTTTTTCACTAATTGGTCTGATGTGAAAAGATCTGCGATTGATCAAATGACCAATTAGTAGAAAAAAAATATCAGAATTGGACTGCTTGTGTAAACACAACCTAAGAGGCATAGTGTGAAAATAGGTGAATATTGAAGTGAATTAAGGGACTTTTCTGCAAGATTATACAGAAAATACTGACAGCCTGATATTGTGAAGATTAATGGACTCATGTCAGCTCTATCCATTACATTCCTATCTGCTGCGTTGTGAACTTTCACTCCACTGAACACTCCCCAGATGACCACACCCTCCCTGCTTTGTAGGCATGTCACAATCTGAAACAGAAAGCCTTTTGCCTTTACATGGAACAGCTGTGCCCACAAAAGGCATTAAATATAGATGTGACACATTACGCATTCAAGTTATTGACACGATCCGACTTCTGTGTATCTATGGTGACAGATATAGGTTTGGTCAACCTCAAACAGAAGGGTCAAAGTATACCTCCCACTAAAATAATCACACCAACTGAAGTTTTATTCTGATTCAAGTTATTTCAATTTAAAAAGTGGATGTTTAGTTATGGGTTTTCCTTATCCAAAGATGAATTACAGACCCTCATAGTTATGGTGTCAAACAGGATGTTTATTAACTATAGTATGATCACAAATACCATCTGTTAATAAATTATTCTAGTTCTAAATACACCACTTATCTGGATTAAGATAAACATTTCAAACTGGTACAAATTCAAACATTTTAAACAAGCTCCATAGGGCATTAATAAATTACATTGCTGGGTCAGTCAGTAAGGCATACAAAAGAACATTACATACATTAATGTTGAGGTTAATAACTATATTCAATATAAAAATCAGTGCAACAGTGTTGAGGTACAGTGCAGGTAGAATTTGATGCCAAATCCTATTGGCCTAGGACCACCATCTTTTCATTATAATTGACCTAAAACCATATGTCGCATTGCAACCAATCAAAAGTTCTCATTAGGAAGGTAGGGTAAAACATTTATGTTTAGAGCTCATGGACCAGTGGCACGGCTGATGTTGAAGTGCTTAGCAAATTTGCCCGAATCGTGTCTCTGTGTGATTGACTGAAGCAGTAGCCAATGGCCTGCTCTGTTTCCTGGATCCTCTTTCGGAACCGGTCTCTATCACGGGCTAATTCCTCCCATGGTCCTTTGCGAGACATCTGCCGGGCAAAGGGCCAAGTATGCATCACATGGACCTGGACAAGTGGTGAGAACCGCACCTAAAATACACAAACAGGTACACACGTGTCAGATGAGAGCATTTGACTGCAGTGTTGGGAGACAGTCACGCAACATTAACTGGAAGTGAAATCTCCGCTGACTCATGACTCTTGTATCACATGACAGGTTTAGTCATTACAACCTCTTGCTTAGCAACAACAATAAACAAGGGCTTGGGGAAGCACACAAGTAAGCCTACGCTGTGTACGAGGTAGATGAGTCATTGACTGACCTCACCATCAACTATACTACAAGTTATATTAGGGTGATTCCACACTAGCAGGAAATATATTTTTGGTAACTCAGATTGTTCTGGCAATTCTCACATGGAAACTTCATTTGGGAGGAAGGCTGTTTAACATGCTTTTTACATTTGTATCCCAAACAATCTGTACTTAATACAGACATCGTGGTGGCATTATGCTCCATAGTGTGCTCTAAAATATGGAGTATGTCTGGATTCTGAAATACAATGGTTGACATTTATTCAACATTAAAAATATTAATCTCAAAACTACCCCTTTTATTTTGTTCATTTTAAGAATCGTTTGGAACAATATACTCTACAAGTACATCATATTTCCAGAAGGGGCTCTCTGCTAATGCTGAAGTTATGATACATTTTATGAGCATCACCAACAAACACAGTGAGTGGTAAATGGATTGAAATGGAACTCCATCTGCTGGTGATTTGCTGAAGTCGCAATCCTAAAGGAGGTCTGTGATTGGTTAATGACCTATAACTTCACTTTCTATGTATAAAATGGATTATATCATTAAGAAGTACCAGAGAACCCACTCTGGAAATTTGACATGTTTAAAGAGAATATTGTTCTAAACAATGTCAAATGTTAGCTAACTCAAAATAGTGTAACAGATTCATATTTAATGTTGAATAAATTAATGTGATTTTTCTTCTCAGAATCTAGACATAATCCATATTTGAGAGCTCACTATACTGATACTATAATGACACCAAGATGTTGTCGGTTCACAGGTCTTAAAGGAGGCATGTATAAGTCTAAAAATGGCCTCTCATGATTCTCTCAAAAACAGTTTGTGATACAAATGGAAGCATATCAAACATCCTTTCTCACCCAATTAAGTTTGTGAAAATTGCCAAAACAATCTAGAATTCCAGAAAAATATTTGCGCTCCCGCTAGTGTGGAATCACCCATTACCTTTTTATATATTTGTTTTGTATTTCTGAGTAAATAAGTGGTTCCCCCTTACTAATATTCAGTTCCTAATATTCAAGTATTATGAACTGGATGTCTTGTTTGTTCATGTTTAGCCAATATGTAAACTTGAGCTATTAATAGTACATCATGTTTACTTGCACATTTTTATATGGGCGATGTGATAGGCATATCATTTTTAAGGTGGTAAATCTAGAACTATAGACTGAGGGATGTAGAACATGGAAAACTAATAACCTTTTTCAGAGGGTGGTTGAACTTCTCCTGAGGTTGTCCTTGTCCTCCTGTTACTTTAGCTTCAGGTCTCCTCCAGGGCACTAGTGTAGTAGCTGGGTGGTAATGCTGCTTTAGCGGTCTCTTCGGTAGACAAGGCTGTGTGTGCCTGGTTGTTTGGAGGCTTTTGGCCACAACGTCCCTCTGTTTACCCTGGCCGGGTGGTGTCTGTGTGGGGCAGGTCTGTGGGGTGAGTGGGTCTCCAGTGCTGAAGGCAGGTGGCTCTGTGGTTGTAGGGGAGCTCTGGAGGCAGGCACGGAAGTTCAGAGGGTGGTAAGGGTCTTCATTTTGGGAGCGGGACCTCCATAGCTGCTCCTCTGTGTCATCCTCAGAGGAGGAAGGGCCAGGGGTCTCGCTGTCAACAGTGTCAGAAGAACATGAGGCCCTTTCAGCCTCCTGGGACTGTGTAAGCGTTTTGTCTGTGTGAGGGACTGAGCTGGCTACAGATGCCGTGAAACACAGGGGGTTGTATGGGTCGATGGGGCTGGTGAAGAGCTCCCAGAGCCTCTTGCTCTCCTCTTCGTCCAGGTCTGCGCACGAACCATCAGAACTCCCCCAGCTGCTTTCGCTATCTGAACGACTGGTCCAGATGTTCAAGCCACCGAGGGTCTCTTGAAGTTCTTCACCCGGCCGGCCTGACAAGTTACAGTCGAGGCCGCCGCCAACTTGATCTTCATTTTTTGTTTCCCCCATATTGGAGCAGCTTGAATTGCAGGGGGGGAAAGAGAAGGGGTTGTAAGGGTCGCTGAAGATGGCCAGGGACTCCCGAAGGGCTTTACTGTCCTCACTGTCAAACGCTCCCATGTTTCGGTCATCCTCTTTACCCCAGTAAGCACTCAGATCCTCTTCGGGGTTGTCATGTTTGGTTTTGAAGTCAAACGCTTTCTCCTTGCGACACGTTTCATCCAAGCTGGAACTCCTGTGAGTGCTGCACACTAACAGGTTACAGTCACCTGGAAAGCCCATTTTACAGCTGGGGTGGTGTCCAAGGTAAAGTCCATAATCGCTATCCATCCTGGCACGGGACACAAAGTCGTCCACCAATCCGCAACACATCGCCTCAGCCTGCAGGCTGGACAGAAAGGACCCTGTGTGGGAATTTCCAGAGACAGAGTTGATTCTTAGGTGAACTTGGAAAACTGTTGAAAGAAAAAGAACAATAGGTTAGGTTACCCATATAAATTTGCCCAAAAGTCCCTCTTTTTACCTGATTAACCCATAGACTGTATGGATTAAACAATGTACAAACAAATTGTTGAGTGGTTCTATGTCCGGTATTGTTATTTGGACAATAACTAGCCTACCAACCCATTCTCCCCTCCAAATGTTTTATAAAATAAGGACATTAATGAACTTGTTATATTGTTAGTCGCCTGTTTTACGGTACCAGGTCAAAACAAGTTACAATCCGTGCGACCAGGGCCACATTCCCCCACACATACAAAATGAAGTGAGGTTTCTGTATAAAAAAAATGTATTTTATTTAACCAGATATACTAGTTGAGAAAAAGTTCTCATTTGCAACTGCGACCTGGCCAAGATAAAGCAAAGCAGTTCGACACATACAACACAGAGTTACACATGGAAATGAACGTTACTGTACCTGACAAGAAACTGTAGTAAATGACATGGACCAACAAACGAAGTTGTTCCCACAGTATGGTCCGTATATGCATGATCCACCGTAGGAGTGCCATACCACCGACGCCAAAACTGTCCATCGCAGGTCGATGAGAACTAGTCGTAGAAGAATTGATGCCACTTGAGGCCATTTTAACTCGAGCCATGTCTATCATTCGAAGAATTATCCTCACGTATTCTGATATCGCTCGTCGAAAACAACTAGATTACTCGCCCTCGTCAGTTGTCGTACTGTATGAAAAGGCTTCATTTTCCCCTGAAGTATTACTTTCTACGTATATAAAATATCTCAAACGTTGACTAGTAGTGCAGGCATATTTTCAGTTGTGTTGTTGTAGTAGAGTGAATGTCGAACGACCGCGACGACACTACCCTTAAATAAACAAGTTCGCGTCGTCATATCATGCTGTGATTGGACAAGGTACGCGTCAGTCACATCCAAGTACCGCCTCCTCATTGTAAACTCTCCCTCCACTCACGTGACTCAGTGACGCAGGGAAAGTGCATGGGAAGTGCATGGAAAGTTCCCGGAAATTCTCCATGGTTGCCTCTTTAGTTCAGTCGAAAAATAAACGTATGACATCACAATAACACAAATAGAAGCTGCCACTATATATCCATATTATGCCTCATTAAATAAATACAAGACAAATAAATATCTGAATCCCAATTATTTATTAATCCAAAACGTGATGATGATTATGCCACCAAAGCAGAAGCTGTCGAGGACTCGCTGTAGAAGAAACAAAAAGGAAATGATTAGAGACAGGAAAACGCAATAATACTCTCACAAACCAAAAGTGAACCACCTAGCCAACCATGAAGAGAATACAAACAACTGCTTTCCATTTCAATTTACAACACAAATCAGGGCACCCCATTTCCAACTGTTTATTTTTATAATGACTCACATTCTAATTGGTTATATTTGACCCAAGATCAGACAACTCGGAACTAAACCATGGTTAGAGTGTATAATACAGTGCTATATGAAGGGGACTGGCAGAGTTGGCAGTGCAGCCACTCTGATAATTGACCTCCAGCATTCCCCTGTCACAACAGAAATATCTCAGCTCTTACAGGACAAAGAGCAGGACAATGAGTTGTGCAGGAGTCATAGCGACCAAATGAAATGGCATAGACAGAGGTCTGGTACAGTAATATAATGGGCATGTTATGAAGCAATTTGAGCTTAATTAAGTATGGCAGACTATGTTTGCCATACAAAAGATCAGTAATTGTGTTTACTGGTACATACTACTTCCAGTTGGGAGCAAGTACTCTCTTGGTCTTGTAGTAACGGGCCAGTCTGTGGATCCTGCTCTCGGTGAGAATCAGGCGGAACTTGGCATCTTTGTCCTGCAAAAAAAACAGGGGTACAGATATTAGCATCTCTAGAAACAAAGTAGCTTAACAAGCTATTCTTAAAGAGTGCGCACATGACTCAAACCTACATGCAGTACAAAAACACCAGACCCAGACAGGAGAGTGCTGTCCCTGATATGGCTCAAAACTTAACACATCTTGTGAGAGACAAAAACGTGTTTACATCGGTCGGCCTACTTTTGACGATTGTGCGATAGGGGTCACTTCGGCCTTCAGATGTAAATATACTGAACAAAAATATAAAACGCAACATGCAACAATTTCAATGATTTTATTGAGTTACAGTTCATATGAGGAAATCAGTCATTTGAAATGAATTCAGTAGGCCCTAATCTATTGATTTCACATGACTGGGAATACAGATATGCATGTGCTGGTCACAGATACCTTAAAAAAAGCTAGGGGCGTGGATTAGAAAACCAGTCAGTATCTGGTGTGACCACCATTTGCCTCATGCAGCGCGACACATCTCCTTTGCATAGAGTTGATCGGGCTGTTGATTGTGGCCTGTGGAATGTTGTCCTACTCCTCTTCAATGTCTGTGCCAAGTTCCTGGATATTGGTGGGAACTGGAACACACTGTACGACAGCGTGTTCCACAATCAACGTTGATCCAGAGCATCCTAAACATGCTCAGTGGGTGACATGTCTGGTGAGTATGCAGGCCATGGAAGAACTGCGACATTTTCAGCTTCCTGGAATTGGGAACAGAGACTTGCGACATGGGGCTGTGCATTATCATGCTGAAACATAAGGTGATTAATTAATTATATTAATTATTAAAAATAAAAAATGAAATAATACATTTACTAAAGTATTCAGACCCTTTACTCAGTACTTTGTTGAAGCACCTTTTGCAGCGATTACAGCCTCGAGTCTTCTTGGGTATAACGCTACAAGCTTGGCGCACATGTATTTGGGGAGTTTCTGCCATTCTTCTCTGGTCCCGTGTGGCTCAGTTGGTAGAGCATGGTATTTGCAACGCCAGGGTGTGGGTTCGATTCCCACGGTGGACCAGTACGGAGAAAAAAAAATGTATGAAATGTATGCATTCACTACTGTAAGTCGCTCTGGATAAGAGCGTCTGCTAAATGACTAAAATGTAATGTAAAATGTGATGGTGACGGATGAATAGCACGACAATGGGCCTCAGGATCTCGTCACAGTATCTGTTTATTCAAATTGCCATCGATAAAATGCAATTTTGTCCGTTGTCCGTAGCTTATGTCTGCCCATACCATAACCCCATCGCCACCATGGGGCACTCTGTTCACAACGTTGACATCAGAAAACCGCTCACCCACACGATACAGGTGGTCTGTGATTGTGTACCTTTCGGTTACTTTCCCAACGCACTAACCACTAGGCTACCTGCCGCCCGTCCAAGATAATCCATCCACCTGACAGGTGTGGCATATCAAGAAGCTGATTAAACAGCATGATCATTACACAGGTGCACCGTGTGCTGGGGACAATAAAAGGCTAGTCTAAAATGTTCAGTTTGTCACACAACACAATGCCACAGATGTCTCAAGTTTTGAGGGAGTGTGCAATTGGTATGCTGACAGCAGGAATGTCCATCAGAGCTGTTGCCAGAGAATTGAATGTTTAATTCTCTACCATAAGCCTCGTCTAACCTCGTTTTAGAGAATTTGCCCAATTTGCCCAAGTGGTCTGTGATTGTGTACTGCCATATTCTCTAAAACGAGGTTGGTCGAGGCTTATCTCATCGCTGCAACTCCCGTACAGATTCGGGAGAGGTTAAGGTCATGCATTCTCCGAAACACGACACCGCCAAGCCGCACTGCTTCTTGACACACTGCTCGCTTAACCCGGAAGCCAGTCGCACCAATGTGCCGGAGGAAACACCGTACAGCTGGCAACCAAAGTCAGCGTGCCATTGCCCGGCCCGCCACACATAGTCGCTAGAGCATGATGGGACAATGACATCCTATCGGGCCATACCCTCCCCTAACCTGGAACATGCTGGGCCAATTGCGCGCCACCTCATGCGTCTCTCGGTCACGGCCTGCGACGCAGTGCCTTAGACCGCTGTGCCACTCGGGAGGCCCAGAGCTCAGTGACTTTCAACGTGGTACAGCATAGGATGCCATCTTTCCGAACAAGTCAGTTCGTAAAATGTCTGCCCTCCTAGAGCTGCCCCAGTCAACTGTTATTGTGAAGTGGAAAGGTCAAGGACCAACAACGGCTCAGCTGCAAAGTTTAGGCCACACAAGCTCTCAGAACGGGACAGCCAATTGGGTTTCCATGGCCGAGCAACTGCACACAAGCCTAAGATTGCCATGCGCAATGCCAAGAGTAGGCTGGAGTAAAGCTTGCCACCATTGGACTCTGGAGAAGTGGAAACGCGTTCTCTGGAGTGATGAATCACGCTTCACCATCTGGCAGTCTGACTGACAAATCTGGGTTTGGCAGATACCAGGAGAACGCCACCTGCCCAAATGCATTGTGCCAACTGTAAAGGTTGATGGAGGAGGAATCATGGCCTGGGGCTGTTTTTCATGGTTCGGCCTAGGCCCCTTAGTTCCAGTGAATTGAAATATTAATGCTTCCGCATAAAATGACATTCTAGACCAGTGGTTCCCAAACCTTTATAGTCCCCTAAAAACATTCAACCTCCAGCTGCGTACCCCTCTAATACCAGGGTCAGCGCACTCTCAAATGTTGTTTTTTGCCATCATTGTAAGCCTGCCACACACACACTATACGATACATTTATTAAACATAAGAATTAGTGTGAGTTTTTGTCACAACCCAGCTTGTGGGAAGTGACAAGGAGCTCTTATAGGACCAGGGCACAAATAATAATATTATAATAATCAATCATTTTGCTCTTTTTATATAGCCATCTTACATATAAAACTTTATTTGTTCATCGAAAATTGTGAATAACTCACCAGGTTAATGAGAAGGGTGTGCTTGAAAGGATGCAGATAACTCTGCAATGTTGGGTTGTATTGGAGAGAGTCTCAGTCTTAAATCATTTTCCACACACAGTTTGTGCCTGTATTTAGTTTTCATGCTAGTGAGGGCCGTGAATCCACTCTCACATAGGTACGTGGTTGCAGGGGCGAAAATCTGATATCAACTTTGGGGGGGACAATTACATGAAATTTTCTCAAGAGCAATTCCTGAGGGGGACACCAAAAGTAGTGCTGTAACACATAGCCTACATTGTAATATGGTAAATGTATATTGAGGAACCAAAGAAATAAGGTGTTTGCCGTACTCCTAACTACCGGTACCCAAAACTACACAACTACTCACAACAGCAATACCATTGCCTTTAACAAATCTTAGTTCAGTCACCAGTTTAAGTTGAGAGTGGGGGTATCCATGGCATTTTCCAATTATGTTCCTATTTTACAAGTTAAAAAAATGGAGAACCTTTCATAATGTTGCCAAACAAAGACTCAACAAACTTACCTGAGACTCCCTGTTTCTGCCAGTCTGTCCCTGCATATCTGTCCCCAACTCTGCTGTCTGTGTGCCATCTGTTGCCTGCTCTGCCTAATGACATCATTGTGAAACATTTCCATTAGAATTTCATTTCTTTCTTATGAACATTTTATCAACTAGTCTTTGAGATATTAGGCTACTAGGGTTCTTACTTTGCGTTTTGGTGTACTGAAAAATACTCTGCTGTCCGTCTTTTATTTTTCTGCCATTTTTCTACCTGGCTGGCTGGCTACACACACACACAGTGTGTAGGTTATTTACAGTAGGAGATGGGCTTCTATCATCTTATCTTTTATCATTCTATTTTGGCTTCGATCTAAAAGGTAGCTAGCAAATGTGAAACGGATTAAAATGACAAGAGTTGACAGCTGTATGAGTTCACCATTTACACAACATATGCTGCAACCTTTTGTAATTTTAATAGTTTCTTTCATATTGGCTGGCTTCCAACAATAGCTGAATTTGCAAAGCTAGCGAGCACCAATTCAGTTTCAGTGGTGTTTGCTATAATCTTTGCTACCCGGGTTAAATAAAATAAATAAATAAAAGTTCCCTTGCGACAATTTAGCTTTTGCAACGAGACCATTAAATATATTTAAGACAATGGTAGAAGAGAGTGTAGTTCTGTTCAGTTTGGACTTCAGTTTATCACTAACCTTATCACAGGGACTTTGAAGCACTAACTTACATCATCTGCATGCTGATCTCGGAATAAATTGACGATAGCAAAGATTCCATCTTTGACGAGGCCACATAAATGGAATAGGTACTAGCTAGCTTAATAGTTAATATTTGCGCGCTAGCTCTGCATATTCAGCTAGTGTGTGTGCGCGATTGACTGGATTAACCTCACGTCAGTTACGTTCATTGAGTGCCTTTCAGACAGTGGCTACGACCCCTCTGTTACCTTGCCAGTGGATCAAACCATTTTGAGGAAAAGGGTGGGGGGGTCGCAATCTTTTGAAACTTAAAAACACGCTATTAAGTGTCTATAATCAGCACAATTGCTTTCATTGCGTATTATTAATATTATTTAAATTACATAGTTATGTTTCAGTGATATATTGGGGGGGACATATCATATTTTTCCCAGGATGGGGGGGTCGTGTCCCACCCGTCCCCCCCGGGATTTCCGCCCCTGCGTGGTTGCAAAGGGCATCAGTGTCTTAACAGCGCGATTTGCCAAGGCAGGATACTCTGTGCACAGCCCAATCCATAAATCTGGCAGTGGCTTCTGATTAAATTCAATTTTCACAGAACCGCTTGTTGCAATTTCGATGAGGCTCTCTTGTTCAGATATCGGTAAGTGGACTGGAGGCAGGGCATGAAAGGGATAACGAATCAAGTTGTTTGTGTCATCCATTTCAGGAAAGTACCTGCGTAATTGCGCACCCAACTCACTCAGGTGCTTCGCTATATCACATTTGCCATTGACCGTAAGCTTGAGGTCATTTGCACACAAAAAAATCAAACCATGATGGAAAGACCTGTGTGTTGTCCTTGTTAATACAGACATAGAATAGCTCCAACTTCTTAATCATAGCCTCAATTTTGTCCCGCACATTGAATATAGTTGCAGAGAGTCCCTGTAGTCCTAGATTCAGATCACTCAGGTGAGAAAAAGCTCCACTCAGATAGGCCAGTCGTGTGAGAAACTCGTCATCATGCAAGTGGTCAGACAAGTGAAAATTATGTTCAGTAAAGAAAACTTTAAGCTCGTCTCTGTCAAGGGCATCGTAAGGAGTGGACCAAAACGCAGCGGGTAAAGTGCTCATCTTCTTATTTTATTAAAGGAAAAACACTTAAACAAAACAAATGACAAAAACAGTCCAGTAAGGTGCACAGACTATACTAGAAACAACCACCCACAAAACACAAGAGAAAACAAACCCAACTAAATATGGCCTCAAATTAGAGACAATGACAACCAGCTGCCTCTAATTGGAGGTCATTGCCAAAAATCCAACATAGAATTAGAAAACTTGATAAACACAGAAATAAAAATATAGAACTTAAACCAAAAACACCGAACCACACAAAACAAACACCCCCTGCCACGCCCTGACCAAACTGCAATAACAAATAACCCCTTTTACTGGTCAGGACGTGACAGTCTCTCAATTTAAAAAAAAGTGTCAATACTTTGCCCCTTGATAACCAGCACCCTTCTGTATGTTGTAAAAGCGTTACATGGTCGCTGCCCATATCATTGCATAATGCAGAAAATACATATAAGTTCACGGGCCCTGCTTTAACAAAGTTAACCATTTTCACTGTAGGGTCCAAAATGTATTTCAACCTGTCAGGCATTCCCTTGGCAGCAAGAGTCTCTCGGTGGATGCTGCAGTGTAACCAAGTGGCGTCGGGAGCAACTGCTTGCACACACGTTACCACTCCACTATGTCTCCCTGTCATGGCTTTTGCGCCATCACTACAGATACCAACACATCTTGACCACCAAAGTCCATTTGATGTCACAAAGCTGTCCAGTACTTTAAAAATATCCTCTCCTGTTGTCCTGGTTTGCAGAAGAGGATGTCTTCCTTAACTGACCCCCCCATAAACGTAACGGACATATACCAGGAGCTGTGCTGTGCCCGCCACGTCTGTTGACTCATCCAGCTGTAACGCATAGAATTCACTGGCTTGTATGCAAAACTGTAATTGTTTCAAAACATCTCCTGCTATGTCACTGATGTGTCGTGAAACAGTGTTGTTTGATGAAGTCATTGTCTGTATAGTTTTTTGGGCTTTTTCACCCAGCATTGTCCCAGCCATATCCACGGTAGCAGGAATAATTAAGTCCTCCACAATAGTATGGGCCTTGCCTGTCCTGGCCCTCTGTACGCCTATGTAGATATTCCATAAAAATTCAGCTACAATAGTCATTTACAACATTAACAATGTCTACACTGTATTTCTGATCAATTTTACGTTATTTTAATGGACAATTAGCCTTCTGATAGGCTAATTGACATAATTTGAGTTAATTGGAGGTGTACCTGTGGATGTAGTTCAAGGCCTACCTTCAAACTCAGTGCATCTTTGCTTGACATCATGGAAAAATCTAAAGAAATCAGCCAAGAACTCAGAAAACAAAATTGGACACCTTTACAAGTCTGGTTCATCCTTGGGAGCAATTTCCAAATGCCTGAAGGTACCACGTTTATCTGTACAAACAATAGTACGCAAGTATAAACACCATGGGACCACGCAGCCATCATTGCACTCAGGAAGGACACGCGTTCTGTCTCCTACAGATGAACGTACTTATGAAGATGCTGGAGGAGTCCTATATTGACATAACCTGAAAGGTCGCTCAGCAAGGAAGAAGCCACTGCTCCAAAACCGCCATAAAAAAGCTAGACGACGGTTTGCAACTGCACATGGGGACAAAGATCGTACTTTTTGGAGAAATGTCCACTGGTCTGATGAAACAAAAATAGAAATGTTTGGCCATAATGACCATCGTTATGTTTGGAGGAAAAATGGGGAGGCTTGCAAGCCGAAGAACACCATCCCAACCTTGAAACACGGGGGTGGCAGCATCATATGGTGAGGGTGCTTTGCTGCAGGAGGGACTGGTGCACTTCACAAAATAGATGGCATCATGAGAGAGGACAATTATGTGGATATATTGAAGGAACATCTCAAGACATCAGTCAGGAAGTTAAAGCTTGGTCGCAAATGGGTCTTCCAAATGGACAATGATCCCAAGCATACTTCCAAAGTTGTGGCAAAATGGCTTAAGGACAACAAAGTCAAGGTATTGGAGTGGCCACCACAAAGCCCTGACCTCAATCCTATAGAAAATTTGTGGGCAGAACTGAAAAGGCGTGTGCGAGCAAGGAGGCCTACACCAGCTCTGTCAGGAGAAATGGGCCAAAATTCACCCAACTTATTGTGGGAAGCTTGTGGAAGGCTAGCTGAAGAGTTTGACCCAAGTTAAACAATTTAAAGCTAATGCTACCAAATACTAATTAAGTGTATGTAAACTTCTTACCCACTGGGGATGTGATGAAAGAAATACAAGCTGAAATAAATCATTTTCTCCACTATTATTCTGACATTTCACATTCTTAAAATAAAGTAGTGATCCTAACTGACCTAAAACAGGGAATTTTTACGAGGATTAAATGTCAGGAATTGTGAAAACTGAGTTTAAATGTATTTGGCTAAGGTGTATGTAAAGTTCCGACTTCAACTGTATATCTATATATAAAAAAAAAATGTGGATCACATTTTTATTTGGCATACCCCAGATTGGGAATACCTCTTCTAGACGATTCTGTGCTTCCAAATTTGTGGCAACAGTTTGGGGAAGGCCCCTTCCTGTTACAGCATATCAATGCCCCCATGCACAAAGCGAGGTCCATACAGAAATGGTTTGTCAAGATCGGTTTGGAAGAACTTGACTGGCCTGCACAAAGCCCTAACCTCAGCCCCATCGCACAGCTTTGGGAGGGATTGGAACGCCGACTGCGAGCCAGGCCTAATCGCCCAACATCAGTGCCCGACCTCACTAACGCTCTGGTGGCTGACTAGAAGGAAGTCCCCGCAGCAATGTTCCGACATCTCATGGAAAGCCTTCCCAGAAGAGTAGAGGCTGTTATAGCAGCAAAGGGGGGACCAACTCCATATTAATGCCCATGATTTTGGAATGAGATGTTCGACGAGTGGGTGTCCACATAACTTTGGCCATGTAGTGTATCTTCATCACCATCAGCTACCATAAATATTACCTCCCCACAGCAGCAGATAAAAGGCTAATTTAAATCATTAGTTGAGTTATGGTATTGTAGAATTGAATTCACCATTCATTAGTGACATACCAGTTAAACCTATCCTCTAATGGATCTGTGTTCTCCTTAAAAGCGTCTCAGCAGAACTGCATCTAAGGGGGATCCCTTGCAGTACAGTCTCTCTGAGGGAGGCTGTTTATTCTCCACATCATAAACCTAGTTGCCTTCCTATTTTCACCTATGCCCCTTAGGCTGTGTTTACACAGGCAGCCCAATTCAGTTTTTTTTTCACTAATTGGTCTGATGTGAAAAGATCTGCGATTGATCAAATGACCAATTAGTAGAAAAAAAATATCAGAATTGGACTGCTTGTGTAAACACAACCTAAGAGGCATAGTGTGAAAATAGGTGAATATTGAAGTGAATTAAGGGACTTTTCTGCAAGATTATACAGAAAATACTGACAGCCTGATATTGTGAAGATTAATGGACTCATGTCAGCTCTATCCATTACATTCCTATCTGCTGCGTTGTGAACTTTCACTCCACTGAACACTCCCCAGATGACCACACCCTCCCTGCTTTGTAGGCATGTCACAATCTGAAACAGAAAGCCTTTTGCCTTTACATGGAACAGCTGTGCCCACAAAAGGCATTAAATATAGATGTGACACATTACGCATTCAAGTTATTGACACGATCCGACTTCTGTGTATCTATGGTGACAGATATAGGTTTGGTCAACCTCAAACAGAAGGGTCAAAGTATACCTCCCACTAAAATAATCACACCAACTGAAGTTTTATTCTGATTCAAGTTATTTCAATTTAAAAAGTGGATGTTTAGTTATGGGTTTTCCTTATCCAAAGATGAATTACAGACCCTCATAGTTATGGTGTCAAACAGGATGTTTATTAACTATAGTATGATCACAAATACCATCTGTTAATAAATTATTCTAGTTCTAAATACACCACTTATCTGGATTAAGATAAACATTTCAAACTGGTACAAATTCAAACATTTTAAACAAGCTCCATAGGGCATTAATAAATTACATTGCTGGGTCAGTCAGTAAGGCATACAAAAGAACATTACATACATTAATGTTGAGGTTAATAACTATATTCAATATAAAAATCAGTGCAACAGTGTTGAGGTACAGTGCAGGTAGAATTTGATGCCAAATCCTATTGGCCTAGGACCACCATCTTTTCATTATAATTGACCTAAAACCATATGTCGCATTGCAACCAATCAAAAGTTCTCATTAGGAAGGTAGGGTAAAACATTTATGTTTAGAGCTCATGGACCAGTGGCACGGCTGATGTTGAAGTGCTTAGCAAATTTGCCCGAATCGTGTCTCTGTGTGATTGACTGAAGCAGTAGCCAATGGCCTGCTCTGTTTCCTGGATCCTCTTTCGGAACCGGTCTCTATCACGGGCTAATTCCTCCCATGGTCCTTTGCGAGACATCTGCCGGGCAAAGGGCCAAGTATGCATCACATGGACCTGGACAAGTGGTGAGAACCGCACCTAAAATACACAAACAGGTACACACGTGTCAGATGAGAGCATTTGACTGCAGTGTTGGGAGACAGTCACGCAACATTAACTGGAAGTGAAATCTCCGCTGACTCATGACTCTTGTATCACATGACAGGTTTAGTCATTACAACCTCTTGCTTAGCAACAACAATAAACAAGGGCTTGGGGAAGCACACAAGTAAGCCTACGCTGTGTACGAGGTAGATGAGTCATTGACTGACCTCACCATCAACTATACTACAAGTTATATTAGGGTGATTCCACACTAGCAGGAAATATATTTTTGGTAACTCAGATTGTTCTGGCAATTCTCACATGGAAACTTCATTTGGGAGGAAGGCTGTTTAACATGCTTTTTACATTTGTATCCCAAACAATCTGTACATAATACAGACATCGTGGTGGCATTATGCTCCATAGTGTGCTCTAAAATATGGAGTATGTCTGGATTCTGAAATACAATGGTTGACATTTATTCAACATTAAAAATATTAATCTCAAAACTACCCCTTTTATTTTGTTCATTTTAAGAATCGTTTGGAACAATATACTCTACAAGTACATCATATTTCCAGAAGGGGCTCTCTGCTAATGCTGAAGTTATGATACATTTTATGAGCATCACCAACAAACACAGTGAGTGGTAAATGGATTGAAATGGAACTCCATCTGCTGGTGATTTGCTGAAGTCGCAATCCTAAAGGAGGTCTGTGATTGGTTAATGACCTATAACTTCACTTTCTATGTATAAAATGGATTATATCATTAAGAAGTACCAGAGAACCCACTCTGGAAATTTGACATGTTTAAAGAGAATATTGTTCTAAACAATGTCAAATGTTAGCTAACTCAAAATAGTGTAACAGATTCATATTTAATGTTGAATAAATTAATGTGATTTTTCTTCTCAGAATCTAGACATAATCCATATTTGAGAGCTCACTATACTGATACTATAATGACACCAAGATGTTGTCGGTTCACAGGTCTTAAAGGAGGCATGTATAAGTCTAAAAATGGCCTCTCATGATTCTCTCAAAAACGGTTTGTGATACAAATGGAAGAAGCATATCAAACATCCTTTCTCGCCCAATTAAGTTTGTTTTGGCAATTTTCACAATCTAGAATTCCAGAAAAATATTTGCGCTCCCGCTAGTGTGGAATCACCCATTACCTTTTTATATATTTGTTTTGTATTTCTGAGTAAATAAGTGGTTCCCCCTTACTAATATTCAGTTCCTAATATTCAAGTATTATGAACTGGATGTCTTGTTTGTTCATGTTTAGCCAATATGTAAACTTGAGCTATTAATAGTACATCATGTTTACTTGCACATTTTTATATGGGCGATGTGATAGGCATATCATTTTTAAGGTGGTAAATCTAGAACTATAGACTGAGGGATGTAGAACATGGAAAACTAATAACCTTTTTCAGAGGGTGGTTGAACTTCTCCTGAGGTTGTCCTTGTCCTCCTGTTACTTTAGCTTCAGGTCTCCTCCAGGGCACTAGTGTAGTAGCTGGGTGGTAATGCTGCTTTAGCGGTCTCTTCGGTAGACAAGGCTGTGTGTGCCTGGTTGTTTGGAGGCTTTTGGCCACAACGTCCCTCTGTTTACCCTGGCCGGGTGGTGTCTGTGTGGGGCAGGTCTGTGGGGTGAGTGGGTCTCCAGTGCTGAAGGCAGGTGGCTCTGTGGTTGTAGGGGAGCTCTGGAGGCAGGCACGGAAGTTCAGAGGGTGGTAAGGGTCTTCATTTTGGGAGCGGGACCTCCATAGCTGCTCCTCTGTGTCATCCTCAGAGGAGGAAGGGCCAGGGGTCTCGCTGTCAACAGTGTCAGAAGAACATGAGGCCCTTTCAGCCTCCTGGGACTGTGTAAGCGTTTTGTCTGTGTGAGGGACTGAGCTGGCTACAGATGCCGTGAAACACAGGGGGTTGTATGGGTCGATGGGGCTGGTGAAGAGCTCCCAGAGCCTCTTGCTCTCCTCTTCGTCCAGGTCTGCGCACGAACCATCAGAACTCCCCCAGCTGCTTTCGCTATCTGAACGACTGGTCCAGATGTTCAAGCCACCGAGGGTCTCTTGAAGTTCTTCACCCGGCCGGCCTGACAAGTTACAGTCGAGGCCGCCGCCAACTTGATCTTCATTTTTTGTTTCCCCCATATTGGAGCAGCTTGAATTGCAGGGGGGGAAAGAGAAGGGGTTGTAAGGGTCGCTGAAGATGGCCAGGGACTCCCGAAGGGCTTTACTGTCCTCACTGTCAAACGCTCCCATGTTTCGGTCATCCTCTTTACCCCAGTAAGCACTCAGATCCTCTTCGGGGTTGTCATGTTTGGTTTTGAAGTCAAACGCTTTCTCCTTGCGACACGTTTCATCCAAGCTGGAACTCCTGTGAGTGCTGCACACTAACAGGTTACAGTCACCTGGAAAGCCCATTTTACAGCTGGGGTGGTGTCCAAGGTAAAGTCCATAATCGCTATCCATCCTGGCACGGGACACAAAGTCGTCCACCAATCCGCAACACATCGCCTCAGCCTGCAGGCTGGACAGAAAGGACCCTGTGTGGGAATTTCCAGAGACAGAGTTGATTCTTAGGTGAACTTGGAAAACTGTTGAAAGAAAAAGAACAATAGGTTAGGTTACCCATATAAATTTGCCCAAAAGTCCCTCTTTTTACCTGATTAACCCATAGACTGTATGGATTAAACAATGTACAAACAAATTGTTGAGTGGTTCTATGTCCGGTATTGTTATTTGGACAATAACTAGCCTACCAACCCATTCTCCCCTCCAAATGTTTTATAAAATAAGGACATTAATGAACTTGTTATATTGTTAGTCGCCTGTTTTACGGTACCAGGTCAAAACAAGTTACAATCCGTGCGACCAGGGCCACATTCCCCCACACATACAAAATGAAGTGAGGTTTCTGTATAAAAAAAATGTATTTTATTTAACCAGATATACTAGTTGAGAAAAAGTTCTCATTTGCAACTGCGACCTGGCCAAGATAAAGCAAAGCAGTTCGACACATACAACACAGAGTTACACATGGAAATGAACGTTACTGTACCTGACAAGAAACTGTAGTAAATGACATGGACCAACAAACGAAGTTGTTCCCACAGTATGGTCCGTATATGCATGATCCACCGTAGGAGTGCCATACCACCGACGCCAAAACTGTCCATCGCAGGTCGATGAGAACTAGTCGTAGAAGAATTGATGCCACTTGAGGCCATTTTAACTCGAGCCATGTCTATCATTCGAAGAATTATCCTCACGTATTCTGATATCGCTCGTCGAAAACAACTAGATTACTCGCCCTCGTCAGTTGTCGTACTGTATGAAAAGGCTTCATTTTCCCCTGAAGTATTACTTTCTACGTATATAAAATATCTCAAACGTTGACTAGTAGTGCAGGCATATTTTCAGTTGTGTTGTTGTAGTAGAGTGAATGTCGAACGACCGCGACGACACTACCCTTAAATAAACAAGTTCGCGTCGTCATATCATGCTGTGATTGGACAAGGTACGCGTCAGTCACATCCAAGTACCGCCTCCTCATTGTAAACTCTCCCTCCACTCACGTGACTCAGTGACGCAGGGAAAGTGCATGGGAAGTGCATGGAAAGTTCCCGGAAATTCTCCATGGTTGCCTCTTTAGTTCAGTCGAAAAATAAACGTATGACATCACAATAACACAAATAGAAGCTGCCACTATATATCCATATTTTGCCTCATTAAATAAATACAAGACAAATAAATATCTGAATCCCAATTATTTATTAATCCAAAACGTGATGATGATTATGCCACCAAAGCAGAAGCTGTCGAGGACTCGCTGTAGAAGAAACAAAAAGGAAATGATTAGAGACAGGAAAACGCAATAATACTCTCACAAACCAAAAGTGAACCACCTAGCCAACCATGAAGAGAATACAAACAACTGCTTTCCATTTCAATTTACAACACAAATCAGGGCACCCCATTTCCAACTGTTTATTTTTATAATGACTCACATTCTAATTGGTTATATTTGACCCAAGATCAGACAACTCGGAACTAAACCATGGTTAGAGTGTATAATACAGTGCTATATGAAGGGGACTGGCAGAGTTGGCAGTGCAGCCACTCTGATAATTGACCTCCAGCATTCCCCTGTCACAACAGAAATATCTCAGCTCTTACAGGACAAAGAGCAGGACAATGAGTTGTGCAGGAGTCATAGCGACCAAATGAAATGGCATAGACAGAGGTCTGGTACAGTAATATAATGGGCATGTTATGAAGCAATTTGAGCTTAATTAAGTATGGCAGACTATGTTTGCCATACAAAAGATCAGTAATTGTGTTTACTGGTACATACTACTTCCAGTTGGGAGCAAGTACTCTCTTGGTCTTGTAGTAACGGGCCAGTCTGTGGATCCTGCTCTCGGTGAGAATCAGGCGGAACTTGGCATCTTTGTCCTGCAAAAAAAACAGGGGTACAGATATTAGCATCTCTAGAAACAAAGTAGCTTAACAAGCTATTCTTAAAGAGTGCGCACATGACTCAAACCTACATGCAGTACAAAAACACCAGACCCAGACAGGAGAGTGCTGTCCCTGATATGGCTCAAAACTTAACACATCTTGTGAGAGACAAAAACGTGTTTACATCGGTCGGCCTACTTTTGACGATTGTGCGATAGGGGTCACTTCGGCCTTCAGATGTAAATATACTGAACAAAAATATAAAACGCAACATGCAACAATTTCAATGATTTTATTGAGTTACAGTTCATATGAGGAAATCAGTCATTTGAAATGAATTCAGTAGGCCCTAATCTATTGATTTCACATGACTGGGAATACAGATATGCATGTGCTGGTCACAGATACCTTAAAAAAAGCTAGGGGCGTGGATTAGAAAACCAGTCAGTATCTGGTGTGACCACCATTTGCCTCATGCAGCGCGACACATCTCCTTTGCATAGAGTTGATCGGGCTGTTGATTGTGGCCTGTGGAATGTTGTCCTACTCCTCTTCAATGTCTGTGCCAAGTTCCTGGATATTGGTGGGAACTGGAACACACTGTACGACAGCGTGTTCCACAATCAACGTTGATCCAGAGCATCCTAAACATGCTCAGTGGGTGACATGTCTGGTGAGTATGCAGGCCATGGAAGAACTGCGACATTTTCAGCTTCCTGGAATTGGGAACAGAGACTTGCGACATGGGGCTGTGCATTATCATGCTGAAACATAAGGTGATGGTGACGGATGAATAGCACGACAATGGGCCTCAGGATCTCGTCACAGTATCTGTTTATTCAAATTGCCATCGATAAAATGCAATTTTGTCCGTTGTCCGTAGCTTATGCCTGCCCATACCATAACCCCATCGTCACCATGGGGCACTCTGTTCACAACGTTGACATCAGCAAACCGCTCGCCCACACGATACAGGTGGTCTGTGATTGTGAGGCCGGTAGGTTGTACTGCCAAATTCTCTAAAACGAGGTTGGACGAGGCTTATGGTAGAGAATTAAACATTAAATTCTCTGGCAACAGCTCTGATGGACATTCCTGCAGTCAGCATACCAATTGCACACTCCCTCAAAACTTGAGACATCTGTGGCATTGTGTTGTGTGACAAACTGAACATTTTTAGACTAGCCTTTTATTGTCCCCAGGACACGGTGCACCTGTGTAATGTTCATGCTGTTTAATCAGCTTCTTGATATGCCACACCTGTCAGGTGGATGGATTATCTTGGACGGGAGGCAGGTAGCCTAGTGGTTAGAGCGTTGGCCAAGTAACCGAAAGGTTGCTAGCTCGCTTAAAGGGACAGCGTTCTGAATAAAATACGGCTTATGAAAATACCTTCCTCCCTGCCTTGAAGTAAACACTGAAATGTCACAACTAGATTTCACCCATCAAGCCATATTGGAACAGTCATTAGCCTACCTCAAGGAAGGATGTATTTTCAAAGTGTCCCATCAGGGCCTATGTTATGTGAGCCTGCTCACCTTTCTGTTCCTCTCCAGATGCTTCCTGACAGCCACAGCCTTCTTGATGAGGTGGTACAGGTCCTCTGGGAGATCTGGGGCCAGGCCCTTGGTCTTGAGGATCCTCAGAATCTTGTTGCCGGTGACAAACCGCACCTGGGCCACACCGTGGGAGTCCCTCAGAATGACACCTGGACAGAGAGGGGGAGGAAGGAAGGGACACAGAGTCAACCGGACAGTCAAGAGAAATAACCTTAATCATGGTTGGATACCTGTCTGTTTGGCATGACACCAAAGCAGTTTGCCCATGAGGAAACAGACAGGCACCCCTGTTAGACTAAATCCAGCTTTATTCAGAACCCACCCAAAGATGACAATTCAACAACAATGAATAGATAAAGCTATCTCATTCATGGACCGTCAGCTGGTTGCTCAGAGGGAAACCATTTGCTGTCATGGTGGTATTTGCTATTGTTGCATTTACCAATCTGAGATGGGGTCAATCCCTTCTTGGCCAGCTTGAAGATCTGTTCCTTGACATCATCAGATGTCAGCTTCAGCCACTGGAAGAGAACACCATAAGAGTATTATGCCATTGATGGCTGGAGTATGAGGAGGGCTAACTCTTCATCCGATGATCACCTCACAGAACCCAGACTGCAAACGGATATGAAAATGTTCCTTAATCCAGGCTTGGAAGGATAGCTACTCCCGATTATAAGGAGTACACTGACATCATCCATTCCTGGATTTACAAACCTTTTCATATACACTTGGAGTCTGGGTTCAGCGAGCAGACCAGGAAATAAGCAATCTAAGCTCCAACCAGTGTAACACCTAGCCACATTCTGTAACCCGGTATGTGAAGCTCCCATACGGAGTTAATTATTGGCTCCATACTCACCAATTACAGAATAATTTCCACCAAACTAAACTTAGCAGTACTTCCTTAATAATTTCAGAAGGCTCCGATGGCTTATAAACTCCTGTGGCTAGTTGCCCATGAAACCAGGCAATCAGAAAATGCTGAGTTGTTTAATTTATTTTTTACAATATGCACAAATCAAATAATATACATGCTGCCATAATTTTTTCTAAAATCATCTCATTGATCAAGACCGGGGAACAGTTGGGGGTTAACTGCCTTGCTCAAGGGCAGAATGGCAGATTTTTCCACCTTGCCTCCTCTGGGATTTGAACCAGCAACCTTTCGTATACATTATTTGTCTTCAGGAAGGCCTGCGCAACAACTATTTTTTATTTTTTTTAGAGGAATGGGAGATTCCATATAGGCCGATAGTTTTTCAAATG
This sequence comes from Salmo salar, assembly GCF_965601325.2. Taxonomy (NCBI): domain Eukaryota; kingdom Metazoa; phylum Chordata; class Actinopteri; order Salmoniformes; family Salmonidae; genus Salmo; species Salmo salar. The sequence continues at coordinate 75,987,094 of NC_138300.1, read as the reverse complement.
TTCCGTGTCAAGGTTTGGCATTTCGAGGAGAGGCTTTATTACTGCCACTTTTTGTGAGTTTGGTATACATCCGGAGGAAAGGGAGCAGTTTATTGTGTTCAACATAGGAGGGCCAAGCACAGTAAGTAGCTCTTTCAGTAGTTTATTTGAAATAGGGTCCAGTAGGCAGCTGGAAGGTTTAGAGGCCATGCCTATGTTTGTGAATGTATCGAGAGATACATGGTTAAAAAACTTGAGCGTCTCCATTGATCTTAGGTCCTGGCAGTTCTGGGCAGACTCAGGACAATTGAGTTTTGGAGAAATACGCAGATTCAAAGAGGAGTCCGTAATTTGCTTTCTAATTATCTTTTCGTCAAAGAAGTTCATGAATTCAACACTGCTGAAGTAAAGGCTATCCTCTCTTGGGGAATACTGCTTTTTAGTTAGCTTTGTGACCATATCAAAAATACATTTTTGATTGTTTTTATTCTACTCAATTAGGTTGGAAAAGTAGGCTGATTGAGAAGCAGTGAGGGCTCTTTGATATTGCATGGTACTGTCTTTCCAAGATAGTCAGAAGACTTCCAGTTTGGTGGAGCGCCTCTTCCGTTCCAATTTTCTGGAAGCTTGCTTCAGGGCTCAGGTATTTTCTGTATACCAGGGAGCTAATGTCTTGTGACAAATGACTTTTGTTTTTAGAGGTGCGACTGCATCTAGGGTATTTCTTAAGTGATAATTCCCGAGAAGCCGGTATTTGGCACAGGTGGCACATATTGGCACATATTGGCACAGGTGTTGTTAGTCAAGGGCTGGCACACCGTGCCAATATATCCTCCTAACACCAGCTTTGGTCGTTCTATCGGTTCAGTCATTTTGTTCTGTATCTATGGACGTGACCCAGTCGTTTGTTCTAAATGTTCCATTGCCATACTGGCTGGCAACGTTCTTATCCCTTGCTTGCTAGCTAGCCAACTAGGGCTAACTAAGTCACGTTCTGCAGCCAGAATAACAGCAAAGTAGCTGCATTTGCATTTGTTTACGCTGTTTTCTAGTGACATTTATTTGGATAAATCCATAACAATGAGCTAATGAGGCGCAATTTACTCTGTGCGCAGTCAGATGGAACAGAGTAAATAGGCATTTTAACGTCATATATTTAGCCGGTGGTAACTTGTGGAATACGGTTTTAACCAATCAGCATTAAAACTTGTTAGGGGGCAGTATTCGGAAGTTTGGATGACTGAGGTGCCCAAAGTAAACTACCTGCTACTCAGGCCCAGAAGCTAGGATATACATATGCATGGTAGTATTGGATAGAAAACACTCTAAAGTTTCTAAAACGGTTAAAATTATGTCTGTGAGTATAACTGAACTGATTTGGCAGGTGAAAACGTGAGGACACTTTTTTTTCCTGTTGACCTGCCAGCCAATTCAAAGGTCAAGCTATTGAAAACAAAGACTTCCGCCTCCCAAATTGCAGTTCCTATGGCTTCCACTAGATGTCAACAGGTTTCAGGCTTGTATTCTGAAAAACCAACGAGGAATAGTTGTTTATCCTCAGGAAGTCCTATGACAAAACTAGTCTCATTGTACGCGTGACCGAGGGAGCGCGCTGCGTTCTTTTCCTTTCCTATTGAAAATAGTTCGCTCCGTATGAAATATTATCATTTATTTAGATATTAGAGTACCTAATAATGAATTAGAAACGTTGTTTGATTTGTTTGGACAAACTTCACCGGTAACTTTTGGAACGCCTATGTCTGCATTCTGAACGGGTGGATTACTGAACTCAATGACGCCTACTAAACGGACTATTTGGGATATAAAGAAGGAATTTATCGAATAAAACGACCATTCATTGTGTTTCTGGGACTCTTGTGATTGCGATCAGAGTGACTTATTTTGTCGCTATTTGGGATTTTGTGACGCCTGTGCTTGTTTGGATAATATGCTGTTGTGGGGCGCTGACCTCAGATAATCGAATGCTGTGCTTTTGCCGTAAAGCCTTTTTGAAATCAGACGATGCGGTTAGATTGCCAAGATTCTAAGCTAAAGAATCATGTACGACACTTGTATTATCATGAATGTTAAATATTGCATTTATTGTATTTTAAATTTGGCGCTCTGCAATTTCACCGGATGTTGTCGAGGTTGGTCGCTAGCAGAACGCCTGCGCCAGAAAGGTTAAGGATTAGACACACCCGTTGTATTAGGAAGGTTACATTTAGATCTCGGTTCGGTGGTTAACAGATTTTTTTTACTCCGACGTCCTCGGGTAGGTGGAGGGAGTCTGGAAGGGAATCTAGGAATCTTTAGGCTGTCTGAGAATTTATATAGTGGCTTTTGATAATCCTTGGTTGGGGTCTGAGCAGATTATTTGTTGCAATTGCAAAAACATTTAGATCCCCAATATTTATTCTACAGGACAAAACTAGATCCGGGGATTGACTGTGGCAATGCGTAGGCCCGGAGACATGTTGGACAAAACCCACTGAGTCAATGATGGCTCCGAAAGCCTTTTGGAGTGGGCCTGTGGACTCTTCCAAGCGAATACTGAAGTCACCAAAAATGTGAATATTATCTGGGCGGTCTCTATAAAAGTCGCTGACCGCACACCAATACACAAACTATCACAAAAATAACAGCTGACCCCTTTATTGTAAATAAGAATATATGTTTTTAAACATTTCTGTAAAAAGTTAAAGACGCACAAATATCACAACTCCCAAGACATGCTAACATCTCACCATTACAATAACAAGGGAAGTTATCGTTTTTGAGGGGGGTATGATATTTGTGAGTCTAACTTTCTCACTCATTATTCACAATTCATTCAGGATTATCCATAATCATGGTGGCATCCACATTAATGTCGAAGTGTTTAAAAACATGATATTCTTATTTACAATAAAAAGGGTCGGCTGTTTTGAGTGATAGTTTGTGTATTGGTGTGCGGTCAGCGACTTTTATAGAGACCACCCAGAATTCTCTGTGCCATTTGAGACACAAAAAGATAGCTGCGTTCTAAGACCTGCTACCTCCAGCGCATATGACAAAATTAACAGTACAAAACCAAACATATGGATTATGCAATTTATCTTGTGTCATCGTGTTGACTACAAACTTTTACTAACATCACCAATCTGAGGTAAAAAAAGGACGTGCAATTCTCCCCAATTCAATGTGGTCAAAACGTCAACTTGTAGTAACACATACTGTCCACATGCTGGAAACTAGCGTAATAATTCAATATCTTCATTTAGGATGATTGTAAATGAAGCAAGATTTTTTCAATAATCACACATTTCTCACTAGTGGAACCATTTTGAGATTACAAAAATGCTCTTATGCACAATTTAACCGGGCGCTCTAGAAAGAACTCCCATATCTACAGCAGCCCATTCATTTGACTTCCCTACCATCAGGGTAGGTGTCCACTCACCTTCTTACTGAATGCTTACTTACCAGTCTTATGTAGACACTAGCTGCCTACATCCACTCGTATAGTATACAGCAGACCAATATTGACCCAACAATACTGATGAACCGTTGTACTTACAGTGGGAACACTTCGCCTGTAAGGCAGCGCCGACTGGGACAAGCCCTTTCTGCAACAGAAATGGCATTCACATTAGTTGGGCAATTTCTAAGTAGCTAAACTGACAGCAAACATGCTGAAAAATGTTTGTGTGCGGTGCAATTCATTGTTGGCTACAAATTCAATGAACCGACCGAGATGGTGATAAGACTGAGTCCGTCAAATACTAACGTTAGTAGGGTGTTAGTTCACGTGACAAAATCTGGACGCTGAGCGGGAATACGGTTTGATTCTGGTGCTCACTTTATTAATCATGATATTGTGGTGGAAATTCAACACCAGGGACACCTGAAGTCAATATTCAGTGACTCACTATTTATTAGCAGTTAATTGTAGAGGTTACAACAAACACATGTACAAGCTCCGCCAGGGCGGTCCCTTCAGTCCTCTTATATACTGCTATATAAAAAAGCTACATAGGCATTTTTCATAGGGTTTGTTCCTGCAGGTGACTGGTTAACCAAGAAACTGAGCAATGTCTCTCATCTTAACTTCCAGAACATATTCTAGCAGTTCTGCCAATTGGTCTGACTGAGGAGGAGGTCAGTCACTTGCATGAACCAAGATAGAGTTAGAGAAGATGCATACTGTGTATAATTCAAGGCTCTCTCTTCAGACAATAGCATTTTATTAACTGAATTAAATGTAAATATTTTTTCGGCTGAGTGAGAATGTAAGCAACAAACAAGCATTCATCTACACTGTGACCATATACAAAAACGTATATCACTACAAAGCTCAGGTACTTGGTAGCATTTTAATATGCTGCTATAAAGATTTCATGCTGAATTGTTGAAGCGATCATAGGTTTACCGCGAGTAGGTGGCTAACAAGCCGTTTAGCTAGCTAGCTAACATTAGCTGAGGGAGAGAGTGGGCCGTTTTCTCTGTGTTCACTGTGTTCTCAAGACTCCCTCTCGCGCGATTTGGTGAAACAAAAATTAACTTTAATCAATTTAAACCTCAGGAACAATTTGATATGAAGCAATTGAAACTATGAATCGGGAAACCATGCAGTTTATTAGGCTACAGATGAAATAAGTTATGATGAATGTTACAGGGTGGTGGTGAAAGGGCGTGGTGATCTTGATGCTCCTTTCCAATAAATAGGGGGGGTCTTATTCTGGTGACATGATGATCGATGCTTGACTGCCATTTGACAAATAAAGATATTCTTGCTCCTATCCATAGTATTCTCATCATGTAGACGAGCCTACCCGCATTGTTTCTGCGAATTACATTTGGTCTATAATCACACACTTATTTTTATCCCAACAAGTCCATTTGGTGGAAACACTGGTGGGGAAATGCGTATATTTTCATTATGCAGGTTTTACAATATTCGTATGAAAATCTGTCACCAATTAGATGGAAACCTAGCAATTGTCAATGATTTTATTGCATATACATTAAATATGTGCATAAATTAACAGGACATGTGCATATGTATATTACAGTATATTCCATTTTAACATGCTCATATTATTGTATAACCCCTGAAACTGTCATGTTGATAGGACATTCCTTTCTTGAGATATGTTTCATAAGGGATGCGTTCCATGGAAAATAATGAACGACGTGGAAGGTGTGTTCGACAACGCACTAGCGGAGAGGACCTGACCTTCCACCCAGGGGAGTAGTATTATTTTCCAGGAAACGCATAGAGCCCCGAGTTGATTATCCCTTTTATACCATGGTAACAATTTAACACATTTGCCAGTAGAAATAGGTTCAACATCCACTGAAGTAGCTAGAAAGTTTAGATGGCTATAGTAGTTGCCATGGTAACCAAACAAACAGACGCGCTAATTTAGCTAACCAAACCATCAGTCCTAGCTAGTGAATATCGAATTTAGTTTAAATTGTTTCTTTTTTTTAACTATAGCCATTGCATTCTGCCGTGCAAATATACCAAGCGTTATATGGAAATAATGCACGCTTTAGAACGCTCTTAAAGCAAATCAGAGAGAATTGGCTAACAACTCCATGGTATAATTAAGTGATAATGTCCGAGAAGCCGGTATTTGGAAGAAAAACGGGTGTTGTTCGTGGAGGGCCTGCAAACAGTGCCAATATATCCTCCAAACACCGGCTTGGAGGGCATTATCACTTTTATACAGCGATTTACATATTTTCATTAATATATATATACATTTATTCATATTATTTCATCCTTCCACAAGATATAGTCCCGAAACAAATCTAGGGTTGCTACCCAAGCCGGCTGGTCAGTCGTTCTATTGGTTCGGTTGCCAGAGACGCGACCCAGTTGTTCAGTCTTTTTGTTCTGTATCTATGGACGCGACCCAGTTGTTCAGTCTTTTTGTTCTGTGTCTATGGACGCGTTGGTTGTTCTATAACCAGTCGTTGGTTCTAAATGTTCCATTGCCATACTGGCTGCAAACGTTCTTATCCCTTGCTTGCTAGCTAGCCAACTACGGCTAACTTACAGTCACGTCAAACAGTGCAGCCAGCCAATAACAACAGTAGCTGCATTTGTTTAAGCTGTTTTCTAGTGACATTTATTTGGATACATCCATAACAATGAGCTAATGAGGCACGACTTCGCCTAGCATAGATAATGTGCTCACTCGTCAGGACAATGTTGTTCAGAGGAGCTAGCCAACAACACAGCTACAGTAACACAATCACTTCAAACTGACGCTGGAAAACGGCAAGCTAACTGCGTTTCGTTTCACCTTTTTTCAATTGACTTTTCTTTGTTTATATATCTATAAAACTGATTAATGATTTCAACTGGCTCAGAAACGCTGCTTCTTTCTCTCGCCCCGACCCCTACGCGTTCATTACTATGGGACAGTTGGAGACCGAATTTGAATATGGAAACAATGTTGCAAATGTTGGAGACAGACAGACAATGTTGGAGACAGACAGTTTATACAAATTTCCGCTGTTGAAAACGAAATATTTGTCTAAAATTAATGTGAGAATGTCTAGATGCTTTTTATAATAGTGGAGATCAACTTTATGAACTTCCCTGCCTGGGCTGATGAAACAGTGGATTGCGCAGTCAGATGAAACAGTGTAAATGGGCATTTTGGTGTTAACTTGTGGAAAAGACACTGTCTGAAATGCACTTTTAACCTATCAGCATTCAGGATTAGACCCACCCGTTATATAATTAAGCAACAAGGCAGAAGGAGGTGTGGTTTATGGCCAATATGCCACGGCTAAAGTCTGTTCTTTCAGCCAATCAGCATTCAGCTAGGGCTCGAAACACCCAGTTTATGTTTGTTAGTCAGTCCAGTCTGTCATTTTGGTGCTATTTTTGGAAAACGGCTTTGCCATTGACCTGTGCCTCCAACACTCTACTCAGCAAATTGGACGTAGTCTATCACAGTGACATCTGTTTTGTCACTCTAAAGCTCCATATACTACCCCCCACTGCGACCTGTATGCTCTTGTTGGCTGGCCCTCGCTACATATCCGTCACCAAACCCACTGGCTCCAGGTCATCTATAAGTCTCTGCTAGGTAAAGCCCCGCCTTCTCAGTTTACTGGTCACCATAGCAACACCCACCAGTAGCACGCCTCAAGCAGGTATATTTCACTGGTTATCCCCAAAGCCAACTTCTCCTTTGGCCGCCTTTCCTTCCAGTTCTGTGCTGCCAACGACTGGCACTAACTGCAAAAGTCACTGAAGCTGGAGACATATCTCCCTCACTAACTATAAGCATCAGCTGTCAGAGCAGCTTACCAATCACTGCACCTGTACACAGCCCATCTGTAAATAGTCCACCCAACTACCCTCATCCCCATATATATTATTTTTGCAACACAGTATCTCTGCTTGCACGTCATCATCTGCAGATCTATCACTCCAGTCAGTGTTAATGCTAATTTTGTAATTATTTCGCCATTATGGCCTATTTACTGCCTTACCTCCCTAATCTTACATTAGCACACACTGTATTTAGATTTTTATATTGTGTTATTGACTGTACGTTTGTCTATCCCATGTGTAACTGTGTTGTTTTTGTCGCACTGCTTTGCTTTATCTTGGCCAGGTCGCAGTTGTAAATGAGAACTTATTTTCAACTAGCCTACCTGGTTAAATAAAACAAATCTGACCACACTGTGCTTCTGAGAGTCTGTTGTGTCATTTGGTATGCTCCGTTCAGCCCTAAAAGCAATGTTTATTTTACCACTATAACACCCTAACGTTAGCTAAAATGGCTCCATTGAGACAAGACTAAATTGAAGAAGAAAAAAAACGGAGTTACCGTTAGCTCATAACGTTATAAGCTAGTGATAAAGTGTTTGTGTGGTGGATACTTTAGCTTGCTGACTTTACATCATCTCACAGAGAGCAGGGAAGTGTGTTGGCTAACTGACGTTAGCTAGCAGTAACCAGAGTTATACAACTGGCTGTAACTAGCTTGTAGCCGGCTAAATTAGCTTGCTAAATGGGGCAATGTTCAAACTCTTAATTTATTGGGACTGGGGTGATTTAGACGGTTCAATATAGTTGTCATGTGTACACAATATATTCTTATTGCATAAATGGTAAATATATTTAATAACTGATGTTTAAAAAGCTGTTTTGAACGATGAGAATAAGGCTTACCCGGGAGCGTGCATGCGACCCATGATAGCTGTAGAGAAAGAGAGAGCTTTGGATGGCGGGTCGTTCGTGAACGAACAGCTCTTTTGGTGCACATTGGGAACCGAGGGAGCCGTTCATTTGGCTCACAGATTTGCATACTGTTAATCAAATATTTTTATAACTAAACCTCATTGTTTAATATGTGCTGTTAATATTGACTTTTAAGCTCCAGACATCTATTATCTGGATATAAATTATAAAAACATTGTCTGAAGATGGTAATTCCTCAGTGCAGCAACAATATAGTGAGGGTGGTTTTTCTTTTTTCTTTTTTTTTACAGGCAATCTAATAATTTGATCAGGTAAACATTTATTTTAACTCACGTTTAACGATCTGATATAACGGTAAGCAACGTTTTAGGCTTTAAATTAGAGATTTAGAATTTGTTCATGGTTTTAGGGCAATTTTTAAGCATTACTGAACGAAGAGCCGTTTGGGAGCCAAATGAACGACTCTTAGGTGAACAGAGCAAAATAATCCGGTTCTTTGAAAATATTCGGAATGAACATGAACGCCTCCACGCGATTTTGCGCCTGCGTGGGAAATTACGTCAGATGCGCTTGAGTAGAAGAAAGCCACAATCCCGCACTGTTTTCAGACAACTGAACTGCAGCCCCGCCACTAGATTGGCTGTAAAGGTGAGGGATGGCGCTGGAGGAACAAAACCATTCTCAAACAACTTTATATTTTCGGTCAAATGTGTGGTACTGTTTTTTTTGGGCTATGTCATAAGAATGCTTTTCACTGACTTTTCCAGCTAAATAAGACTCCTGAACATCTAATCAAATGGCTACCCGGATTATTTGCATTGTTCTCCCCCCATTTGTAAACTGCTTATCTCTGTTTATTATCCGTGAATAGTCACTTAACCTCGACTAACCTGTACCCCCGCACATTGACTCTGTACCGGTAGTACCCCCTGTATATAGCCCCTCTACTGTTATTTTATTGTTGCTCCTTAATTCGTTTTTTTTTTTACTATTTTTTCTCTTTTTACTTCAGATTATTTTAGTAAATACTTTAACACGTATTTTTCTTAATTAACTGCATTGCTGGTTAGTAAGCGTTTCACCTTTAGGTCTAAACCGGTTGTATTCAGCGCATGTGACAAATTACATTTGATTTGATTTGAAAAAGAGACCATCAGGTGCATAGAAATACAAAATAAGAGGTACAATGATCAATGACAGTCAATATCACTGATTCGATTGGCCCTTTGCCAACATAAATAACAAAAAAACACAATGAACTTCAGTCTGTTCAAAAAAACATTTAATTTGCTTTAGGAAAGAAGGGATTACAGTAGACACCGATTCATTCGGGTTAAGGTAACCAATTAAGAATAAATAACTGGCCATGTTAATAATACAAACTCAGCATGTTTTTATTTTATTTTTACAGTCATTAAAATAGTGGATCAAGTCACTATTTGTCTTTGTTGATATTCTCTTTAAAACCCCTCCAGGATAAATTCATTATTCATTATTTCATCTTTAGTTTTGTAGTCGGCTCAGAGGAAGCAGCGTATCTCTTGCCCTGGATGTCTTTCCCTTTTTTTGTCCATATGGCTCCAGGTCAAGTTACCCCTACAGCACAGATCTAGGATCAGCTTACCCCACCCCAAATTCTACCCTTAAACCAATAGGTGACGATATAACATCTGACTTTAGATCAGTGTTTAGAGGCAATCTTATCCTACACCATCAAATGCACGACAAGAGAGTGTTCGTGATACAAATCCCGAAAAGGAGTCAAGTAATTACCATTAAAAAGACATGGTGGTGTGCAGACAAGTTGGAGCTGATCGTTCCAACACCTTCTGATGCTAGTCCTGAACCCCACTCACAGTGGAAGAACTGTTGACATTATTTGACAGAATAGATTTCTTTTTCAATTGGGGCATCACAATTTGTATCAAATATACTGTGATAAGGTTAAAGTGGAGCGTAGTAGAGATTGTGAACACAAACAAGGCACCCTGTTCGGTTCCCCTTTGGAAGAGTGGTTTGCCATCATCATCATCAGTTCTTTTGGCACGTGATTGGGAAACACAAGATCACTCTCTTCCCTGGAGTCTGGTTTGAGACGGACACATCCCCAGACATTCTCAGCTAGCTTAGCAGGAAACCAGACACTTCCTATTTGTCTACGTAGAAAAAAGTTAAATGTAAAAATGAGCCCCTTTTTAAAAAATAAATGTGTCAATCTATATATACTCTTCTGAAAGTAAGCCATTTTGGTCCACTAATGTCAAAATGTACAAAACATTACAGCTCTCGTGTTATAGTTTAAGATCAAACAAAATAAGTGGAGATTGTTTGCTACGATGAGGAAACAACCATGATTAGTGAGTGTGAGAGAGAGAGAAAGGCCCCACACCCAGAAACATCCCCTAGCCTAGCCCCTATCCCTTAGGCACTTGTGTAGATCTGAAAGGTTGGTGCTACAATATTGCTTATAATTCTTTAGGCTCTACATGAACGGCCTTCAGGGGGTAGGAGGGGTTTCTGGACAGGGTCAAAGAGAGGTTGGGAATGAGGTGAGCTTGAGGAGGAAGGGGGTGGAGGTTAGAAGCACCTCCCCCGGGGGGTGGCCAGTTCCGTTGCCCTTATATGGGTGTATCTCAGGAGTTTTTGAAGAGGTGAGAAGTGGAGTTGTTCTCAGGTGAAGTCGTCTAGAAGTAGGGCACAGCGGTCAGCTTGTACCAATTGACCGTCTCCTTGCTGAGGTCGAAGTCCTTGAGTTTGAGCGTGACGCCGCCCAGGTAGCAGTTCTCTCTCAGCGACTCGGCACTAAGCACGCTCAGTTGCAGCTCCCGCAGCCCAAGGGTCTCCTTGCTGTAGCCACTGTACACCAGCTAAGGAGGAGGGAGTCAAAGCAGTTAACACGAGTTGGCAGCAATTTGTATTAGTTAGCATTCGTCACAAAGACAGATGAGGAGAACAGTTACAAAGTGGCAGTCGGTCAGGACACAAAGCCGTTAGCTATGACAATTTGCTACGGTGGCCTAATGAAAATGTGCCACACTGATTTCACTCACCATTTCGTTGAAAGTGGGGTTCCTGGTCTTCCTGGATATCTTTGTTTTGCACTTGGAGGTTTTGTGGGGGTCTGGGAGCAGGTAGGTTTTCACATAAGGGTTAGGGTCTGTCCCCTCCTCAGATACCTATAAGCAGGCAGATGGACATGGACATGCTTAGTGGCGCATTAACTAAGGCCAAACTGAGGATTCACGTATGTAATTCAATCCATACAATTGTATTTATCCCATCAGGGGCAAATAAATGGACCTTGAGATATGTGGGGCTAAGGATAAAGGTATCAATTAATTATACTTCCAAAAGTTTGAGTTGTGCGCTAGTTAGGATTGGGCCCTGTGAGCCACCCTACTCACCAGGTCTCGGATGTGCATGACCATGATGAAGAGTGTGCTGTTCCTGTAGGAAACAGACAGCTTCACCTCCCCCTCCACTCTGCCTGAGGTGGGACTCAATGGTGGCGCCTCTGCAGGAGAAATAACTCTTTCAAAACTGTAGCTGCGACAATGGCTATACATATCAAATCAAATGGCTAGCCGGACTATTTTTATATTGACCCCCCCCTCGCCTTTTTGATTTTTACGCTGCTGCAACTCTGTTTATTATATATGTATAGTCACTTTACCTCTTTACCTCTACCTACATGTAGAGACAGGGCTCTAACTCCTCTAGCTCCACAATGAAATAGGGTGCAGGCCAGGCAGCAGGCTGTTAGCCAGCCTGCCAGCTTAGTGGAGTCTGCCACTAGCACAGTCAGCGTAGTCAGCTCAGCTTTCCCCATTGAGACCGTGTCTGTGCCTCGATCTAGGTTGGGCAAAATTAAAAATGGCGGTGTTCGCTTTAGCAATCTCACTAGTATAAAGACCTCCTCCATTCCTGCCATTATTGAAAGAGATTATGATACCTCACATCTCAAAATTGGGTTACTTAATGTTAGATCCCTCACTTCCAAGGCAGTTATAGTCAATGAACTAATCACTGATAATAATCTTGATGTGATTGGCCTGACTGAAACATGGCTTAAGCCTGATGAATTTACTGTGTTAAATGAGGCCTCACCCCCTGGTTACACTACTGACCATACCCCCCGTGCATCCGGCAAAGGCGGAGGTGTTGCTAAAATTTACGATAGCAAATTTCAATTTACAAAAAAAAAAAAACAATGACGTTTTCGTCTTTTGAGCTTCTAGTCATGAAATCTATGCAGCCTACTCACTCACTTTTTATAGCTACTGTTTACAGGCCTCCTGGGCCATATGCAGTGTTCCTCACTGAGTTCCCTGAATTCCTATCGGATCTTGTAGTCATAGCAGATAATTCAAATTTTTGGTGACTAACATTCACATGGAAAAGTCCACAGACCCACTCCAAAAGGCTTTCGGAGCCATCATCGACTCAGTGGGTTTTGTCCAACATGTCTCTGGACCTACTCACTGCCACAGTCATACTCTGGACCTAGTTTTGTCCCATGGAATAAATGTTGTGGATCTTAATGTTTTTCCTCATAATACTGGACTATCGGACCACCATTTTATTACGTTTGCAATTGCAACAAATAATCTGCTCAGACCCCAACCAAGGAGCATTAAAAGTCGTGCTATAAATTCTCAGACAACCCAAAGATTCCTTGATGCCCTTCCAGACTGCCTCTGCCTACCCAAGGACGTCAGAGGACAAAAATCAGTTAACCACCTAACCGAGGAACTCAATTTAACCTTGCGCAATACCCTAGATGCAGTTGCACCCCTAAAAACTAAAAACATCTGTCATAAGAAACTAGCTCCCTGGTATAAAGAAAATACACGAGCTCTGAAGCAAGCTTCCAGAAAATTGGAACGGAAATGGCGCCACACCAAACTGAAAGTCTTCCGACTAGCTTGGAAAGACAGTACCGTGCAGTATCGAAGAGCCCTCACTGCTGCTCGATCATCCTATTTTTCCAACTTAATTAATTGAGGAAAATAAGAACAATCCGAAATTTCTTTTTGATACTGTCGCAAAGCTAACTAAAAAGCAGCCTTCGCAAATGGAGGATGGCTTTCACTTCAGCAGTAATACATTTATGAACTTCTTTGAGGAAAAGAGCATGATCATTAGAAAGCAAATTACAGACTCCTCTTTAAATCTGGGTATTCCTCCAAAGCTCCATTGTCCTGAGTCTACACAACTCTGCCAGGACCTAGGATCAAGGGAGATACTAAAGTGTTTTAGTACTATATCTCTTGACACAATGATGAAAATAATCATGGCCTCCAAACCCTCAAGCTGCATACTGGACCCTATTCCAACTAAACTACTGAAAGAGCTGCTTCCTGTGCTTGGCCCTCCTATGTTGAACATAATAAACGGCTCTCTATCCACCGGATGTGTACCAAGCTCACTAAAAGTGGCAGTAATAAAGCCTCTCTTGAAAAAGCCGAATCTTGATCCAGAAATTATAAAAAACTATCGGCCTATATCGAATCTTCCATTCCTCTCAAAATTTTTTGAAAAAGCTGTTGCACAGCAACTCACTGCCTTCCTGAAGACAAACAATGTATACGAAACGCTTCAGTCTGGTTTTAGACCCCATCATAGCACTGAGACTGCACTTGTGAAGGTGGTAAATGACCTTTTAATGACGTCAGACCGAGGCTCTGCATCTGTCCTCGTGCTCCTAGATCTTAGTGCCGCTTTTGATACCATCGATCACCACATTCTTTTGGAGAGATTGGAAACCCAAATTGGTCTACATGGACAAGTTCTGGCCTGGTTTAGATCCTATCTGTCGGAAAGATATCGGTTTGTCCTCTGACAAATCAATTGTACATTTCGGTGTTCCTCAAGGTTCCGTTTTAGGACCACTATTGTTTTCACTATATATTTTACCTCTTGGGGATGTCATTCGAAAACATAATGTTAAATTTCACTGCTATGCGGACGACACACAGCTGTACATTTCAATGAAACATGGTGAAGCCCCAAAATTGCCCTCACTAGAAGCCTGTGTTTCACACATAAAGAAGTGGATGGCTGCAAACTTTCTACTTTTAAACTCGGACAAAACAGAGATGCTTGTTCTAGGTCCCAAGAAACAAAGAGATCTTCTGTTGAATCTGACAATTAATCTGGATGGTTGTACAGTCGTCTCAAATAAAACTGTGAAGGACCTCGGCGTTACTCTGGACCCTGATCTCTCTTTTGAAGAACTTATCAAGACTGTTTCAAGGACAGCTTTTTTCCATCTACGTAACATTGCAAAAATCAGAAACTTTCTGTCCAAAAATGACGCAGAAAAATTAATCCATGCTTTTGTTACTTCTAGGCTGGACTACTGCAATGCTCTACTTTCCGGCTACCCGGATAAAGCACTAAATAAACTTCAGTTAGTGCTAAATACGGCTGCTAGAATCCTGACTAGAACCAAAAAATTTGATCATATTACTCCAGTGCTAGCCTCCCTACACTGGCTTCCTGTTAAGGCAAGGGCTGATTTCAAGGTTTTACTGCTAACCTACAAAGCATTACATGGGCTTGCTCCTACCTATCTTTCCGATTTGGTCCTGCCGTACATACCTACACGTACGCTACGGTCACAAGACGCAGGCCTCCTAATTGTCCCTAGAATTTCTAAGCAAACGGCTGGAGGTAGGGCTTTCTCCTATAGAGCTCCATTTTTATGGAATGGTCTGCCTACCAATGTGAGAGACGCAGACTCAGTCTCAACCTTTAAGTCTTTACTGAAGACTTATCTCTTCAGTAGGTCCTATGATTAAGTATAGTCTGGCCCAGGAGTGTGAAGGTGAACGGAAAGGCTGGAGCAACGAACCGCCCTTGCTGTCTCTGCCTTGCCAGTTCCCCTCTTTCCACTGGGATTCTCTGCCTCTAACCCTTTTACAGGGTCTGAGTCACTGGCTTACTGGTGTTCTTCCATGCCGTCCATGGGAGGGGTGTGTCACTTGAGTGGGTTGAGTCACTGACGTGGTCTTCCTGTCTAGGTTGGCGCCCCCCCTTGGGTTGTGCCATGGCGGAGATCGCTGTGGGCTATACTCGGCCTTGTCTTAGGACGGTAAGTTGGTGGTTGGAGACATCCCTCTAGTGGTGTGGGGGCTGTGCTTTGGCAAAGTGGGTGGGGTTATATCCTGCCTGTTTGGCCCTGTCCGGGGGTATCATCGGATGGGGCCACAGTGTCTTCTGATCCCTCCTGTCTCAGCCTCCAGTTTTTATGCTGCAGTAGTTTATGTGTCGGGGGGCTAGGGTCAGTCTGTTACATCTGGAGTATTTCTCTTGTCTTATCCGGTGTCCTGTGTGAATTTAAATATGCTCTCTCTAATTCTCTCTTTCTGTCTTTCTCTCGGAGGACCTGAGCCCTAGGACCATGCCTCAGGACTACCTGGTATGATGACTCCTTGCTGTCCCCAGTCCACCTGGCCGTGCTGCTGCTCCAGTTTCAACTGTTCTGCCTGCGGCTATGGAACCCTGACCTGTTCACCGGACGTGCTTGTTGCACCCTCGACAACTACTATGATTATTATTATTTGACCATGCTGGTCATTTATGAACATTTTAACATCTTGACCATGTTCTGTTATTATATCCACCCTGCACAGCCAGAAGAGGACTGGCCACCCCTCATAGCCTGGTTCCTCTCTAGGTTTCTTCCTAGGTTTTTGGCCTTTCTAGGGAGTTTTTCCTAGGGAGTTTTTCCTAGCCACCGTGCTTCTTTCACATGCTTTGCTTGCTGTTTGGGGTTTTAGGCTGGGTTTCTGTACAGCATTTTGAGATATCAGCTGATGTACGAAGGGCTATATAAAAATAAATTTGATTTGATTTGATGTACATATTACCTCAATTACATTGACTAACCTGTAACCCTGCACGTTTATTTAGTAAATATTTTCTTAACTCATTTTTCTTAACTGCATTGTCGGTTAAGGGCTTGTAAGGAAGAATTTCACGGTAAGGTCTACTACACCTGTTGTATTCGGCGCATTTGACAAATAAAATGTGATTTGACATATACACAATAGGACTCAGATTTACCTGGTGCTTTGGAGATCGCCTCGAATCCTTCCGTCTTGTCGTCTCTCGCAATCGGATGGAAGAATGTATAGATAAGATCACACTGATAGAGAAAGAGAGAACATTTTGGGAACCCTTTATTTGGATACTCTGTAGAGCATCTATACAAATGGACTAATCAGTAACCTTTCTACTAACTCTAACCCACCTTAACCTAACCCTAAACTTAACCCTAACCGTAGGAAGTAACCGTAGGAAGAATTTCTTATCAAACGGATAGTATGACCATCTGTAGAGCACATACAGATGGACTATCCGGACTACCCTAAAATGTGACCAAAATATTGAGTGAAAATGGAGTGTGTTGGGCTTTTATAACTGTGTGTGTGTGTTAATCACCTGGGTGACCTCTGTGGAGCTCCTCAACAGGTTGTGGACATAGCTGTTGAGCTCAATCTTCCTCTTGGCCGCCACGTCCTTGATGTGTGTACGGCCCAGCACCATCCTATTAGGGAACCTAGGGAGGGGACGGGGAAAGTTTAGTGCACTAACAAGATGAGGTGCATCTGTGGTAGAAGTGGAGGCTACACTTTTGGGGGTGGAAGGGAAGCTTCACCCACATACAATGTAAGGCTCTTCGAGTTAAAGCACCAAAAAAAATGGTCATCTTTCTCAATATTATTACTGTTGTTGTAAAATCTGAGGTTACCTTTGGCTTTCTAAGGTCATATATGGCATACTTTCAAAGTGTTTTTGGGAACAGGGTGCTGCTATGCCACTTCCAGACAGCTTCAGGTACTATGAGCAACACCTACAAAATGAGGGTTCTCCCAAAATGTGCGTGTGCACGGGTGCGCGTACCCTGGCAGCTTCCACAGAGGGAAGAGGATGCACAGCTTGTTGTGGAGCTCCTGGAACTCGTCGAAGGTGCGTAAGAGAAACTGGGCCTCGCTCTGCCCCTCTCGCAGGAGTCTTACCACATACGTCTACAGGAGGAGGAAGACGAGGGGGAGGGAAAATAAATAGGATTTTAGCTTATCTTGTTTAGAATTACATTCATGTTATGACTTCTCCATATGTAGAGCTATTCAAAACTCTTGATATGCCAGATATGTGTTCTTCTGGTATCCCTATAGGGCAGCTTTGCCCAGTCTGTGCAGCAGTGAGACCAATGAACACATGTACATCTATGGTTGGAGACTCACGTAGTGCTTGTCAGGGTTGTATCTCTTCTGGAAGGAGAAGATGGAGGCGTCGCGGATGCGTCCCTCCTGCTTCAGCGTGTAGGTCTTGGGGGAGAAGGAGAGGATGGGCTCGTCGTTGGACGGCAGGCCTGAGAAGCGCATCTGGGCCAGGTTGTGGATGAAGAAGTTGAACTTGGTGGCAACGCTGCCCAGGCTGGTCTCAATCAACCTGTAGGGAGGGTGGGAGAGTGAAGACAAAGGGAATATGTTTTTTGAATGATACACTATTAGCTGTGTTTCCTGCTTTGCCTCTGTGAAAATGACTGAAAAGAGACTGGAGGTAAATGGAAGAAGAAATTGCGAAATAGTAGCATTTCACATGAATGTTTTAGGATTGCAACTGGGAGTTCTATGGCGTTCGTGACGACATTGTTCTGCCACCAGCTGGGCATTGTGGGGCAGTCGGTAGTTGCAAATCAAGTATAGCGCTGCATTAATTATCACTGCTGAAACGCAATAATAAAATCAAAGTTATATTTCATTTGTGGCTCCTGGTGGCCTTTTCACATCGGTCGTTCAAGCGTAAGCCATCCAAGCTACTAAACATAGTAAGGCTTGAGGACGTATTCTTGTGCCTTTTGCATTGGGAGGCTGAATAACGACTGTGGCAGGGGCTCAGAGAGGAGCGGTGCACCATGTTCAAAGCTATTCATAAAAAGACTTGGTGGAAAAACAACACACTTTTACAGACAGTACCTGGTGAAGAAGATGGTGGCCTCTGCGTCGGTGGTCTGGGGCTGCAGCGCGTCATACACGTACTTAAGGTCCTGAGCTCCAGTAAGCTCTGGTAGGCCTGACAACGTCATCTGTCAAATCGCACGCACATACAGACAAAGAAATACACAATTACAATCCATTAATGTACAGCGAAAGGATTTACTAACAAAAGACTATTAGAAACCGATGACTTAGGGAAGGTCATACTTTAACAAGGGAGCTTTGATTCACGAGGCTAGAATAGAGCATTTGAATTGCTACGGTACACTCAAGAAATTCCTTAGGCCAAGAAGAGGGCCATCACCAAGGACTAACAAAGGGCATTACCCAGGCAACACCAAAGTAACTCATCAAGTTGACGTCACACTTCTGGAGAAAAGAAACCCCGATTTAGAAACACGCTTTGTGCCCCATCTATCCGACAGTGGTCCTTGTGCACCTTGGTTTCCATTTTTGTGAATTATTTGTGATGCCAAGCTTAAATGCCAGGTGAATTCCTAGAAAAGGCCAATGCAGTTACTCCACGTCAACCGTTTGTGCCGTCTTGCCCACTCCTATGGTCATGTTTAAATGTTTACCATGACAACAACCATAGCGGTAGCACAAACTGATCTGGAACCAGGACTAGGACTTGACTGCAGAGCCTTATCTTACCAGTGAGAGCAGGTTGAGGAAGAGGCCTGAGTGTTTACGGATGAGGTTGTAGGCCTGGGAGCACAGGTCCACAAACAGCTGGAAGCGACTGGTGGGCCTCTCCCCCCCGTTGATCACGTAGGCCATGTCAGAGGTCAGCACGAATGGAGCACGGTCCCTGGGAGAAGGGGCGGGAGAGAGAGAGAGACTTACTAAAACATGGGAGACGGAGAATAAAAAAAAAAACAAAGCACGTGTCATGTAGCCTGGTTAAAATAGGGAGCGTTCGGTCTGGCGTAACCAGGCTACATGACACGTTGTCTGGCACAGGTCTGAATCAGAACACTGATTTGAAAGACTTGACCGAAACCAGCAGACACTCAGGCCCCGTCTTGAGCGCAAGCACAGTGCACAAATTGTATATTTACATTTTCTCATTACAGGTCAATAAAGCTTTACTCCTAGTACTGAGGAAACATTTGACTTTTACTAAAGAGGGAATAGGTCAGCGAGAAACAGTTAAAAGGTAGGGGAGAGAGTGTGCTGGAGGAGCAGTGGGTCAGATTTGAACCCATGCTAGCATTGGAGGCAGATGTTCAGACTGCTAGACGACCCCAGGCCACAGCGCTTACCTTTTGAAGCTGCCGAACATCTGGGCGTGGCCCAGGAACTTGCCGAAGTCGATGTGGAACATGTGGCCGGTGGAGCGCAGCATGATGTTGTCGTTGTGGCGGTCGCAGATACCCAGCACATAGGTGGCCACGCAGCAGCCCGCACACGAGTAGATGAAGTTCTCCGATGCCTCGAGGGGCAGAGAGGAGTGAGACACACATACCATTTTTCACACTATCGTGCCGACCCAAACCAGACTGCGCTGGCAAGGTTCCAGCAACTCTGGTGGATGTGTAACTGGGCCGGCTCAGTACAGCTCAGTTTGACTTGTCTCGATTCAGCGCAGTGTAAAAAGTCCTACAGTATTTGGTTCTCCCTCTAATAGGCTGAATCCTCACTAGAGATCTGCATACTGGACTTTTCAGCCAATTAGTGCAGTGATCAAGGAAAAATCTGTGTGTAACATGCACATTGCAGGCAGACAAGAAATAAACAGATCATATTATCGCCACTTGTTCATCTTCTCAACCTCATCCTCTGTCGGAGTCTGGGTTCAAAGATTAAAGGGTCAAGTTTAGGGGTCAGACAGTTACCTTCTCGTACTCATCCTCAGCAGGGTTGTACTTGCGGAGCCACTCTGCCAGGGGCTTGTCCTTGAAGGAGCCCGTCACGCCGTACTCCACCTGGATCTTCCTCAGGGTGTCTGAGGACGGCACCAGCTCCACCATACCTGGCAACACACACACTCTGTCACAACTACAGACACGGCATGAGTACGCATTGAATTACAATTAGTAAACCGGTTGTGTGTGTGTTGTGAATTCTAGTGTGTATTAGTGCCTTTGTCTTTGCCAGTGGAGATGCATTTGAAGTTGACTATGCGGAGGTCCAGTCCCTCCTGAAGCCAGATGCGGTCCATAATCCGGATCATCTGCAGAGCCAGCATGTCCTGCCGCAGGTCCTCTCCCACCTAACACACATGTACACACACGCAGGCAGGAAGGCAGACACGCAGGCAGGCAGGCACGCATACACACAGGCAGGCAGACACGCACGCACACACGCAGGCAGACACACACGCACGCAGGCAGACAAACACGCACGCAGGCAGACAAACACGCAGGCAGGCAGACACACACGCAGGCAGACACACACGCAGGCAGACACACACGCGCGCACGCACGCAGACACGCACGCACGCACGCAGACACACACGCAGGCAGACACACACGCACACACGCAGGCAGACACGCACGCAGGCAGGCAGACACACACGCACGCAGGCAGGCAGACACACACGCACACACGCAGGCAGACACGCACGCACACACGCAGGCAGACACGCACGCACGCACGCAGGCAGACACGCACGCACGCAGGCAGACACACGCACGCACGCAGGCAGACACACACGCACGCACGCAGGCAGACACACACGCACGCACGCAGGCAGACACACACGCACGCAGGCAGGCAGACACACGCAGGCAGGCAGGCAGGCAGACACGCACGCAGGCACGCAGGCAGACACGCACGCAGGCACGCAGGCAGACACGCACGCAGGCACGCAGGCAGACACACACGCAGGCACGCAGGCAGACACACACGCAGGCACGCACGCAGGCAGACACACACGCAGGCACGCACGCAGGCAGACACACACGCAGGCACGCACGCAGGCAGACACGCACGCACGCAGGCAGACACGCACGCACGCAGGCAGACACGCACGCACGCAGGCAGACACGCACGCAGACACGCACGCACGCACGCACGCAGGCAGACACGCACGCACGCACGCACGCACGCACGCAGGCAGACACGCACGCAGGCAGACACACGCACGCACGCAGGCAGACACGCACGCACGCACGCAGGCAGACACGCACGCACGCAGGCAGACACGCACGCACGCAGGCAGACACGCACGCACGCAGGCAGACACGCACGCACGCAGGCAGACACGCACGCACGCAGGCAGACACGCACGCACGCAGGCAGACACGCACGCACGCAGGCAGACACGCACGCACGCAGGCAGACACGCACGCACGCAGGCAGACACGCACGCACGCAGGCAGGCACGCACGCAGGCAGGCACGCACGCACGCAGGCAGGCACGCAGGCAGGCACGCACGCAGGCAGGCAGGCAGGCAGGCAGGCAGGCAGGCAGGCAGGCAGGCAGGCAGGCAGGCAGACACGCACGCACGCAGGCAGACACGCACGCAGGCAGACACCCACGCAGGCAGACACGCACGCAGGCAGACACCCACGCAGGCAGGCAGACACCCACGCAGGCAGGCAGACACCCACGCAGGCAGGCAGACACCCACGCAGGCAGGCAGACACCCACGCAGGCAGGCAGACACCCACGCAGGCAGGCAGACACGCACGCAGGCAGGCAGACACGCACGCAGGCAGGCAGACACGCACGCACGCAGGCAGACACACACGCAGGCAGACACGCACGCACACACGCAGGCAGACACACACGCACGCAGGCAGACACACACGCACGCAGGCAGACACACACGCACGCAGGCAGACACACGCAGACACACACGCACGCAGGCAGGCAGACACGCACGCACGCAGGCAGACACGCACGCAGGCAGGCAGACACGCACGCAGGCAGGCAGACACGCACGCAGGCAGGCAGGCAGACACGCACGCACGCAGGCAGACACACACGCACGCACGCAGGCAGACACGCACGCACGCACGCAGGCAGACACACACGCACGCACGCAGGCAGACACACACGCACGCACGCAGGCACGCACGCACGCAGGCAGACACACACGCACGCACGCAGGCAGACACACACGCACGCACGCAGGCAGACACACACGCACGCACGCAGGCAGACACGCACGCACGCAGGCAGACACGCACGCACGCAGGCAGACACGCACGCACGCAGGCAGACACGCACGCACGCAGGCAGACACGCACGCACGCAGGCAGACACGCACGCACGCAGGCAGACACGCACGCACGCAGGCAGACACGCACGCACGCAGGCACGCACGCAGGCAGGCACGCACGCAGGCAGACACGCACGCAGGCAGACACGCACGCAGGCAGACACGCACGCAGGCAGACACGCACGCAGGCAGACACGCACGCAGGCAGGCAGACACGCACATAGGCAGACACGCACGCAGGCAGACACGCACGCACGCAGGCAGGCAGACACACACGCACGCAGGCAGACACACACGCACGCACGCAGGCAGACACACACGCACGCACGCACGCAGGCAGACACACGCACGCACGCAGGCAGACACGCACGCAGGCAGGCAGGCAGGCAGACACACGCACGCAGGCAGACACACACGCACGCAGGCACGCACGCACGCACGCAGGCAGGCAGGCACGCACGCAGGCAGACACGCACGCAGGCAGACACGCAGGCAGGCAGACACCCACGCACGCAGGCAGGCAGACACCCACGCACGCAGGCAGGCAGACACCCACGCACGCAGGCAGGCAGACACCCACGCACGCAGGCAGGCAGACACCCACGCACGCAGGCAGGCAGACACCCACGCACGCAGGCAGGCAGACACCCACGCACGCAGGCAGGCAGACACCCACGCACGCAGGCAGGCAGACACGCACGCACGCAGGCAGGCAGACACGCACGCACGCAGGCAGACACGCACGCACGCAGGCAGACACGCACGCACGCATGCAGGCAGACACGCACGCACGCACGCACGCAGGCAGACACGCACGCACGCAGACACGCACGCACGCACGCACGCACGCAGACACGCACGCACGCAGGCAGACACGCACGCACGCAGGCAGACACGCACGCACGCAGACACGCACGCAGGCAGACACGCACGCACGCACGCAGGCAGACACGCACGCACGCAGGCAGACACGCACGCACGCAGGCAGACACGCACGCACGCACGCAGGCAGACACGCACGCACGCAGGCAGACACGCACGCACGCAGGCAGACACCCACGCACGCAGGCACCCACGCACGCAGGCAGACACGCACGCAGGCAGACACGCACGCACGCAGGCAGACACCCACGCACGCACGCAGGCAGACACACACACACGCACGCAGGCAGACACGCACGCACGCAGGCAGACACACACGCACGCAGGCAGACACACACGCACGCAGGCAGACACACACGCACGCAGGCAGACACACACGCACGCACGCAGACACACACGCACGCAGGCAGACACACACGCACGCAGGCAGACACACACGCACGCAGGCAGACACACACGCACGCAGGCAGACACACACGCACGCAGGCAGACACACACGCACGCAGGCAGACACACACGCACGCAGGCAGACACACACGCACGCAGGCAGACACACACGCACGCAGGCAGACACACACGCACGCAGGCAGACACACACACGAGGCCCACACAGACCAAGACTCATGTTAGTTCAAATATTTATAATTAGGCGGGTGCTTATATTTGTCCTATTTCCCAGATGTACAAGTGTGTATTCATGCGTATTAATATGCATGTGTGACTTGGAAATGTGTTTGTTGCAGCCAGGGTCTGCCATTATCAACGCGACCCTGGAACAATTAGGGTTAAGTGACTTGCTCAAGGGCACATCAACAGATTTGACCCTTGTCAGTTCGGAGATTCGAACTAGAGACTTTTCGGTTAATGCGCTAACTGTTAGGCTACCTGCCACCCCTAAGTTATCATCCACAGAGACATATTTTATTCTCATTCAGAGTTTCTTTCCATCTGTGTGTCAATGTCTGGTCAAGCAAAGACTTCCCTACACATTCTATTGACAGAGCCCTATGTTGTGTTATTGTCATGCCACCAGGTGGTGCTGTTTTAACCACGAAACTAAAGACAAGACGCAAACGAGTGTAGTAACTGATCTCTTTTCTATGTTGGAAACAAATGACACTTAAAGCAGCAAATCAAAACCAAGGGAACTCTTTAGAATGTATTCCTGCATTCCTCCATGCTTCAAACACTCCCAAAGCAATGACTAACTGGCCATTAATTCATGCAGAGAACGGCTCGAAAATGTGTCGAGCTATTTCCAGTGACATGTCAAGAACTGCTAAGTATTACACCTCTGATAAATTGCTTGTCCACGGAACTTGGAAGTGCGTATTTCATTGAGTCTGGCGTCACAGAAAAATGATCTAGTAGTCTAATCTGTCTAGGAGTGCCGGTCTAGGATCAGGTCTCCCCCTCTTATTTATTATGATTTAAAAGGCCAAACTGCACTCCCAGCCCAGCCTCCCACCTTGAACATGACATTGATCTCCTCTCCCAGAGGGTCAGCGTTCACCAGGGCCAGCTTCAGGGGCACCGCATTGGAGTTGAAGAAGGAGCACGACTGTACACAGACACAGAGAGAGGGAGCGAGAGAGAGAGCGAAAAGGAGAGAGAAAGAGAGAAACAGAGAGAAAGAGAAAGAGAGAGAAAAAGGAGAGAAAGAGAGAGAAAGAGAAAAAGAGAGAGAAAGAAAAAGAGAAAGAAACAGAGAGAAAGAGAGAATAGAAACAGAGAAAAAGAGAAAGAGAATAGAAACGGGAGAGAGAGGAGAGAGTGCCTGTGGTTAGTTATACAAGCCTGCCTTGGCCATGGGAGCACTGGCCTGCTTTTGGGAGACAAGGGGGGGAGGATTTTATTCAGTGAGGGGGCATCGCCTTGAAATGTCTGGTACGAGATTGGGGTCAGATACACCGGTGAGCACAACACACACTAACAACACATACAGATCATCTCATATACAAAACGCACACACGCAGCCACACACCCACACACACTTGCCCAGCTGTGAGAAACATGGCGGGGGTGTGAGGACGGAGCACAACGCTCAGTCAGAAAGGAAAAGGGGAGCCGTCGAGGACAGGGAAGAGCATGCCTGCATTCTAACACACTTACAGTAGATGTACAGGCCTAGATATTGTATTCTAGTCAATGGCCTCTTACAAGAGGTGGTGGGGGGTAACTAGGAAGTAACTGAAGTGACCTGTAGATTAAGTGCCAGTTAGCATTTGGATGGTGGAGGTTATGACGGCTTGATCAGCCACTTGGACAACTACAGTATGGGTCATAGTGATATGGCCATTTGTTGTTGAAATGGAGGAAATGATGCTGATCAGTTGACATGTCAGCCTCCAGTAAGTGACGGACCAAACAAGTAAACCCATGGTCAAATGGGCATTTGCTGAGTGTATGGTCAAACTTTAAGCTGGTAACAGATCCGTTTGTGCCGTCTTGTATGACAATGACCATAGGAAACAGACCTGGGACCAGGGTGGTCGTGCTTTGGGTCACTGTTTCCATTGTTGGACAACGGACGTACCTTGATGTTGAGTTGTTTGGCCTCCAGGCTGGGGCTGAGGGGCAGTCTGCAGCTGTTCCTCTGGAAGAATGACTGCACCCTCTCCAGACCTTCCTGGAGCACCACCTACACACACACACACACAAAAATAGTTGAATTAATGTCAAGCCTTCACGGTTGAAATTATGACGTTAAAAATGGGCACTTAAACACAATTGGTAAATAACAGTTAAACAAGACATCCGGACCATAACTAAATACAAGATTTTATTTGTATATTATTTTGCCTTTATTTAACTAGGCAAGTCAGTTAAGAACAAATTCTTATTTTCAATGACGGCCTAGGAACAGTGGGTTAACTGCCTTGTTCAGGGGCAGAACGACAGATTTTTACCTTGTCAGCTTGGGGGATTCGATCACGCAACCTTTCGGTTACTAGTCCAACGCTCTAACCACTAGGCTACCTGCCTCCACAACAGCAGACCGTAAAATAAAGTGTTATCAAGCCCTTTTAGAGGCTTGTGAGATATCGTAGATAGTATTCTAGTAGTGTGTGTGTGTGTATGAGATATATATATGTTGGTGTGTGTCTGTCGGTGTGTGTGTTGGAATGCCTCCTGGCCCTCTCACCTGTCGTGCGTAGCCCCCGGCCTGCCGGACCTTCTCAGCCAGTGCCCCCAGCAGAGTGACCAAGCGGGTCTGTTTGTCCAGCTCGGCCCGGAGGCCGGCCCCACACAGACAAAGCAGGGCCCCCAGCACCTGGTCGTACCTCCGGCCAAACGCTGGGTCCTGCACCGCATCCCTCAGTAGCCTGGTGGGGAGAGTGAAGGGAGTATATTGGGATCGGACCAACCAGGGTCGTGTTCATTACGCACCAAACGGAAGAAAATGGACATAAACCAGGTGGGACTACCAGGACTTGTAAGAAAGAACACAACCCTTTTTCAAAATGCTTTCAAACGTTTTCCATTCCGTGCCCTAATGAACAAGACTCAGTTCATATTTCTGACTACCTATTGCGGCACTTGAGGGAACCAGCGACCTTGCGTTTATGGAGTAGAAGGATGAAGTTTCCCAGCCTAGACACCCATTTAAAAATCAGTTTCGGGTACCTCCTGTTCCATAAAAGTCTACATTATACCACTTAGCAGAGGCCGTAGTATATCTATGCACAAACTATGCTATTCTATATACTATGCTTTATAAAACACACACACACACACACACACACACACACACACACACACTACTTTCACAGTGCCCAGGTCCAGAACAAATTCAAGGAAACGTACAGTATTATACAGAGCCATGAGTGCATGGAACTCCGTTCCCTCTTTTATAGCGCAAATGAACAGCAAACCTGGTTTCAAAAAACAAATAAAGCAACACCTCACAGCACAATAACACTCCCCCATGTGACCTACTTGTCGTGTGTATGTACTGACATCAGGTTTAATTTTATTTAACTAGGCAACTCAGTTAAGAACAAATTCTTATTTACAATGGCGGCCTACCCCGGCCAAACCCTAACCTGGATGATGCTGGACCAACTGTGCGCCGCCCTACGGGACTCCCCATCACGGCCGGTTGTGATACAGCCTGGAATCGAACCAGGGTCTGTAGTGATGCCTCTAGCGTCTGAAGTGGCGACTCCGGGATGCTGGCCTTCTAAGCAGAGTTTCTCTGTCCAGTGTCTGTGTTCCTTTGCCCATCTTAATCTTTTATTTTTATTGGCCAGTCTGAGATATGGCTTTTTCTTTGCAACTCTACCTAGAAGGCCAGTATCCCGGGGTCGTCTCTCACTGTTGACGTTGAGACTGGTGTTTTGCAGGTACTATTTAATGAAGCTGTCAGTTGAGGACTTGTGAGGCGTCTGTTCCACAAACTAGACACTTGTCCTCTTGCTCAGTTGTGCACCGGGGCCTCCTACTCCTCTTTTTACTCTGGTTAGAGCCAGTTTACGCTGTTCTGTGAAGGGAGTATTACACAGCGTTGTACGAGATCTTCAGTTTCTTGGCAATTTCTTGCATGGAATAGCCTTCATTTCTCAGAGCAAGAATAGATTGACGAGTTTCAGAAGAAAGGTCTTTGTTTCTGGCCATTTTGAGCCTGTAATCAAACCCACAAATGCTGATGATCCAGATACTCAACTAGTCTAAAGAAGACCAGTTTTATTGCTTCTTTAATCAGAACAACAGTTTTCAGCTGTGTTAACAATTGCAAAAGGGTTTTCTAATGATCAATTAGACTTGAAAAAAAATTAACTAACACAACGTGCCATTGGCACACAGGAGTGATGGTTGCTGATAATGGGCCTCCGTATGCCTATGTAGATATTTCATTAAATAAATCTGCCGTTTCCAGCTACAATAGTAATTTTCTATATTTCTGATCAATTTGATGTGATTGTAATGGGAAAAAAATGTGTCTTTCTTTCAAAAACAAGGACATTTCTAAGTGACCCCAAACTTTTGAACGGCAGTGTATGTAAATTGTAAAGTTTGTCTGTAATGTATTTTTCGTTATGTGTCGGACCCCAGTAAGATTAGCCGTCGCCGTCGGCGAATGGCGATACTAATAAATGATTCAAATCAAATACCAGAGATGTCCAACTGATGGTGATTTTATTTACCCCCCCCCCCCCCACCAAGTTTTCTGAATAATTATTTATTTGTATTTTTTTGGTACATAAAAGACTGTAAAAACACCAAGAAAACAGCTCCAAGTGACTTTCATTTTGGAAATCTGTTCCAAAGTCTTCCCACGCATTATAGATATGTGATTGTATACAAATGTAAGCAAGTTTTGAAATGATTATGTTTTAGTCAATTTGTAAGTCGCTCTGGATAAGAGCGTCTGCTAAATGACGTAAATGTAAATGTAGTCAAATGTTAAATCTGTTTGGGCTTCTTGCGGTCAATTTGCAGTCTACAAATTATTTGTAATTATGTTCTGGCGCACTGACCATCGGCTCCCCCCAAGTAATTGGGTCTAGTTGATGATCCCTGCTTTATACTATACCACTAGTTTCCTCAGTATGTGGAGACCAGGGCTTAAAACTAACCTTTTGAGTCTATCAGCCACTGTGACAGGTATATAAATAATAATTGATTAGCATGCTTCTAAAACAAGAAATGTATTACTAGTAAGAAGTGATATATTTGTTTGATTTAATGTAATACTTTAATACTCTGTGACCCGAGTCTTTTAACCAAAATATCATACAAAAATGTTCAGCTGTCCCTTTAAGATTACCTTGGTAACAGGGCCATCCACTCGGTTGTCAATGTGTCTGTAAGAGTCTCACTAATAGAGGCCTACAGTCACTTTTTGCTAGCAGTGGAAGCAAACTCAAACATTGACTAGCAACCTAGGTTGTGAACATAATGTAAATAGCCAAGAAACACAAAGACAAAGTCTCACTTTCGAGTAAATTAGACCAACTAATATGCCTGTGCACATTGCTTAAAAAAAAAAACATTTTTAAGCACTTCACTCACAGTGCTTCGCATGGTGGGATAGCTATAACGTTAGGATTCAGATTTCTTTGTACATTACCAGATATGAAACAAAACGGCAGAAATACTTTGAAAACAGCTACTGCAGCATTTATTTAGCTATAAATCACAACTTGCACTTGTGCCCATACTTTACTATTTTTATAAGCTGCTCGCACTGTATATCCCTGAGCGTGACCACCTGCCAACAAGGCCGGTGAATTCCACATTCTTACCCGCCAATGCCAAAAATCCACCCGCATTTGTCTGGTGGCCGGTGTTAATTTTAGGCCCCGGTGGAGACTCACCAGTACAGGTAAAGGGTGATGTTGACGTTGCCCTGTGCTCTGGACAGCAGGAATATCACCAGGGCGTTCTTCAGGTGACACTCAAACTTCAGCGCCTGAGAGAGAGACAAGGACACGGAAAAGGATAAGTGGGTGAGAAAAGCATTCAGGGTCACTAACAAATTGTTTACCTGTGTATGTGTGTGTGTACTACAGACTGTTCACCTGCACTAGCTGAGGTAGGTAGTCGGCCAACTCGTCATCACTGCTGGATTCGATCCAGCTGACAGCCACACTCCTCACCTCTGTGTCAGCAAACCTGCAGGACAGAGACCAAGACAGGCAGGTCAAACTTGAGTGTGACCTTTAACCTACATACTCACGTAAACGTGAACTCGCACACCTCCCACTTTACAAATACGACTGATCTACCGCAGGTTTCTATTGACCACTGCTTAAACTCTAGCTTTGCACACTCAAACTTAAGGAGTGTGTGTGTGTGTGTGTGTGTGTGTGTGTGTGTGTGTGTGTGTGTGTGTGTGTGTGTGTGTGTGTGTCTGTACACCACACGTACTTAGAGTCGAGCAGCTCCAGTGCACAGACGGGTTGGAGTGAGGGCCAGTTGTGGAGGAGGGCGTGAATCTCAGCCATGCTGCCCCAGTCCCAGCTGGGGGCACTGGCCAGCACCTTGGGCAGGCTGTGGGTGTGAGCCCGGCAGTGGTGCCGCTGGTCCCACAGCAGCTGGCGGTCAGCCCGCGTCAACCTGGGGTTGGGAGGGAGGAGAGAGAGGGGTGATACGGTGAGCCAGAACATAGACCGCTGCTACCGCTGACAGGGTTCTCACAACAAAGACCCTATTAGAAATCACTTTCTTCAGATTATATACGTTATTTATGGTCATCACCATCTGGGTCATGTTCAGTTAGCCACGAAACTGAAGGGTCTGAAGCAAAGTCAAATGGGTTGGAACTATCTATACTTGACCAGTAAGAAGCGCTTGTGTTTGTTTTCCGTTGCAAGACCGAGTTTTGGAAACCCCTGATCGATGGACTACACTATTGTTCTGAGATAACCTTTAGGACTCGGAAATACACCCTAACAAAACAGAAGCCAAAACTATATGGTTATAATCGGAGTAAATGAGAGAAAGCTCAGAGAAAGTAAAAGGGATTAGCGCTTTAGAAGAAATTGCTCTCTGTGGAGGCTGGGAAAAGGGTAATGAATCTGGCTGGCAGCCTGGGGTGGGTTTAAGTGGGCATTTATATGCCCACAGTTAAACGTCTGGGGGAACAGACACTGGAATGAGAACAGACAGCCATCTATGGTCTGGGAGGACTGGAGAGTCATTTGGGGATAAAGCCTTCATAAGGCCCTACATAACACCATTACAATAGTGACGTAACAGTTGTCATAATGGCAGCTGGTATCAGCTTATGACAACAGACGTGACAAAGTTATGACACAAACTGTTATGAACCTTCCTTCTTAAGGCCCTACATATCACGATCATAATTATGACATAGCAGATGTCATAAACCGTGAGAGACTAGCTGCCATGACGGTTTATGACGACTGCTGTGTCATAATTATGATTGTGATATGTAGGGCCTTAAGAAGGAAGGTTCATAACAGTTTGTCATAACTCATGTATTATATCATGACAACAGACACAGTACCCGAAGGTAGAGGCTCGGCTGCAAAGTTTCTCCACCCGGCGGCGCAGGTCAGGGTCCAGCTCCTCCAGGGTGTTGGGGTCAGGGCAGGGGCTCTCCTGGGGCCCCACGTACAGCACGTCCACCGCTGGGCTGGGGAAGTCGACCTGGAGGGGGGGGTTCATGGAATGGTTAGGCAGACACACAAACTTGCATGGGTACACACACATTAGGTCACCACCAAATGGGAAATGCGTTTGAGATAGGGGAGAGAGTTTGGGTCCTGTTTGAAGTACTTTAAAAAAAAGAAAAAAATAAGCTTTTTCTTAAATTTGCTTGAGGTTAAAACTTATCTAACATGATTGAACAGGTGCTTGGCTTCACCTGTCCAATTGTGTTGAATCACTGATTGCTTTGAAAAAGGGAGGGAAGATTTGCATTTGAACAGGACCTACACAAGAAAATCGCAGAACATTGACTTGAACGGCAAAGCCCGCTCTCGTAATTTCTTATGGGTACAGTATTGCTGTGTGGAGTCGTGGAGTCACCTGCAGTATGATCCTCTCGGCCAGGTTCTTCCTCCGGATCCCGGCTGCAGCAGAGGCAGCCTGAGGAGAGGTCCACAGACACAGCAGCTTGGTCCCCCTCGCCAGCACCCTGGAAAAACACACATATAAGCACACATAGCTACACACACACACAAAACACCCCAATAGTCTGAATCCCCAATAGACAGCTATTAACACAATCAACTGAAATACACTCATTCGAATGCCATACAACACAACAAAAACACAAACAGCAATTGCACAGTCAACCACACTACTAAAATGTGTCGCGCATCACCGTCGGAAGTCAAATAGGGGCAGGGAGACTTTGCCCAGCACTTCTGGTCCCTTGCGCTGTTTGTTGGAGTCTGGGGAGCCGCTGGCGTTCTGGTTCAGGACCCCAAAGAGGGAGAGAGTCAGCATTGACTCCAATGGAAGCAGGGCCACCGCCATTGGAAAGTTGATCCTGGAAAGAGGGAACAGAGTGAAAATAGGAGTGGAAAATGGAAAGGGATTGGAGTGAGAATAGTGAATAAGTATGAATGTGCATAGCTTGTGAGTCTGTATTCCCACTAGCCTGTGAGTATATTCTTAGATCATCATCATACTGTTTGTGACTCAGTTGGTACAAGGATTCAATTCCCGCAAGGATCACATACAAAACACGTACAGTATCCCTCACTGTCCTGCAAGATGCTTTGGATCAAAGTGTCTGCAAGAGGAATCTGCTATCTATCTACTAGTAATTGTATCCAGTGATAGGCTGAACGATACACTGATTATGGGTAACGACAGACCTCGCTTTTAATGTTGTAATGTCTTGGATATCAGTTTGTATTATCGTCGTGCTATGTACGTTGTGTTGGAGCCTGCATGACAGAAGCGAAGAAGCGTCTACATTTTGATCCTAAAGAGGCAATCGTGAAAGGCAGAGGCACATAATTCAACATAAACACTATTATAACTAGCTATTGTATTTCTATGGCTAGAGGGTAGGGAGTCACGTACATTTCGTCCCATTTGATGTGGTAGAAGAAGCTCTTGTAGGTGCCCACTTTCTTGGACTGGATGGGCTTGAACAGGTTCCTGCCATTGTGAGTCAGAGCACACATCAGGTAGTACTTCTCATAGCTGCAAAAGGGAGGAAGAAATGAACAAATTATGAACGAGCAAGTTAAAATCCCATCTATGTACACAGAGAGAATAGACTCTTGTCCATAACAAACACAGTCATCCTCTGTATCTAATAAAGCCACACTAGTGCATTCTTTAATACACCAGTAACAGAGCTCTCAGAACCATTTATCAAATGCAGATTTTGTTAAGTTGGCTCCTCTCATTTAAACAGTTCCATTTCTTTGACATTATAAAAGACATTGCATTTTATGAGCACAATACCAGGCAGTGAACCATTTGGGATTCCAAAATATTTCTTATTGCTCAATGCCATCAGTCTTGTGCTTCGACACAGCATGGTATGCGTGCCTCCACTGTTGCTGGTGAAATGATGCATCACCGTGCCTACAGATGGTGTGTGTGTGTGTGCATGTGTGTTTGTCATAGGACGCTAGCCACAAAAGAGCAAAGCACTCAAGCCATGATGACGAGGGACGATTCCAGCCATGCAATCATTTTAGAACACAGAGTAGCTGTTAGTTCGGGACTAAACATTTTCAGGAGAGCACTTCTGGCCTTGTGTTATGGGATAAATATTTTCGAACCTCCTTTGGTATGGTGCTCAAAAATGTTTTCCATATCTCCTAAAAATAGCTCTTGGACGAGGCCCTATGTATGACGGGCAGAAACAAACAGCCTGTTATTAACCAGATCCTCTCTTTTTGAAGAGGTCGTCTGCCAACTATAAAAATACTTGGGTCCTGGATGGCGTTTTACAGTGGCATTTTGGACCTCCCTCCCATCAAGCCTGGATTTTTTTTTCATTAGGCACCAAACGGAAAAAATGTACTGAAAC
Organism: Salmo salar; assembly: GCF_965601325.2. Taxonomy (NCBI): domain Eukaryota; kingdom Metazoa; phylum Chordata; class Actinopteri; order Salmoniformes; family Salmonidae; genus Salmo; species Salmo salar. Next base: position 75,953,365 of record NC_138300.1, on the reverse strand, counting down.
AGGGAGGTACTACCTAGCCTTGTCCAATAAGAAACGCACATTGTTGTTTTCCGTTGCAAAACATTTTAAGACGCTTTCTGTTGTGAACCATATTGAACACAACCCTGGAGTGAGACAGTCACAACATGTGCCACTCCCCAAGTCGTGCAAGATTGTGCTCACTGAATGGAAAGGTTGGCTCTAGTCTATTCCAGACAGAAAGACACCATAAATAGATGAAAGACTTGGTGGAATTGGATACTGTGACGGGGGAAATAAGACACGGAGAGAAACAACGGAGGAGCAAGACAACAAGAGTATCAGTTCTGAGGCCAAGTCATTCTTAAAAAGGTGGAAACTATAGTCTCAGGTGTCTTCCTTACTGCAATCCAGAAAACATAAAATGGTACATTGGACTGGGGGTACACACACCTGCTGACCCAGACGGCGGGGATGCCGTGCATGGCGAACAGGGTGAACTGCAGATGGTCCGTGGTGCCCGAGGCCTCCATGCTGCCACGCCCCTCCGCAGCAGACTCCCCCTCGGCATGCTGGGAGTTTGAGGAGGGGTCTGCGTAAGGGGTAGAGGAGGCGGGGCAGAAGGAGCGTAAGTACAGCTTGGCCAGATCGTAGACGGCGTCCGTCAGGAAGCCCATGCACTCCTCCACGGGGCTGAGGTGACCTGGACGGGTCAGAGGGTTACGTTAGCTCAAAGGATTTTAACTGTTTTTGTTGTTGATTTCGGGAAGCAGGAATTGCCCCACTGTGTGCGATTATGGACTGATCAAAGTCATATTGCGGAGTCAAACGTTTGATGTGTGTGAAAAATGTGACTGGTTGTTGTAGCACTCACCATTTGCCGAGGATTTGGAGCCCACCTGAGATAGAAAAGTACACAGATATGATAACTGTTAGAATTACAGCCCCTGTTAAACTATCCTATGCCCTATCACTGCAGTGAGACAGAGAGACAGGTAGAAGTGACAGGTAGACATACAGTACCAGTCAAAAGTTTGGACACACCTACTCATTCCAGGGTTTTTCTTTATTTTTGCTATTTTCTACATGGTAGAATAATAGCGAAGACATCAAATGGATGTCATATGGAATCATGTAGTAACAAAATAAGTATTTTATATTTGAGATTCTTCAATGTAGCCACCCTTTGCCCTGATGACAGCTTTGCACACTTTTGGCATTCTCTCAACCAGCTTCATGAGGAATGCTTTTCCAACAGTCTTGAAGGAGTTCCCACATATGCTGAGCACTTCTTGGCTGCTTTTCCTTCACTCTGTGGTCCAACCCATCCCAAACCATCTCAATTGGTAAAATAGCACTTACACAGCCTGGAGGTGTGTTGGGTCATTGTCCTGTGGAAAAACAAATGATAGTCCCACTAAGCGCAAACCAGATGGGATGGCGTATCGCTGCAGAATGCTGGGGTAGCCATGCTGGTTAAGTGTGTCTTTCTAAATAAATCACAGACAGTGTCACCAGCATAGCACCATCACACCTCCTCCTCCATGCTCCACGGTGGGAACCACACATGCGGAGATCATACGTTCACCTACTCTGCGTCTCACAAAGACACAGAGGTTGGAACCCAAAATCTCAAATTTGGACTCATCAGACCAAAGGACAGATTTCCACCGGTCTAATGTCCATTGCTCGTGTTTCTTGGCCCAAGCAAGTCTCTTCTTATTGGTGTCCTTTAGTAGTGGTTTCTTTGCAGCAATTCAACCATGAAGGCCTGATTCACGCAGCCTTCTCTGAACAGTTGATGTTGAGATGTGTTTGCTACTTGAACTCTGTGAAGCATTTATTTGGGCTGCAATCTGAGGCTGGTAACTCTAATGAACTTATCCTCTGCAGCAGAGGTAACTCTGGGTCTTCCTTTCCTGTGGCGGTCCTCATGAGAGCCAGTTTCATCATAGTGCTTGATGGTTTTTTGCAACTGCACTTGAAGAAAGGTTCAAAGTTCTTGAAATGTTCCACATTGACTGACCTTCATGTCTTAAAGTAATGGTGGACTGTCATTTCTCTTTGCTTATTTGAGCTGTTCTTGCCATAATATGGACTTGGTCTTTAACCAAATAGGGCTATCTTCTGTATACAACCCCTACCTTGTCACAACACAACTGAGTGGCTCAAATGCATTAAGAAGGAAAGAAATTCCGCAAATTAACTTTTAACAAGGCACACCTGTTAATTGAAATGCATTCCAGGTGACTACATCATGAAGCTGGTTGAGAGAATGCCAAGAGTGTGCAAAGCTGTAATCAATGCAAAGGGTGGCTTTTTGAATCAACTCAAATATAAAATACATTTAGATTTGTTTAACACTTTTTTGATTACTGCATGATTCCATATGTGTTATTTCATAGTGTTGATGTCTTCACTATTATTCTACAATGTAGAAAATAGCAAAAATAAAGAAAAACCCTGGAATGAGTAGGTGTCCAAACTTTTGACTGGTACTGTACCTTTATATATTCATATGATGGACCCACCTCTGGCGAGCGTGTCCTGGGGAGGTTGACAGAACACTTAACCCTTCTCACTGCTTCTGTGATGGCCTGCGTCTCCACCTCGTCCAGGGCACAGCAGAGGTTCTTCACTGTCTGCACCACCCGATCCACCGTCTTATACTGGGTGCTCTGAGGTGGAACAAAGTCATTGTCTAGTGTGTGTGTGTGTGTACACACAATCTCTGTTCAGTTACTCAACAATTCAAGTGATTCTTGAAACAGATGTGCTCTACAAATGGCACATGTCATCCAGGAATTTATAGGCCTGTCGCAAGCATGTGTGAACTATACACACTACTCAACGCCTGATAGCAATTTTACACCACAACCATCACACACATCCGCTATCACAGAAACACTTAGGGTCTTCAGTACAGTCTCAAAGATGTGAATTAACTTCATAAGCTACCTCATTCTGCAGGCAGATGTTGACTTGATTGTGATAGCCTTCCAGATAGTCGGCCAGGCCTTGTCTAAGAGAGAGAATGATCCAATCACAGAAATCTCAGCCGTTATCGGGAATTCTAGACGGCCATGTTTGGCTCCAGACAATGGATAAGATGATGCGATAAGAAGCAGAAAGAAAGGCATGTTCCTACCTGGTGACGTTCTCCTTGAACGGCCTCTCCACTTGGCCCAAGTGCCTCTCCAAGTCCACCTGAGAGGTGTCGTCTTCCGCCTGCGTGCACACAACAAACCATGACCTTTCACTGCGGCCTCCCTCAAATCACACTAGGGTTTCAAAGTCGGCTCATTTCTGGAGTTCAGTTGGACAAGCTTTTGATGAAAGGTCTTAATATGATTGCATCTTAACGTGAACGACGTCACTGTTGAAGTGTTCACGCTTTTGAAGTGTATGGGAAGAATCTTGAACTTACAGGCCTGACACTGCTAGGTTTCAAATGGCGTGTGTCGGTCTTACCAATAAGGCCAGTATTTATTGAACATTTGCTTTTATGAGGTATTTATGATAGCCAGCCTGTCGGTCTGTAAGCCTGCCTGCAAGGAAGACTACCATTCAGTCAGTCTCCCCGCAAGTCTGCCCGTCTCCCCGCCAGTCTCCCCGCAAGTCCGCCCGCCAGTCTCCCCGCTAGTCTCCCCGCAAGTCCCCCCGCCAGTCTCCCCGCAAGTCTCCCCGCAAGTCCGCCCGCCAGTCTCCCCGCAAGTCCGCCCGCCAGTCTCCCCGCAAGTCCGCCCGCCAGTCTCCCCGCAAGTATTGAAGTTTTCCTTTCTGGACATGTCTGTCTATTTCATTAACCTCCCTACAGGCCTTTGACCTTTAGCTGGTCTTATGCTACTTTTGAGCTTCAAACACACATCAAAGTGCTACATCACTGATTGGTAGGTTGGTTGGTTTGGGTCTTACCGTTCGTGCCAGATCCCTTCTCATGGTGCTCTGGGAGAGCAGCTGGAGCTTGATCTCTGCCTCCCACTTCCTGCAGTTCTGTACGTACTCGTGGCTGCCCAGGCTGTGCTTACTATGGAGAGGACACAGGGCCACAGGGGATCTAAGGTCAAATATCATCAGGGTCTTGTTCATTAGGTACCAAACAGAAGGAAACAAAGGGACAACCTGGATTTGGTCCAATAAGAAATGCACAAGTTTGTAAACTTCTTGAAATAAAAACAAAGGTTTCCCGTTGCGTGCCCAAATGAACAACACCCAGCAGTAATAGCATTATGTTCGGAACATTGTGAGGAATGAGCCCAGTTCCATTTCAGCACTTAGCCCCAAGCCCTTACCACCTATCCTTTTGGTGTTCATAGATCTAAAATGATGGGGAAAGGGACTAGTCAGCAATATGGTCGTGGCTCCAACTAGCCTTCCAATAGGTTATGATGGAACGTCCGTCATCTGGTTTCCACCCAATCAAACATATCAAATCAATGGTGTTCAATGGTGAGGAAGTAGGCCATAGTAATTCAGATTTATCGGTTAAGGCCGTTGGTGTACACAAGGACATTAAACCCAAGTTTAACTTAGAACTAAACACTTAAAACCCACTTAAAAGTTAAAGAGTTCCAATGAATCTAAAGGGCCAGAGGGGGACCTGACCTGAGAGAGATGCTATGCTTAGCAGGGGCTGGGAGCAATGGAAACATTCCAGGACCTTCTGAGGGCTTGCCAAGACCAGACAAGGCCGGGAGAGTACAGATAAACACACCGGGGAATTTGTAGCTTGACACAAAGCGAAACTGACCAAAGTCTCTAAAAATGTAGTGCATGCAAGCAACACACACAGAAAGACACACACGTGCTACGTGGGTCAGCTATTTGTTCACCTGCAGCCTCAAGCAATTGTTAATAACCCATCCATAACCACCTGACTATATGTGATAAAGTGAAAACCTGAGGTCTGCACCCAAACTATTTTGTTGTAGGGGGCATAGGATTTTTTTTAAGCTCAATTTAGATATGCCTATTTTTCTGCTTATAATTTTCAACACTTTGGTAGACTATTTGTTAGTCAACTTGTCTATAATTAGATACATGCAGCTTCTCTTCTGCCATTACTTGTTGCCCTAGAAGACTAAATAAACCCCTGCTCACCAGAAAATATGTCATACATCGATAGAACGCATGCTTCAATCGAGTTGACGTTGGTAAATTTCTCATTCATCTCTTCTTCTCTCCTGCAGCAAAGACGTTGAAAGACCGTGGAGAAAATGCAATAACAAAACAACAAAAAATGGGAATGATTTTCCATCCAAACATTAGTTTGACCGTTTTTAAGGGAATTAAAAGCTGTGAAATTGACCCAACAAGTTTCTGATAAGATTTCAGTTTGGCTTGGATGCATATTTTATGTGGTTGTAAAACTAAAATCAGCTTTTATGATGCTGATAAAGATAGCACCTTTACAGACGGTCCCTAACCACACATTCATTCTCTCAAGATGCTGAAATAAATAAATATTTCTCCACTCCTGTTCCCGAGTGAAAATTTACATTTGGTGTATCATTTTACTGAAAAAAAACTGCTTAATGCTGCCAAAGTTAATAGATTAGGCTATGTGAGAGGTTATAGACCTACAGTCAGCGTCCGGACTTCAGTTACTATTCCATTTAACCCATCTGAACAGTACAGTTCCCTTGACGTACCATACTTGAAGTCCCCGTCTTGTGACTGTTTAATTTGTATAGGGCCTCACAAATCACACAACATATTTCCCAAACATTAGGCTACTGTTCTGGCCCTCCCTTCTCTTTATTTTCAACCTCGCTATTTTCCCGTTTTATTTATTTTTTAAATTGAATTCAACTCCCATCATTGTCCTTTTTTCCCCCACAGTGGATCGAAGTCAACATTTTCTGCCTAAGTTCCCAAAAGCACCTGGCAATTGCCGTGTATTTGGCGCGAGTACAGTTAGGCCCTGAAGTTTAGGCTTACGCACGAACGCAAGAGATAAATAATGGAATAAAAACCTCAATGTAGCCTACGTATGAATTGCACAAGAACGACAGATTTATAATACGCAGTTCGCTTTATTCAACCCGCCCGTCACCCACGCACCCCATCAGCTGCACAATATTTCACGACCCTAAACCTGCCCGGCCCCGCGGATATAACGGCGGGTTATGAGTCAACCCGACGCATCACCAACACACACACACACACTTGACCTAAGAGTATTTATGCCAAAGAAGTCTTTAAAACAAAACCTGCTTTTGCGCAATCCCTCTGTTCTTAATTAGTAAAAGCAGCCCCTGCCCTCCTGACTGTTGCTTTTGCAACAGAACTGGCAAAAATCGCCAAAAGGAAACATTTTCCTAACACAATTAAAGACAAATCCCTGCTTGAGGAATGTTGGCAGTGAGCTTGTTGATATTCTTGCTTTATCTTCTCCTCTCTCTGCGAGGGCAAGAGGACACTTAGAGGCAGGATTGTGGGAAACGCAGGTGTCAGCGTGGGGTTGTGTGCCAGTGTGTGTGCGTGTAGGATTGTGGAAAATGTGGAGGCCAGGGTTTTACATTTGTGTGTGTGTGTGCGCGCGCAAGACTTTGCGCATGCGTGCGCGACTCACTTTTGCAGCACCTCCTCTTGGCCGCAGACCTTGAGGACGTAGCTGCCGATGTCCACCTGGTTGAGGTCGTCGTGGACCCAACACAGGGCTTGCATGATGAGGAGCTCTACAGGAGAACTCACTAAGGGAGGAGGAGGAGGAAGGGGGAGGAGAGTGAGTGAGAGTTAAAGCAAGCACTATGGCATACACAGTCCCCTGTTCAATTTCTTTAAAAGTGCATCCTTCCTTCCTTGAAGGAATCACTGATTAAACATGATTAGACAGGTGAACACAAGGACACCACCACACTAATAAAGCAAGGTGCCGTTTGTCCACCTCTAGGCCACAGGTAGGAGAAGGAGAAGCAGCCAGATTCTCAATAAACGAGGAATCAAGAGCTTCTGATCCACCCAATAAAGTGATGATTTCAAGTCCAAGAGGCTCGACGGAACGGTCAGAAACTATCGCTCATGGAAAAAGAGGAGTCAATAAATTGGCCAGATAGCAGTTTCATAAAACAATATCGCAAAGGTCCTCTCAGATGGGATTACAGTGTGGGTGGTTCAAGTCAAACTATATTCATACCTAACCTGGTCCGAGATCTGTATGTGCTGTCTCGCCCACTCCTAGTTAGTCACTGGCGTGACAATGAGCGTATATGAGTTGGCAAGACGGCACAAACAGATCTGAGACCAGGCTAATTTGATCTCCCCCATCTTAAATCGAATCAAAACGGTTCAGTGAATGATCTCAGGCTGCATTACGATACGGTGTTATTGGAAAAGCCTCATGTTCGTGTACATGGGCATGTTTCCTGGGAAATATTTGGCGGAGAATGAAACGTGTGTAAGTGACTGTGTGTACGCATGTGTAACCTGACACAAAACAGATTGTTCTGCCACTTCTAGAAGGGTGGGGGGGTTCTTGCTTTCTCCTCCGTTTGATGCCAGCACACACACACACACACACACACACACACACACACACACACACACACACACACACACACACACACACACACACACACACACAGACCACCCCGTGCGCTCCAGCAATAACAACCCCACACCCTACAGAGGAATGGACTGGACTTAGTATTATCAATACTAGAAGGCCTATTGGTGAACTTAGAGAGCGTTATGATAGGTCACATCTTGGTAGTGGGTGGGTGCTGTGAGGTGGCTTTCTAAGGATCCCTCTGAGGCTAACTGGTCAACAACCGAAGAGAGGGCATTTTGGGAGCATGTTGCCAGATCTGTTTGTGCTGTCTTGCCTCTTATGGTCATTGGAGGATGCAAGACAGCAGAAACAGATCTGGGACCAGGCTGGCATTCCAGAGAGTGTGTGCTGAAAAAAAGCCCTCTTGCGTGTCGCTACGAACTCACACATGGTGCTGGAATGTTTGCGAACTTGCGTGGTCCCACACGCACACCAACGTAGGTGCTTGGGGGCTGGGTCTGGTCTAAAGCGGGAGAATCGAATCAAACCAAATGTTATGTCACATGCGCCGAATACAGCAGGTGTAGACCTTATTACAGTGAAATGCTTACTTACAAGCCCCTAACCAACAATGCAGTTTTAAGAAGAATACCTAAAGAAATAAAGTAACAAATAATTAAAGAGCAGCAGTAAAATAACAATAGCGAGACTATATACAGCGGTACAGAGAACGTGCGGGGGCACCGGTTAGTCGAGGTAACTGAGGTAATATAAACACGTGGGTAGAGTTATTAAAGTGACTTATGCATAGATAATAACAGAGTAGGAGCAGTGTAAAAGAGGGGGGGGGGGGGGGGATGCAAATAGTCTGGGTTGCCATTTGATTAGATGTTCAGGAGTCTTATGGCTTGGGGGTATGAGTTGTTTAGAAGCCTCTTGGACCTAGACTTGGCGCTCCAGTACCGCTTGCCGTGCGGTAGCAGAGAGAACAGTCTATGACTAGGGTGGTTGGAGTCTGACAATTTTTAGGGCAGGACTGGTGTCTATGATTACAATACTAGTCTCGTAACACAGCAGGATTCTAGCAACTCGTTAGCTAGCACTTGAATACCCAGCCAATGAGTGACGTCAATTGAGGGTTCACATCCAATCAGCCGCCAGGAAGGGGCCAGGTCCTGGGCGATCCTGCCAGGGCAAAGCAGAACCCAGATGTATTACCTCAGCACCAACAAGGACAGGAACAACTGCATTTTTCATCATCAATACGGGGAATTTAAACACCACCATTTCTGCGTTTTACTGTCTACTTCATCAGATTTAAAAAGGCTCTTAAAGAGAAAAAAAGAGAGCAACATAGCAAGAGAGAGAGAACATAAGGGAAAGCAAGACAGTGAGAGAGAGAGTATGATGGCAAGAGAGATCAAAAGACAAAGAGAGCAGGGCATTTCAGATCAGAGAACTGCAGCAGACAGAGCTAAAAACGAGGGGTTTGACTTAAGGTGACATCCAACACACTCAAAGCCACCAGACATCCACCTCAGCCAGTTCCCTGGGTTTCCTCTCTCCCCACGCCAAGTTATGCAAGAAATTTCTAACCTAAATCTTGCAGTTGAAGATTCTAGCCTAAGAAAGAACTAATCGGTTTTTTTTTCTCCCCGGTAACAGAAGCTAGCTCGGCTCTGTCTGGCTGTTAAATACAGTAAGAGTGTCAGAGAAGAGCAGAGAAGCTATAACAGTAGCAGTTGGGGAAAGAGTCATCTGGGAATACGTTTTTGTTCACCCCCGGTAGATTTTTCCACACGCCAAATTTAGGAAGCTGGTGGAATGCCAGTGGAAGTGGAACAGAGGGGCCTGCCTGAGGACCGAGAGAGAAACGCGACAGATTACACACAAGAGAAAGAGGGAAAGAAAATATATTTTCAGCCTGCTCTCGTTCCCCCCGTACACTTCCCCCCTCCTAAAAGAGAGAGAACTGAAGGCCATTGTTCCTGTGTGCCGACATACAACCCTGGCTTTTCCCATTGTGGCCAATCGGGGGAATCTGTACTGTACAGCGAATCAGGCCTGGCTGTACAGTACATGAGAAAGAAGAGGCAGCATGACCAGTTGGTGTGGTTACAGAGAGACTAGGTTAGTGGGACTGGCCACACACACACAGGAACGAGCAAGCAATACCAGTTTGGTTTTAAAAGAAAAAAGAAATTAAGGATAGATAGAATCCACACACAAAAGGCTGGTGTTGATTCGCTGCCAGGACCCAGGGAGTTCAGAGCAGACTCCATTAGAGAACTTGGTCACAGGGGGCCGGGCCAAGAGAGATCAGTGACTGGCATTGGAGGGGTGGATCCAGGGGCGGCGCTACGAACCTGGGGTCAGCCAATGACAACGCACCCCCAGAGATCGAACCAAAAGCACAGTGGGCGAATGAGTGAACATAATATAGAGAAGCCCTTTGGCCGACATAGCTGCTCCAGGGCAGTGGCACAACCTTTTATTTGTGAGGAGAGGGAATGTGGCGTGTTACCAAAAAAATGTAAATAAATAAATAAAAAATAGCTGTCCCGAATGCTGCTTCCTCCTTTGGACCTCTGGCCCAGTATTCTTATCTGTCATCTGAAGAGCTCTGTCTTAAAGGGGAAATGCCTCTGATTATTTTTTAGCAGTTGGGTTAATTAGACCTGGGAGAGCTCCATTCTAAAGAGGCCCCTTGATGTCATTGCATGTAGTAATATAACCTACTTTTATGGTTATAAAGGTATCTTAGCAACCAGCCTGCACAACCAGGGTCCAGGGTTGAGGACACTGAGCACCTCTGTATGGGTTAGGGTTGCAACAGTTTAGAAACTTTCCCAAAATCCCTCGGTTATCCAGAAATCCCATTTGGAGGATTGTGTCTCCACGTGTTCGCTCCTGAATCCTGGAATTCTCCAACCGAGGATTCAGAATTTAGCAAGCCTAGTAAGGGTGTTGTGATATGTCCTTACCGTCGCAGGTGAAGGTGACAGGCTCCTGGGACTCAGAGATCTCGATGGACACCTTGACGCTGCAGCCGTTGTCCCCTCCCCCGTCCCTCTGGGGGATTACCGCGCTCAGCACGTACCCCGGGTTGGTGTGGAGGTCATCGTGGGCGAACTTTGACCTCAGTCTGAAAAAACCCCCAAATCAGCCAATTTGAAATCCAGTACGTCACCTTTACATAGAATTGATTCTCTACTTTTTATTACCTTAGTTTGCAAATCTGGAAGTTTGCTGGCCTATTACACATGCATAAACTAGTAGATAATGGACTGACTAAGGTCCTGTGATTAGTTCTCCTACCTAACTTCCCCCTCCCGTACTTCCTTATGGGAGCCAAATTTCTTCTAAAACTCTTCTGCTTTGGCGATATTTGCAGCACATGTACTGTGTTTTCTGCCAATAAAGCATTACTGAATGGAATTGAATAATTACTCAGGAACTAATGTATTGATGCTTACTGAATCGTCATCGAGATTACTCTCAATTGCCTCTATACTTCTCATTTACATGTGAAGACTCTTCGTAGTCTATAACGATCCCATTAGGGATGGGGCTAGATGGGGCAGCTTTTACGCTGTGTGTGTGTGTGTGTGTGTGTGTGTATGGTGTAGTGCTTTGTTGGTGATGTTATGTTACCATGCTGGAGAGCGATTTCCGGAGCAAAGCTACATCATCACTCCACCCAAAGGACTGGAGTGAGGCTGCACACCCAGTCACACAAACATGCAATTACAGCACACACACACAGTACTGTGCGCGCGCACACTCCTTTGCGTACACTCACACAGTACTAAGTGTGTGCTCAGAAACACACACACACACACACACACACACACACGGCTTACATTGCTACGTCTTCACAGAAGGCTAAAACTTCTAGGTTCTGGGCTTCCTTTTCCTCTAGGGCGGTGTACTTTGCCAGTGCTTTCCCACTTCCCTTATCGTGCTGTGAGACAATGAGACAAAACATAGGGGACAAAATGGTGAGCAAAACAAGAAGAAGTAGCCAACCTCAATTGAGGAAGTGTAAAGGTTTACTGGTGTTAAATTAATATGGAACTGGAATTAAATTGGTGCTAGTTTAGGAAGGTACACATTAAATACAAAAAGTACAATTGCAGTAAGACCTTAACACCTAATTGGACCTTCGCACGTATACACCCCCCCCATTCACATAAATGGATCGCTCCAACAGACAGTGAGTCACGTGGCCGTGGCTTGCTATATAAAGCAGGCAGACAGGCATCCAGTTACTGTTCGATTGAACATTAGAATGGGCAAAACGAGTGTAGTATGATCGTCGGTTCCAATATCTCAGAAACGGCCGGCTTACTGGGCTTTTCACGCACGACAGCGTCTAGGGTTTACAGACAAACCAAAAAAAACATCCAGTCAGCGGCAGTCCTGGGGGCGAAAACAGCTCGTTGATGAGAGAGATCGAAGGAGAACGGCTAGAATGGTGCAAGCTAACAGGCAGGCAACAAACAGACAAATAACAGCGCAGGTCAACAGCGGAGTGCATCTCAGAACGCACAACTCGTCGGTCATTGTTACGGATGGGCTATTGCAGCAGACGACCACATCGGGTTCCACTCCTATCAGCTAAAAACAAGAAGAAGCGCTCCAGTGGGCACGCGATCACCAACACTGGACAATTGAGGAGTGGAAAAACATCGACTGGTTCAACGAATCCTGGTTCCTGCTGTGTCATGCTGATGGCAGAGTCAGGATTTGGCATAAGCATCATGAGTCCATGGACCCATCCTGGTGGCAACGGTATAGGCTGGTGGCGGTGGTGTACCGCCATCCAATCTGCAGTAACTGCGTGATGCCATTGCGTCAGCATTGACCAGCATCCCTGTGGAACGTTTTCGACTTGAAGAATCCATGCCCCAAATAATTGAGGCCGTTCTGGAGGCAAAGGAGGGGTACGACCCGGTATTAGAAGGGTGTACCTAATAAAAACTGTCCGGCGAGTGTACATTTACACATTATACAAACTGACGGAGGCTCGATTCATTTAGTCCTGTGCATTGTGCTAAGTAAGTGAGGTGTATGCAGGCAGCTAAAATAACAGACACATTTTGATATATGAAAACAATGAATCCTATCAAGTGAATTTTTCCTAGTGGGGAAAAGGTAAACACACACACATTCACACACTAAAAGGGCCCCCCTAGGAATTGAGTTCAGAGATTCCTGGATGCAGTGAAAAAAGCTGCCGGGAACTGGCAGGAGGAACGCCCCATAATTTGACTAACTAGTTGGGGCTAAGAATGCGTTTCCTGTGCAACAGGAAATTACAAGTTAAAATCCCGCCTCTTCTCCCTGGTCTGCTGTGAGTCAGCAGAAAAGCGCACACACAGGTGTTGGAATTCAATGACATCACGATGCACACAGAGGAAGACTTTGATTCTGCTCTGAGGGAATAGGGAAAGGTTACAAAAATGCCTGGTATGCAGAGTAACTTTCGTGTGTTGTTCCATGTGTGTTACTTGTTGCAGACATTTGAAAACAAAGACGCATGAAACAAATGTGTGCTTTCTAGTACACTTATGAAAAGGGATCAATCATCTTTTTCACCAACAGAGCACAGCTTTTCGGGGCATACTGCACAGCTACCACTGTCAAAGTAACTGCACTTCTTGACCCATTCTACACTTCAGTGACTCGTACGCTGAGGTTTATGCAAAACACAGCCATCTAAACACACACTTCATGTGTTCTACTCTTTTTCCCAAACTTCTGGTGTTTCGTGGTGAAAAACTGAATGGGTCGAGGATAACACGTCAACCCTATTAGCCAGACATAGACAGGCTAGAAATCTTTTAAAGATGTACATGTTTTGGTGAAGCTGGCATTTAATTGTCCTCCCTGTTGCACACAATAAGCTTACATTCCCACTGTCACAAAGAGACTCATAGCTGATTTAAGATGAAATCGTCAATATTGTGATGGTCACTTACTTTACTTGGCACTTACTACAGACATTTTTGATTTATTTAACCTCTTGCGATAGGAAAACATGTTTTTTTATTAAGTTGAACATGTGCTCGTCATGACATAATGTAAACATTTTGTGAAATAATACAGGTCATTTTTGTTCAACAAGCTACACTACCCTAAAGGGACTCATTTCGTGGAACTACCCTTATATATAAAAACATTCAAAACACACACACTCATTTTAACACCCATTGACCGACAGTCGACACACAGTGCCTACACACACACACACACACACACACACACACACACACACACACACACACACTTCATGGGGAAAAATGTAATGTTAGTTTTGTTTTCAGAAAAAGTCACATCTTTACAGATGTTTTATGTTAATAGGATGTCATGACTGCGTCCATTTGTAATTGCTGACATGAGAAGTACAACGTTAATGATATATCGCAACATATCAGTCTGCCTTCTTTATGTTTTGTCATTTTCGGGGGCCACGGAGATTTAGCATTATTTTATGAGCTACTTTGCTCAGTGGTTCCTACAAAAACTTCACTCCACAAGCAAAGGCATCAGGGTTGTGTTCATTAGGCACCAAATGGAAAAAAACTGACTTAACTACGGAGGGACTATCTGGACTTGTCCAATAAGAAAAATCCAATTTTTTTCCCCCATTGCAAAGCGTTTTAAAAAGTTTTCCATTGCGTTGCCTAAACAACACGACCCATTTTACGGAGGACTCTTACAGAGACTAACACATCCTTGTTTTGACATAAAATATCACGAAACTGATACATATCTACAAATCAAGTGTGTTTGTAGCGCTGACACGGCTGAGATGGCAATCTCTCGCTCTCCGAGAAACCTTGTACATCCCAGCTAGCCAGGTCTCCAGTTGGCAGGAAAAGAGTGAGAGGCATTAGCTGTGTTCGTGTTTTGAGACAAGATCCTTTCATCGAAAACAAACACGCAGAGATAATCCAATGAGGCGGAGATGATCACACACACACAGCCTGCAGGACAGACACCAGGCTGTACAGTTAGACAGGCCTATCTTTGTTTTCTCCATTTCATCCTCTGAGCAGCTTTTAATGGGGGGGGGGGGGGGGGGTGTACTGGAGCCTGAGGGGATGGTTATGGCCCATGTGACTCACACCATTCATGTCATGCATCTGTTCTGGTTGGCTTTAGTCTAGTCACCCTACTGTTCTGAGTCAGGTCCGGTCTGCTTAACAGCTCCTCTGTCTTCGGTCTGTCTTAAAATGGTACAGTACACCACTTCAATGTCCAAGGCTTGAGCTGGTCTGCTGCCTGTATATACAGTCCTAGAATGGTACGGACTTCACTGGCCCCGTTTTTTTGTGGTTTGCTAATACTGTAGACTTCCATTGACATGAGTCTATTCTACTTTCCTCAACCTTTCACTGACTCAATGCACACTCACTGGACTCTACCCACACACTCCAACACACACACTCGTTTAAGTAACCTTATTGGGTAACCCCCTAACCCCAAAACCTAACCTTAACCCCGAAAACTAACCCTAATTCTACCTTATCCCTAAACCCTCTAGAAATAGCATTTGACCTTGTGGGGACTAACAAAATGTCCCGGTAGTATAAATCAAATCAAGCGTTATTTATACAGCACATTTATGACATGGAATACAACACAATGTGCTTTACAATAAAAAAAAATAAAAAAAATAAAAAACTATTAAATAAAGCTGAAATATTTACTACACAACCTACATAAGAGGATAAAAATTAAATAAAAACAAAAACTGAACGGCTAAAAAACACCCTAAGGAAAAGCAAAGCTGAAAAGTGTGTTTTAAACAAGTCCACATGCTCACTCACAACTTCACACTCCACATACAGTGCATTCGGAAAGTATTCAGACCCCCCTTGACTTTTTCCACATTTTGTTACATTACAGCCTTATTCTAACATTTATTAAATAATTTCCCCCCCTCATCAATCTACACACAACACCCCATAATGACAAAGTAAAAACCGTTTAAGAAATTTCAGCAAACTTATAAAAACTAAAAAAACTGAAATATCACATTTACATAAGTATTCAGACCGTTTACTCAGTACTTTACAGCGATTACAGCCTTGAGTCTTTTGGGTATGAAGCTACAAGCTTGGCACACCTGTATTTGGGGAGTTTCTCCCATTCTTCTCTGCAGATCTTCTCAAGCCCTGTCAGGTTGCATGGGGAGCGTCGCTGCACCGTCCGGGCTCTGGCTGGGCCACTCAAGGACATTCAGGGACTTGTGCCAAAGCCACTCCTGTGTTATCTTGGCTGTGTGATTAGGGTCGTTGTCCTGTTGGAAGGTGAACCTTCGCCCCAGTCTGAGGTCCTGAGCGCTCTGGAGCAGGTTTTCATCAAGGATCTCTCTGTACTTTGCTCCGTTCATCTTTGCCTCATTCTTGACTAGTCTCCCAGTCCCTGCCGCTGAAAACCATACCCACAGCATGATGTTGCCACTACCATTCTTCACCATAGGGATGGTGCAAGGTTATCTACAGACGTGACGCTTGTCATTCAGGCCAAATAGTTCAATATTGGTTTCATCAGACCAGATAATCTTGTTTCTCATGGTCAGAGTCCTTTAGGTGCCTTTTGGCAAACTCCAAGCGGGCTGTCATGTGCCTTTTACTTAGGAGTGGCTTCCATCTGGCCACTCGACCATGAAGGCCTGATTGGTGGCGTGCTGCAGAGATGACCAAGGCCCTTCTCCCCCAATTGCTCAGTTTGTCCAGGTGGCCAGCTCTAGGAAAAGTCTTGGTGGTTCCAAACGTCTTCCATTTAAGAATGAATAGAAAACACTGTGTTATTGGGGACCTTCAATACTGCCCAAAAATGTTGGTACCCTTACCCAGATCTGTTCCTCAACACAATCCTGTCTCGGCGCTCTACGGACAATTCCTTCAACCTCACGGCTTGGTTTCTGATCTGACATGCACTGTCAACTGTGGGACCTTATATAGACAGGTATGTGCGCCTTTCCAAATCATGTCCAATCAATTGAATTTACCACAGGTGGACTCCAATCAAGTTGTAGAAACATCAATACTTATACATTTATTACTTTTTGCATAGTTAAAATGTATTTAACTATGCAAGTCAGTTAAGAACAAATTCTTGTTTACAATGACGGCCTAGGAACAGTGTGATAACTGCCTTTGTCAGGGGCAGAACGACAGATTTTTACCTTGTCCGCTTGGGGAATGCTCTAACCACTAGGCTACCTGCCGCCTTAAGTAAATAAGGTATCCGTTTTTTTATTTTACAAACCTGTTTATACTTTGTCGTTATTGGGTATTGTATGTAGATTGATGAAGGGGAAAAAAAATATTTAATCCAATTTAGAATAAGGCAGTAACGTAACAAAATGTGGAAAATGTCAAGAGGTCCGACTACTTCCCGAAAGCACTGTACGCTGTTGCTACTCTGTTATCTATACTCATTGCCTAGTCACTTTTACCCCTACCTACATGTACATATTACCTCAACTACCTCATACCCCTGCACATTGATTTGGTACTGGTACTCCTTCTATATAGCCTCGTTATTGTTAGTTATGGTGTTATTATTTCTCTATTTTTATTAGCAACTTTCCTTACTTTTTAACTCTGCATTGTTGGGAAAGGGAAGGTAAGTAAGCATTTTATGGTAAAGTCTACACCTGTTGTATTCGGCGCATATGAAAAACACAATTTAATTTAATTCTTCCTGGTTTACACTTTCTAGCATAAGCTACGTCAGGAGAACCAGTGAACCAAGTAAAGTTTGACTTCCTCTTTCAATCAGAAAGTTAGTGATTCCTCTGTCCTAACCTCCATTGTGACATTATAGAAATGTCCTTTTTCAACAAAGGTTGCGGTTGTTGTTATCAGCTGATTCAGAGGATTCCGTTAGTGTCTGGCTTTCAACCCACAATTTCCACCCACAAGGCACTTCCTGTTTGTTGCTACTTTTAGCAATATATATATATATATCACTCTGTAGGCCTATCTATCCACCACCACAGTGTATGAAAGAACGGATTTTTAATATTAAAAGACTTGATAAAGCGCCAAAATTCAGCATTTTGACATATTTCTGTGCACTCCCTGTGATATCCTTGAAGATTTTAACCCACTTAACCCCAAGATGTATCCAAGTGTTCACCATCATTGTAAAGCCTTTGTTATTTTGTTGCTTTCATTATAAGACATTTTAACGGAAATCCTGTCGCGTGAACTGAACTCTCGTTTTAATATGGTGAAACTTTAAGTCAATACATGTTAGAATCACCTTTGGCAGCGATTACAACGGCGAGTCTTTCTGGGTAAGTCTCCAAGGGCTTTGCACACCTGGATTGTACAATATTTGCACATTATTCTTTTGGTTGTGGATCACAGTCAATTTCAAGTCTTGCCATAGATTTTCAAGCTGATTTAAGTCAAAACTGTAACTAGGCCACTCAGGAACATTAAATGTCTTGGTAAGCAACTCCAGTGTATATTTGGCCTTGTGTTTTAGCTTATTGTTCTGCTGAAAGGTGAATTTGTCTCCCAGTGTCTGTTGGAATGCAAACTGAACCAGGTTTTCGCCTGTGTTTAGCTCTATTCCGTTTATTTTTATCCTAAAAAAAACGTGTTATTTCTTTCCCATTACAAGCATACCCATAACATGATACAGATTGAAAATATGAAGAGTGGTACTCAGTGATGTGCTGTGTTTGCCCCAAACATAACGCTTTGTATTCAGGACAAAGTTCATTTTCAGCATTTTTGTTTGCAGTTTTACTTTTGTGCCTCATTGCAAACAGGATGCATGTTTTGGAATATTTTTATACTGTACAGGCTTCCTTCTTTTTACGCTGTCATGTAGGTTAGTATTGTGGAGTCACTACAATGTTGTTGATGCATCCTATCACAGCCATTCAATTCTGTAACTGTTTTAAAGTCACCATTGGCCTGATGGTGAAATCCCTGAGCGGGTTTCCTTCCTCTCCTGCGTGGGAAAAAAAATCAAGGGGTGTGAATACTTTCTGAAGGCACTGTAGCCACCCACAAACACACATTTGATGAAAGATTACTATGGGGCTGGAAACCGATAAGGGGTGACTGGGTCTGTAGAAGGTAACTCTGCGCTGGCCTCGCTGGTTGAGAGTAGTGCTTCGCCCGGCCACACTCAGTCTCACACTCGGTCTCACACTCGGTCTCACACTCGGTCTCACACTCGGTCTCACACTCGGTCTCACACTCGGTCTTAAATGACAGCGCCTGCTGCCAAGGTTAACACTGGGACGCTCTGGGGCTTCTCAGATGAGTCCGCCGTGGGGCATGTTGGGGAGCTGTATGATCTTGTCCCTGCTTAGGCTATACCAACACTAAGTACTGCTGCCTGGCAGCGAGGCAGACACGCTTGGGCGACACACATGGACACACACACAAACTCCATATTGAAGAGCACAAAATATAAGGGGTATAATGTCACCAAGATGTTGTCTGTGTCATGTACGGTTCAAGGATCATAGGGTCTTACAGGAGGCATGTATAGGTCTAAAAAGGTCCTAAAATATTTAAATCGCATTTTTTTTTAATTTGTATTGTTTGTGATACAAATGTAAAACGAATATAAAACACCTTCCTCCCATAGCATTTTATATATGTTAGAATTGCCAGAATAATTTGAAATACCAAAAATATTTTCCGCTACTGCTGGCTTAAGAATCACCTTCACAAGGTGTGGGCATTGCGAGGTGTGGAACGTTTACTTGGCTAAAGGTATGTGCTATGGAAACCAAAATGGATGTTTTGGCAGTGCTGGTATGATGTCATTGATGTGGGACTTGACCTGGTTGTTTTGGCTGGGCTTTTGATGAACCCTTTGATATTTTGGTTCAGCTACAATCGTACCCATTTGTTTAGGCGTTAATTACTTTGGGTTATTTTGAATGAGCCATGGTAGAACTTGATTGTTTTGGCTGTGTTATGACTGCCTGTTTAGGCTGTGGTGTGGTAGTGTACAGATTTGCTTTGGAGAGAGATTGTATGATTTTTTTTACCGTTAGATGACTGGACGTACCTGATTGTTTGGCTTTTGCTGTGATGAGGACGCTGGGATGGTAAGGGAGTGGTTCCTGGTGACCGCTGCCCCCGTCGACGACCTCCGGTGCTGAGAGCGACTCGCGAGTTGACCCGTCACCTCCACGGGTGGACTGCTGCCACCAGCCACACCCTCTGTCTCGTCGAGCAGCACGGCATCCCAGGGGTCCCCTCCAGCTGGCCCTCCCACCACCATTACTGTACCGCGCGATGCCAGGGAGGAGCCCTCCTCGCCCTCGGCTTTGCGCTTGTTGAGTGGGTCCAGGTCCAGCCACTCGAAGCGGCTGAAAGCAGGGGATTCCATGGCAGGTTGTGGTGGGTTGGGCGCCAGGGACGCGATGCTGGTCGACGAAGAATCCAGGTCAGTGCTGGCCGACCTGCCATTCTTCAAGTATTCCGAGGTACTGTGGATCTTGTCGAAGAGCTTGGCCATCTCCAAGGTGACGGTGGGCTGCTGGAACACCATGGCCCCGGGCTGCTGGATGGGAGTGAAGGCCATGAATGAGGTCTGCGGGCCGGGCAGGCCTATGTAGGGCGGCATGGCTGGTGAAAAGCCATTGTGGAAGGAGAAGTTTTCGGGGTTAGGGAACGGAGCAGAAGGAAACATGGGAGCCTGCTGGTGGGTGGGTGTGGACATGCCCGAACTGGAGAGCGTGGAGAGCATGGAGGGCGTCCACTGGCCGCTGTGGAAGGGCGAGGGGCTGCAGGTGGCGTGGCCCCCCGGGTAAGAAGCGCTGAGGTTGAACCCCAGCAGCAAGGAGGGCCGCGAGGCCTTGCTGCTGTTTGCCCCAAAGCTGTCGTCCAGCAGGAGCTTCTCTAACTCCTGGTTGGTCAGCTTGTCTACGTCGATGTCCCGGAACTTGTCCTTCTCTTCCTGCATCTTGGCCTCAGGGAAGACGATGAGATCCTTCTCCGGTCGGTTGCTGGAGGAAGGAGTAGGCCTGGGAGCAGTGGCAGGATGAACTTTGTTTTGTGAGGAAGCAGAAGAGGAGGTGGAAGAGGAGGTCGCCGGGAGCGTCTGTCTCTTCTCCATTTGTAGTTTCGCTAAGGCTTCCGCCTCCATACGAAGGGCCTCCTCCTTACCCACAACCCCCTTTGGCTGGGCCACATCCAGCTTGAACCCATTACCACTGGATATCTGGGCCATGGTGTCAACTTGAGGGTGCCATGTACGCAGAGTTTGTAGTTCAGCTCTGGTGTCAACAGGTCAGACAGGAGTTCAGCTTCTTCAAACACCTGGAAAAGGATGGGAAAAGACCGCAAGTCACAATACAGACATCACCAGGAACATTGCACAACCATGAAGTGGTCTGACAGGCATTTGTTCTGCATTTAGTGAGCGATGTCCATAGCTAATGGCAACGTCTGCACGACTAAAAACAAGCTGATACTAATGCATTTAGATTGTTCCATATATAATTACAGCTAGACTGTTTCAAATCTATTACCAAGATATATCTGTGTTTTAAAACACACTGGACCTTTGACTGTGGCTTGTACAAATATTTAAGCACAAGACCAACTGACATCCTGAAGTATCACCGTCCTTCAACATGGGGGGGGGGGGGGGGGCAATTCCGCAGTAACAGAGTGACGCTGAGACTCACTTTTTCAACTTTCAAATGTATGCCAAGCAAAAAACATGACAAAGTTTAACAAACCATACACGTTAGGAGTGAACCCATTTAGTCGACTGGTCTATTGTTTGGTCGATAAGCTGTTGGTCGACCGAGATTTCTTTAGTCGAGCAGTCGCAATCCATATTTTTTTTCTTATGGTGCACAATACAATTGTCTGATTGGTGCCTGTCTCAGTGGACTAATCCATCGCGGAGGTCACGGGGAAGGCACAGTCCATCACTCTAAGACATATGATACCGACATTATATACAGTGCATTTGTAAAGTATTCAGACCCTTCCTTTTCCACATTTTGTTACGTTACAGCCTTATTCTAAAACAGATTAAATAAAAATAAAAATCCTCAGCAATCTACACACAATACCCCATAATTAAAGTGAAAATCTTTTGCAAATGTATTACAAATAAAAAACAAATACCTTATTTACATAAGTATTCGCACCCTTTGCTATGAGACTCGAAATTGAGCTCAGGTACATCCTGTTTCCATTGATCATCCCAAAGGCACATCAGAGTGTCTAGTTTGAGAAACAGACGCCTCACAAGTCCTCAACTGGCAGCTTCATTAAATAGTACAAGCAAAACATTAGTCACAACGTCAACAGTGAAGAGGCGACTCCGGGATACTGGCCTTCTAGGCAGAGTTGCAAAGAAAAAGCCATATCTCAGACTGGCCAATAAAAAGAAACGATTAAGATGGGCAAAAGAACACAGACACTGGACAGAGGAAGATTGGAAAAAAGTGTTTTTGACAGAGGAATCTAAGTTTGAGGTGTTCGGATCACAAAGAAGAACATTCGTGAGACGCAGAAAAAAATGAAAAGATGTTGGAGTTGTGCTTGACACCATCTGTCAAGCATGGTGGAGGCAATGTGATGGTCTGGGGGTGCTTTGGTGGTGGTAAAGTGGGAGATTTGTAAAGGGTATAAGGGATCTTGAAGAAGGAAGGCTATCACTCCATTTTGCAACGCCATGTCATCCCCTGTGGACGGCGCTTAATTGGAGCCAATTTCCTCCTACAACAGGACAATGCCTCAAAGCACAGCTCCAAACTATGCAATAACTATTTAGAGAAGAAGCAGTCAGCTGGTATTCTGTCTATAATGGAGTGGCCAGCACAGTCACCGGTTCTCAACCCTATTGAGCTGTAGTGGGAGCAGCTTGACCGTATGGTACGGATGAAGTGCCCATCAAGCCAATCCAACTTGTGGGAGGTGCTTCAGGAAGCATGGGGTGAAATCTCTTCAGATTACCTCAACAAATTGACAACTAGAATGCCAAAGGTCTGCAAGGCTGTAATTGCTGCAAATGAAAGATTCTTTGACGAAAGCAAAGTTTGAAGGACACAATTATTATTCAATTAAAAATCATTATTTATAACCTTGTCAACGTCTTGACTATATTTCCTATTCATTCTGCAACTCAGTTAATGTATGTTTTCATGGAACAAGGACATTTCTAAGTGACCCCAAACTTTTGAACGGTATGCATGCATACATACATACATACATACATACATACATACATACAAGTGATGCACCAACATTACATTCTCGGCCGATACCGATATCCGATATTTTCCTTGCCAAAAAAACCCGATACCGATAACCGATATTTACAATTTTTGCTGCCTTTTAAGCATTCTAGTACAGTTAAATAGTTAACACACACATATGGACGCAGCGGTCTAAGGCACTGCATCTCCGTGCAAGAGGCGTCACTACAGTCCCTGGTTCGAATCCAGGCTGTATCACATCCGGCCGTGATTGGGAGTTCCATAGGGCGGCGCACAATTGTCCCAGCGTTGTCCGGGCCGTCATTGTAAATAAAAATGTGTTCTTAACTGACTTGCTAAGTTAAATAAAGGTTACACACACACACACACACACACACACACACACACACACACACACACACACACACACACACACACACACACACACACACACACACACACACACACACACACACACACACACACACACACACACACACACACACACACACACACACACACACACACACACACACACACACCAAAAAGTTACTTTGTTGGTATTTACGTATGTAAATATGAATGAACACTTATTTTAACTTAATATAATACATCAATAAAATAAATGTAGCCTCAAATAAATAATGTAACATGTTCAATTTGGTTTAAATAATGCAAAAACTAAGTGTTGGAGAAGAAAGTAGAAGTGCAATATGTGCCATGTAAAAAAGCTAACATTTAAGTTCAAGCTCAGAACATGAGAACATATGAAAGCTGGTGGTTCCTTTGAACATGAGTCTTCAATATTCCCAGGTAAGAAGTTTTAGGTTGTAGTTATTATAGGACTATTTCTCTCTATACCATTTGTATTTCATATACCTTTGACTATTGGATGTTCTTATAGGCACTTTAGTATTGCCAGTGTAACAGTATAGCTTCCGTCCCTCTCCTCGCTCCTACCTGGGCTCGAACCAGGAACACATCGACAACAGCCACCCTCGAAGCAGCGTTACCCATGTAGAGCAAGGGGAAACAACTACTCCAAGTCTCAGAGCGAGTGACGTTTGAAACGCTATTAGCGCGCACCCGCTAACTAACTAGCCATTTCACATGGGTTACACCAGCCTAATCTTGGGGGTTGATAGGCTTGAAGTCATAAACAGCGCAATGCTTGAAGAATTGCGAAGAGCTGCTGGCAAAACGCACGAAGGTGCTGTTTGAATGAATGCTTACGAGCCTGCTGCTGCCTACCATCGCTCAGTCAGACTGCTCTCTCAAATCATAGACTTAATTATAACATAATAACACACGGAAATATGATCCTTTGGTCATTAATATGGTCGAATCCGGAAACTATCATTTCGAAAACGAAACGTTTATTATTTGTGTGAAATACGGAACCGTTCCGTATTTTATCTAACGGGTGGCATCCCTAAGTCTAAATATTCCTGTTACATTGCACAACCTTCAATGTTATGTCATAATTATGTACAATTCTGGCAAATTAATTAAGGCCTTTGTTAGGAATAAATGGACTTCACACAGTTCGCAATGAGCCAGGCGGCCCAAACTGTTGTATATACCCTGACTGCTTGCACGGAACGCAAGAGAAGTGACACAAATTCATGTTAGCAGGCAATATTAACTAAATATGCAGGTTTAAAAATATATACTTGTGCACTGATTTTAAAGAAAGGCATTGATGTTTATGGTTAGGTACATTCATGCAACGACAGTGCTTTTTTCGCTAATGCACTTGTTAAATCATCACCCGTTTGTCGAAGTAGGCTGTGATTCGATGAGAAATTAACAGGCACCGCATCGATTATATGCAACGCAGGACACGTTAGATAAACTAGTAATATCATCAACCATGCGTAGTTAACTAGTGATTATGTTAAGATTTATCTTAGAAAAAACGATCAGTTTAATGCTAGCTAGCAACTTACCTTGGCTTCTTGCTGCCCTCACGTAACAGGTAGTCAGCCTGCCATGCAGGCTCCTCGTGGAGTGCAATGTAAGGCAGGTGGTTAGAGCATAGGACTAGTAACCGGAAGGTTGCAAAAATGAATCCCCGAATCCCCCCTGAACAAGGCAGTTAACCCCCGTTCCTAGGCAGTCATTGAAAATAAGAATGTGTTCTTAATCTGACTTGCCTAGTTAAATAAAAAGGTGTTAAGACATTTTAAAAAATACAAAAATAAAATAAATTGGCAAATCGGTGGCCAAAAATACCGATTACTGATTGTTATGAAAATTAGGGCCGATTTCAAGTTAATTGGCCATTCCGATTAATCGGTCGACCTCTATTACCAACTCGGTATAGCAAACACATCGTTCGTGGCCGGTGTTTGCTTGCAGACTTTTTTGTACAGCTTCGACAGTGCTACTGTATCTTTTTTGACACGCAAAGACCCAAACGGCGTTCCATAGTATGCATGTCGTGAAGCTAATAGCAGTGACGCCATTACTGTGTAATTACGGTAGTTCAACATCTGAAAAATAGCGCACTTGGTAGTGTGTACCGGTGCTCAACCAGTCGGTGAAAGCTAACATCACCCCCGACAGAGAACAGTTGATTGTCAAGGGCAATGAATGCCATTATCTTGGCTTTAAATGGATTTCACCTTTGAGTCATCTCGCTGAAATCTTCTTACTCTTTCAAATGACTGCTCGATCCACACTGCAGACATTGTGGGGGCTAGGTTAGGAATGCTGTGTTGCACGTGTAGCGCAAAATCTTACGTGGCGTTATTACGTCATATTATATAAACTTAGCAAAAAAGAAACCTCCCTTTTTCAGGACCCTGTCTTTCAAAGATTATTCGTAAATATCCAAATAACTTCACGGATCTTCATTGTAAAGGTTTTAAACACTGTTTCCCATGCTGGTTCAGTGAACCACAAACAATTAATGAACATGCACCTGTGGAACGGCCGTTAAGATACTAACAGCTTACAGACGGTAGGCAATTAAGGTCACAGTTATGACAACTTAGGACACTAAAGAGGCCATTCTACTGACTGAAAAACACCAAAAGAAAGATGCCCAGGGTCCCTGCTCATCTGCGTGAACGTGCCTTAGGCATGCTGCAAGGAGGCATGAGGACTGCAGACGTGGCCAGGGCAATAAATTGCAATGTCCGTACTGCGAGACGCCTAAGACAGTGCTACAGGGAGACAGGACGGACAGCTGATCGTCCTCGCAGTGGCAGACCACGTGTAAGACCTGCACAGGATCGGTACATCCGAACATCACACCTGTAGGACAGGTACAGGATTGCAACAACTGCCCGAGTTACACCAGGAACACACAATCCCTCCATCATTGCTCAGACTGTCCGCAATAGGCTGAGAGAGGCTGGACTGAGGGCTTGTAGGCTTGTTGTAAGGCAGGTCCTCACCAGACATCACCGGCAACAACGTCGCCTATGGGCACAAACCCACCGTCGCTGGACCAGACAGGACTGGCAAAAAGTGCTCTTCACTGCCAATTCGTGGTTGTCTCACCAGGGGTGCTGGTCGGATTCGCGTTTATCGTCGAAGGAATGAGCGTTACACCGAGGCCTGTACTCTGGAGCAGGATCGATTTGGAAGTGGAGGGTCCGTCATGGTCTGGTCGGCAGGCAGCCTAGTGGTTAGCACGTTGGACTAGTAACCGAAAGGTTGCAAGATCGAATCCCCGAGCTGACAAGGTAAAAATCTGTCATTCATATACACACACACACACACACACACACACACACACACACACACACACACACACACACACAAAAAAAAAAAATATATGCACAGAAAATATATGGGGGATTGGAAATGATGCAGACAATTACATTGAAGGAAGCCACAATCTATCTGCAATATTAAAGCTGATCTACACACTCATTTAATTAAAAAAAAATTATAATAAAGGGGGGACAAGGTGGCCTGCTGTGGTGGAATGGAGTGCGTGTGTGGGGGTTTGTAGGGGAGAAGGTGGTCAAAGGTAAGGGGGCCAAAGTGGTGAAGGGCTTTGTAGGTCAGAAGGAGGATCTTGTAATGAATGCGTTGGGAGATAGGGAGCCAGTGGAGTTCACGACAGGGGGGAGTGCTACCAGGACGTAGTGTGGGTGAGGAGTCGGGATGTAGAGCTTTGAACCATTTGAAGCTTATGGAGGGAGCTTGAGTTGATGATGCCGGAGAGTAGTGAATTGCAGTAGTCAAGACGGGTGGAGATGAATGCATGTATGAGGGTTTCAGCGGCAGGACAGGAGAGGGAAGACCTGACTTTGGCAATGTTGCAGAGGTGGAATTATGAGGATTTGACAGTGTGTCTTATGTGATGGTCAAAAGAGTGTGTGGAGTAGAGAATGACTCCAAGGTTGTGTGCATGGAGGGAGGGAGAGACAGTGAGGGTGACGTTTCTAGCTTTGGTGAGGGTGGATTTTGTGCCTATGAGGAGGAGTTCCGTTTTATCACTGTTGAGCTTGAGTAAGTTTGGTTGCATCCATGTTTTTATTGCAGAGAGGCAGGATTCAATGTGGGTCAGAAGTAGGTTGAGGAAGGATTTGGTGCCGAGGTATATCTGGGTGTCATCGGCATAGCAGTGGAAGTCAAGGTTGAAGTGACGGAGGATCTGACCAAGGGGGAGGATGTAGATGATGAAGAGTAAGGGACCCAGCACAGAGCCTTGGGGGACAACCAGTACAACTGCAGCTGTGGTGTGGCCATTGAGAGAGATTTAGTGGGTCCAGTTGGTGAGGTATGATTGTAGCCAGGAGAGTGCGGTGCCCTCAACACCCAGACCCTCAAGCCTGGTGAGGAGGATCTGATGGCTCACCGTGTCAAAAGCAGCACTCAGGTCAAGGAGAATCAATGTTGTACAGTACTGAACGATACTCTACTTTTCTTTACTGCAACTGTGGTTTGTGACTATGATTTCCAATTGTGGCCAATTCAATTGCAGTCATTCTGTTACAGATTTTTTCCCACTCATCGATTTTGGAAAGGAAAAGGGAAAGAAGGATACCTAGTCAGTACAACTGAATACATTCAAATGAAATGCATCTTCCGCATTTAACCCAACCCCTCTGATTCAGAGGTGCGGGGGGCTGCCTTAATCATAATTCATAAACAAAATTGTTAGCAGTAAAAATACTATAACTAATAGGGTTGGGCGATATTTGGGGAGACCTCTTCTATGATATGCTACTCTAAATATCGCGATAACCAATATAGGCCTTCTTGTGTCTTGCGTTTTCAAGTCTTGCCATAGAATTTTTACTTAAATCATCTTGAAAGTCTAACTCGGCCACTCAGGAACATTCAATGTCATCTTGGTAAGCAGCTCCAGTGTGTATTTGGCCATGTGTTTTAGGTTATTGTCCTGCTGAAAAGTGACTGTCTCCCAATCTCTGTTGGAAAGCAAACGTTTATTTTTTTTATCCTAAAGTTATTTTTTTATCCCTAGTCCTTGACAATGACAAGCACACCCATAACATGAAGCAGCCACCACCATGACTGAAAATATAAAGAGTGACTCAGTGATGTAATGGATTTTTTTTGGTGCCTTACTGCAAACAGGATGCATGTTTTGGAATATTTTTTTTTCTATACAGGCTTCCTTCTTTTCACTCTGTCAATTAGGTTAGTATTGTGGATTAACTACAATGTTGTTGAACCATCCTCAGTTTTCTCCTATCGCGGTCATTAAACTTTGTAACTGGTTTAAAGTCACCATTGTCCTCATGGTGAAATCCTTGAGTGGTTTCCTTTCTCTCCTGCAACTGAGTTAGAAAGGATACCTGTATCTTTGCTGTTGAAATTAGTTGGCAGGCACTTCAACATTATTGTGTTTTGGTATATTTCTAATACCTTTTAAGACTTTTTTTTAAAGACTATCTGTGTGACCAGAAATCAAAGCCTTTGCTTATTCCACATTTTTAGGGTGGGAAATGGTTGAAAAACATATCTTGCCTTCATTTCTCAAAAATATACACTATTGGCTTTCATTTGACACCCAATTTGATATGCTCCTATAAATTTCACATGTTGCTGCTAATGGGTCCTTTTACATGGAAATGACCAGCGACAGCAGGGAGGAAAGGGAAAATAATTTAAATCCATTTGAGTCATGCTGCCTCAGAAATCCATGACAACCCCACTTACAAAATTATGCACAGTCAGGGTAAAGAGGAGTCCATAAAAGGCCTGTTAAAGTTTAGTGTGCCTGGCTAGCACAAGGACTGTCACATGGGTTGTACACTACAGAACAATGCGTTTCAAAATAAGAACATCCTCCTTATTGATTTAACTTGCTGTAGCTACAATACAGATCTATGTATTGATTGACTTATGCGTATTGCGTTTGTCCTACTTATTTTGCCTGTCTGTGTTATTAGAGTCGAGAATCAGTTCACACTGTAGGCCAACACACATCAACTGCATGCCCTTTTCATTGAAATTGTCTGTCTCCTACAGCTGCAAGGAATGGCCTTGTCATCAGTGGCTTTGTTTCTTGTGAAAACTGACATCACAGTTTATGATCAAACAACCATAATGATATGGGTATGGAGTTAATGAAATGATGATGTCGTATGAGAAACTTCACTGACACAGGCTAAATTATATTGCCTTGATGCCAGTGCCTTAGAAGGAATTGTAAGACTTTAACAAAATATTGGATATAGCCGATTTCTTATCTACAAAAGCTCTTTAAAATACAGTTTGTTCTCTTCTGTAACAGATTTCAGCAATGTGGTGCAGGTGGGTGGGTGTAGAACGTCTACAGGCCTATGTGTTGGCAGAAACCGCCAACGTGTGTGCATTTATCGAGTTCCTCAAACGACACAGATCTAAAACACAACAAACTAATTCTTATCACTACCCAGTCCCTCAGTCAGATACTCGCTATCAGGCGACACAAGCCTCTCCTGAGTTTCCCTCCCACCTCCCATTGTGGTGAAGGCTAGCTGTGCCTGGGCTCTCTCTAGCTAGCCTAGCACTAATGTGCGTGAGGAATTTGGCATGTAAGGCAGCCAGGCGGGTCTCTCACTCCCTCTCTGTAGCATTGTGTACTCTATGGCCCAAGGGTGTCTTATCAGCTGTGCTAATATCAGAGCCTGGGCAGAGATTCCGGTGGTGGAAAACCAACCGCAGCAGCACTCAAAAATTTGTCTATGAGCTTAGTGAAGCCACATTCTGCCAGACAGACGTCAACTGAGTTTGATCTGGGTAAAGGAAAGAGGTAGGCAGACTGTGGTGGTACTGTATTCATTTTTTGGATTCTTCATCATCATGTAACCCTGCCTCAAATTTGCAGCGTGTCAAGTTCTGACCTCAGTCTCCCCTTCAAACAGTAGCTTAAACCCTACTCTGAGTTGATGCAGTGGACAATGGCATCTGTAAATGTTATAGGCTAGGCTACATATAGTGAGGGATCAGGCCTATATACATTTTTCATCTTGAAGCTTTGAACTACCCATCCCATTCAAATGAAGGGTCATTGAATAAGAAAGAGAGAATGTAGGCCTATGCCATATAAATGTGTGGACATGACTCACCAATAGAGTTCAAAACTTAATGTACCCAAATGTCTCTTACATTTAGCCTACATATTACTATGAGTGGCCACAAAAAGACAGGCTAAACCTTCAGCCACTAAACCTAATCCCCAGAACAAAGGGTCCTGACCTGAGATGCCATCATGTTTTAGAAGCCCTTAAAAGGCAACGGGTAAAATAAAATAAAAAGTTGGAGATAAGGAATAGAAATAGCTCAAAGTAAAAAAATAAATAAAATATATAACCATGGTGCTGTAAACAATTTTTTGGCCAAATTCCCTAACTACTTCTAAAAAGATCTGAGAACATTGTTAGTTTCCCCTCAAAGTAGTTTGGGCTAAAAAGACAGGCAATACTGGGAGCTAGCTACTACCATTCTTCTCCAGTGGAAATGTCTGCTTGACTGGAATAATTTAAGGATGCAGGGGTCAGTTTGGAACTTTCAGAGATAATTTGTTCACTGGATTGAGTAGAATGGTCTCTTTACAAATTGCCTAATAAAAATGCAAGTAGCAGGCCGCCACTACCAATCTGAAGCAGACATACCGGGCAGCGGATCAAGGTAGAAAATAACATCTTTAAGACAGGACTAAGTAACCAAGTCATGCTTATAGCTTTTATAGATTCAGTTTGTACAATGATGGCCAATGACTGGGACAAATCTCAAATGCTGATCTTCCTGCTGCTTTGGGTCGAACAGAGAGCTTGTACAGAACATATGGCTCGTCGGTAGAGCGTGGTGCTTGAAATGCCAGGATTGTGGGTTCGATTCCAGGGGCCACCCACACACTTTGGATAAAGGTGTCTGCTATATTATTAACATCTAGCCTATAAAAAGAAACTGGCAAGACTTTATTGTCCATGCTTGACAGTAGTCCCAATAACCTAAACACAACTCTGTCAAATTTTGTCCATGTAAATGAGATTTGAAGTAAAAGTAGGAAACAAAGTGGCAATTGATGACAGGCTAACCCCATTCAAAATGTCAGGTCATAACCTCAGTACAATACCAGTATATGCACTTTCATGCTCATGGTTACCAGTTGCAAAATCTCTCACAGACACAGATCCAGCCTTTCCCTCTGGGAGTGGGCAAATAGATATCGACCACTCAAAGGAGTCTTTCTGTAGTACACTTCAAACTATACTGCAGTAAGTTTCCCCAAAACAAAGACCATCTTTAGCACTAAAATAATTGATAGGCAGTGGAGGAATGATGATCGTAATTCTAAAAAGTATCTTCATGTTTTTGGGAAGCTCACCCCCTGATCAGCAGCAGCCATGATGACAACTAAGCAGGATGCAACAGGCTGTCAGCAATAGCAAAGAACAACACTACAGACTGTGATACGTTTAAGTTATATGTTCACTGAGGAATGTGCAAAATAACTTCAGCAACTTCTAATTTGATGTTGAAAGGGCTTTGGATTTGCGACTTGATTGAGGCAAACATTGGCACAAATTAATTCTCTGACAGTCTGGGCTACAGATCACATATTTATCTCAACTATCCACATAGGGGCCTACATTGGGGTAAGTGTATACCACCAGTACTTAAAAAAATAAGGCACACCGGACTCGAGCTGAATTCACTTTGAAGCCTACAAGCTCTCAATAGAATTCCTCTGCCACAAATAATTTCCCTGCTTTGACTTTGATGTACACACATGTAAATTGAAGACTCATCAGATCTTTTTTTTGTTGTTTTTTTGAAAGTCGACTAACTAGCTAGAACTGATTAGTGAATAAAAGTGTTGTCAACATAGTTTGGCTTCAGTGGATAAGTTCAACTAGACATAGAAATATATCTATATATATTTCAACATCGAATCAATGTGGACACGCGTGGCATAACTACGTGCTATGTGTCTTGGAATAATGTGCTCGAGGCGTCAAATGTTTATGTTCGATGATCAGAAGTTTGCGCATCACTGGTTCTATCATTTAAAGCACTCAGTGACCTGCCAACAAAGTGAAACACAAGAAGGAAGAAACGCAGGATTTTGAGTACGAGCAAGGCTCGAATACCTTACGGATATCTGCCAATAGCTATCGGTATCTTAACTTTTACGTACATATATTTCCGGTAAATAAATAGACATTTCTCACCTTTGAGCGGTACGATGTTTGTAATCATTTTCCTGCAGCTGCAATTGTTTTCCATCCATCCACCCGCTCGCGCAGATAAACGTCAGTTCCTGTTGAAGTAGTTTGATCACATTTCACCAAAATCATTTAAAATGATGAAACAGCGTCACCATGTGGCATAAAATACACTAAAATAATAATGCAGGAAAATCTCTGGACCATGTTGATGAAGTTGTCTACATCTCAGCATATATTTTTATTTATTTATGTATGATATTGGTGTCACTGTCGTCAGTGTTCCCAAACGATATGAATAGCAATTTTATTTTGTATGATCCATTTATAGTCTTTTTTTAAATTATTGATAGCTTGAGAGCTATGAGAAAAGAACAAACAGAATGCCAGGTAGGTTATTCAAATAACATAACTAGCAATAGTTGTGTCACCTCAAGAAAATCTCTCTCTCTATCTCTCACACACGCAGGCTGTGCATTGCCATCTTGGCACAGAGTTTCTAAACGGTTAGTGCTACGTTGGGATCTCAAATACAGGCTACAGCTGAGACGAATGATAGTTGGTTGGACCACTTCCCAATTCAGCATCCCTTTTGACGTGTTTGTGCGGATCACTTTTGTCAAGATGGTCACCGCTTTTAAAAGTTTTTGCATTATGGGGATATAAATTGTCTGTGATCAAAGATCATGAAGTTTTGACTGTAGTCGTCTGCAAGTTTCTGCAGTTGCTCTTAACCAACTTCATCCTGCAGCCATCACCTGCAATGTGGGAGGCTCTATTGTCAAGGGTGTTTTTGTTTGACCCACGCGAACGGGACCAAAGATGTGACTGAAACAGGAACCAACTTTGTCGCATGGATATGTACAATGGATATGGATATGTGGATATGTCCAAAATTGTATAAAAAATGTTTTTTCACCTTTATATAACCCGGTAGGCCAGTTGAGAACAAATTCTCATTTACAACTGTGACCTGGCCAAGATAAAGCAAAGCAGTGCGACACAAACAACACAGTTACACATGGGATAAACAAACGTACAGTCAATAACACAATAGAAAAATCTATATACAGTGTGTGCAAATGTAGTAAGATTAGGGAGGTAAGGCAATAAATAGAAAAAAAGAGTCGGCCCAAGAATTGAACCCTGTGACACCCCCATTGAGACTGCCAGAGGTCCGGACAACAGGCCCTCCGATTTGACACACTAAACTCTATCTGAGAAGTAGTTGGTGAACCAGGCGAGGCAGTCATTTAAGAAACCAAAGCTATTGAGTCTGCTGATAAGAATGCGTTGATTGACAGAGTCGAAAGCCTTGGCCAGGTCGATGAAGACGGCTACACAGTCTTGTCTTTTATCGATGGCGGTTATGATATCGTTTAGAACCTTGAGCGTAGCTGAGGTGCACCCATGACCAGCTCGGAAACCAGATTGCATAGCAGAGAAGGTACGGTGGGATTCGAAATGGTCGTTGATCTGTTTGTTAACTTGGCTTTCGAAGAATTTAGAAAGGCAGGGTAGGATAGATATAGGTCTGTAACAGTTTGGGTCTAGAGTGTCTCCCCCTTTGTAGAGGGGGATGACCACGGCAGCTTTCCAATCTTTAGGGATCTCAGATAATTTTAGAAAGAGAGGGTCCAGATTATCTAGCCCAGCTGATTTGTAGGGGTCCAGATTTTACAGCTCTTTCAGAAGATCAGCTATCTGGATTTGGGTGAAGTAGAAATGGGGGAGGCTTGGGCAAGTTGCTGTGGGGGGTGCAGAGCTGTTGACCGGGGTAGGGGTAGCCAGGTGAGAAAGCATGGCCAGCCGTAGAAAAATGCTTATTGAAATTCTCGATTATCGTAGATTTCCTAGCCTCAGTGCAGTGGGCAGCTGGGAAGAGGTGCTCTTATTCTCCATTGCCTTTACAGTGTCCCAGAACTTTTGGGAGTTTGTGCTACAGAATGCAAATTTCTGTTTGAAAAAGCTAGCCTTTGCTTTCCTAACTTACTGTGTATATTGGTTGCTAACTTCCCTGAAAAGTTGCATATCGCGGGGGCTATTCGATGCTAATGCAGAACGCCACAGGATGTTTTTGTGCTGGTCAAGGGCAGTCAAGTCTGGAGTGAACCAAGGGCTATATCTGTTCTTAGTTCTACATTTTTTGAATGGGGCATGCTTATTTAAGATGGTGAGGAAAGCACTTTTAAAGAATAACCAAGCATCCTCTACTGACGGAATGAGGTCAATATCCTTCCAGGATACCCAGGCCAGGTCGATTAGAAAGGCCTGCACGCTGAAGTGTTTTAGGGAGCGTTTAACAGTGATGAGGGGTGGTCGTTTGACCGCGGACCCTTTACGGACGCAGGCAATGAGGCAGTGATCGCTGAGATCCTGATTGAAGACAGCAGAGGTGAGAGGGTAGGTTGGTCAGGATGGTATCTATGAGGGTGCTCGTGTTTACAGATTTAGGGTTGTACCTGATAGGTTCCTTGATCATTTGTGTCAGATTGAGGGCATCTAGCTTAGATTGTAGGATGGCCAGGGTGTTAAGCATATCCCAGTTTAGGTCACCTAACAGTATGAACTCTGAAGATAAATGGGGGGCAATCAATTCACATATGGTGTCCAGGGCACAGCTGGGGGCTGAGGGGGGTCTATAACAAGTGGCAACAGTGAGAGACTTGTTTCTGGAAAGGTGGATTTTTAAAAGTAGAAGCTCGAACTCTTTGGGCACCGACCTGGATAGCATGACAGAACTCTGCAGGCTAACTCCGCCCCCTTTGGCAGTTCTATCTCGGCGGAAAATGTTGTAGTTGGGGATGGAAATTTCCGAGTTTTTGGTGGCCTTCCTAAACCAGGATTCAGACACGGCTAGGACATCAGGTTTGTCGGAGTGTGCTGAAGCAGTGAATAAAACAAACTTAGGGGGAGGCTTCTGATGTTAACATGCTTGAAACCAAGGCTTTTACGGTTACAGTAGTCAACAAATGATAGTGCCTGGGGAATAGGAGTGGAACTGGGGGCTACAGGGCCTGGGTTAACCTCTACATCACCAGAGGAACAGAGGAGGATAAGGGTACGGCTAAAGGCTATAAAAACTGCCTGTCTAGTGCATTGTGGACAGAGTATAAAAGGAGCAGATTTCTGGCGTGGTAGAATAGATTCAGGGCATAATGTACAGACAATGGTATGATAGTATGTGAGTACAGTGGAGGTAAACCTAGGCGTTGAGTGACGATGAGAGAGGTTTCGTCTCTGGAGGCACCAGTTAAGCCAGGTGAGGTCTCCGCATGTGTGTGGGGTGGGACAAAAGAGCAATCTAAGGCATTTTGAGCGGGACTGAGGGCTCTACAGTGAAATAAAACAATAAGAACTAGCCAAGACAGCAGTAGACAAGGCATATTGACATTAGAGAGAGGCATAAAGAAATTACAGGTGTAGATCGGGAGAGCTAAGACAACAACTGGTAAATGGCGATGAATGGGCAGAGCGGGTCAGTTAGGTACATAAAGGACCTGAGTTCGAGGCTGGGGCCGACAGGTAAACAAAATGAGGTACCGTATTATTGAAACAGTCCAGGGGGCATCAGCTGTGTAGTTGAGTGATCATAGGTTCAAAAGAGCAGCAATAGATGAGTCAGGGTGCCGTTCGGTAGTCACTACTACGCTAGGTGAACAGGGGACACAGCGTTCAGAAAAGCTCGTTCCAGTTATAAGGAATACAAATAGCAGATCCGTACCACATTGGGTGAGGCGGGTTGCAGGAAAGTATATTTAGTTCGTAGATAGAAAGAGAGATTAAGATATATACAAAAAAGACCAGCTATTTACACGGGATAAGACACTGGATAAGACAAAGACAAAAACACCTGTCCTACTGCTATGCCATCTTGGATCCAAATGAATGTGATATGAGTCTCTCTCTTTCACCAATTGACTATACAATGTACACACATATATTTTCAGTTTGTGAGGGAGTGTATGATATGGGGGTCGAGGATATGTTTATTTCAACATGATAAAGAACAACTTTTATAAACAATGGCAACACTGCAGTTTGCACTGAGGCTTGCTGTTGGAAAACCAGATCAGTGTCCGACTTTCGGCCATCGCAGATCCATCTCCCCCACTCATTGAATTGCATCTACGGTCGGATGCTTTCGCCTTACCAATCAAACGAGCCTTTTGGCTCTGCTGTAACTCCACCATCTTGGCAAAGAGTTTCTAAACGGTTAGCGGTATCCGAGATCCTTGGAACGTCCAAACGGCGTTCCATACTTAACCCTAACCATTTTAAATGTCAACTTCAGTGGGGTTGACATCAGAGTTCGGACGTCAAAAGGATCCCGTTTAGACTTTCGGTTCTAAACCGAGGCCCAACATCACTAGACTTCCGGGAATGCTTGTGAAGCAGACTGTAGACCAGACCAAGGCTTGAGAAGTATATGGGCACGTTTGAGTGGTAAGGCTAACATGCTGACCACACCGCTCACGTCGCAAAATACATGTACACATACGGTATTCAATCATTACACCCACACTGCTCACGCGCGTCAACAAGTGTCTGCGTTGCCAGGCGCTAAAATAGAACTTGGTTCTATTTGTGACGAGCTGCAAGTCCCGCCTCTCCCATCTCCTCATTGGTTTTAAGGAGCATATATCCACGTGGGTGATTGAAAGATGAACTGAGGTCCACACTCCAGTCCAGTTGGTGGTGGTAATGAACCTTTAAGTTGGTTGCCAACCGCCATATAAAGTCCAAAGAAGAAGAAGCCTGAAGGAGGAGAGATTACTAGAAACAAACTCTGTTTACCCTTTTATCTGTGGATTCATTGTCAAAGTAGAGGAACTTGTGCATTTCAGGTAAAATAACAACCCAATGTTTATTTCCCAGGACAAATTAGCTAGCAACAGCAAGCTAGCTAAATGGTCATGAATGTTTCATGTGTTTCGACCTGTCCCCAAATTAATATAGTTGGTTCAGAGTTCATTTTGATATTTCAACCTGTGCGTCCTGATCGCGTCTGGTGTGGGTGGACAAAATCAACATGCGCGCTGTCTGGTCAGCATGTGAAGTAACTGACTGTAGACGAAAGTCAAGGAGCAAAGTCAGGGGAGGTGCATCTGCAACTGTTGAAAGTTTTCCAACAGCAAGTCTCAGATCAACATGACAGTGTTGCCATTGTTTATTAAAGTTTTTCTTTATAATGTACAAATTAACTTTTCCAACCCCCATATCACACACTCACAAACTGAAATCATATGTGTTCATTGTACAATCAATTAGTGCGAGAGAGCCTTAAATGTCACATTCATTTGTATATATATATATATATATATATATATATATATTCACTATATACATGAATCGTGACAAATTTGGTTCCTGTTTCAGTCATATCTATGGTCACCTTCACATGGGTCTAACAAAAACACACTAATGATTGGTTGACAATAGAGCTTCACACTATGCAGAGGATAGCTGCAGTGTGAAGTTGGTGAAGAGAAACTGCAGAAACTTGCGGTCGCTGCAGTCAAAACTTCATGACCTTTGATCACATGATTTTTGTAAAGTTCATGCAGTCAACATGTTTGCGCAAGCCGGACAATTTGTATCCCCATAATGAAACAAACTTTTAAATGCGGTGACCATCTTGACAAAAGTGATCCGCTCGAACACATCCAAAGAGATGCTGAATTGGAAAGTGGTCCAACCAATGGGTCCAACTGTATCATTCCAGTCTCAGCTGTAGCCTGTATTTGACACACTTTGAAGGAAAAGTGATCCACTCAAACACACCCAATGAGAGAAGTGTAAAATTCTTCCTTTAGTTGTACCTTTTCTCGAAATCTAAAGGCACAACCTAGATTCGAGCCAATGTCTTAAGTAGCTGAACATGTTATTACTCCAACCTCGTGAAATTGACAAACTGATACGTTTTCATTTTAGTCAAAAACAACTTTATATGGAAGGAGTGCCATTGGGCGGCTTCCTCTGCCCAGGTCTTACAACACCTGGATACAGTGGTGTCATGCCAATAGAGGGCACAGGGGCACGTGCCTTGTCAGATTTGTCCTGTTTAAAAAATGTAAAACTATTGTTGTTGTTTCTCTGTAATAAATACTACTAGTAGCCACCTAGCAATTTTATTAAGTAGGCTCCAGCTAGCCCAGATAGGTTCCCAACCTCATAACTATCTACCAAGAAGCCATTTCCAGCTAACAATCAAGTTAGAGTAGCTAGCTTGTATAACTATTTTATCTGTCATGCCTGCTGGCAAGGTTGGTAGACTTTAGAAAAGCAACCAATAACTAAATGTACTAAATAAGACTCACATTCCTTTCAATCTTTTACCTAGATTTTAGTTTCTTTAAAAAAATAACTACCAGTCAGGAGGATACAGACAGCTCGAGGTAGTCTTAGATATGCAGAAAAATCGACATATTCTTTACATAGAATTAAGCGTCATGATAATGTCTCTAGATAGCAGGAAAATGCAGTTTCAGGTGTTTGAAAAATGCTAAATTCTCCAACTTCCGGACGGGGGCCTAGATCCACTTCAGACCACCCCCAGCCATCCTCACGCAAGCTACTTTGTGCCCTCTCATTTTTTAGGTTCATGACGCCCTGCCTGGATAGGTATTTTACATATCAGCTAACCATGTCATAAGATATAGCAATCTTTCAGTCAATGACACGGCACACAACCATTGGTTGATGCTTGCAACATCTGAGCATCGATTTGACTGCCTGCACATTGATTTGACGGCCTGCAAATGCGCAGTTGGGTGAGAGACGATCGTTAGACCCGATGGTGCGTTTCTGCACATGAGCTTAGCTAGCCAATCTCACCATGACATCGGGCATGTTTGAGTGGTAAGGATCAAGCAACCGACTGTAGACGAAAATCGAGGAATTATTTTTGGGGAGGTGCAACTGCGACAGCCGAAAGTCGGACACCAAAGTGGTTTTCCAATAGCACGGCACAGATCAACATGGCAGTGTTGACATTGTCTACGTCTTTCTATGTATCCAACCCCCATTTCACACACTCACAAACTTAAATCATTTGTATATATCATCCGCAGTACTGAAATCGCGGTGAAGTTGGTTCCTCTTTCAGTCATGTCTTCGGTCACGTTTGCATGGGTCAAACAAAAAAAGTCTAATGATTGGTTGACAATAGAGCCTCCCACAACGCAGGCGATGGCTGCATGAGGAAGTTGGTGAAGAGCAACTGCAGAAACTTTCAGTCGACTGCAGTAAAAACCTCCTCACCTTTGTATTTGATCACATGGTTTTTGCAATATTCATGCAGTCTTTTTTATGTATTATTATTTAGAAAAAAATATTGTCACATACACTGGATAGGTGCAGTGAAATGTGTTGTTTTACTAGGCTAACATATGGAATAATTTTAAGATGGTCATACCATGGATCATTAAGCTATTTGATTTAGAAATTTAGGACCCCTTTATGTATAAAAAAAGTGATAAAATATTGAATTTGTCCTTTACTACTACTACAGCCCACAGAAACACATTGAATAACACATTCATGAATGGCCAAAAAAATGACAGTCAAAACATAAATCATAAGGAAAAAAGTTTTGAAGTGTCTGTCCTATGTCTAGGAGATATAAGAAAGCTCAGGAAATATTGAAGATTTTTGGACACATATTTAACCACATATTTACCCCCATACTTCAATTTATTTGATACTAGTCTGGGTATCCATTTGATTAGATGTTCAGGAGTCTTATGGCTTGGTGGTAGAAGCTGTTTAAAAGCCTCTTGGACCTAGACTTGACGCTCCGGTACCGCTTACTGTGCGGTAGCAGAGAGAACAGTCTATGACTAGGGTGGCTGGAGTTTTTGACAATTTTTAGGGCCTTAATCTGACGTCGCCTGGTATAGAGGTCCTGGATGGCAGGAAGCTTGGCCCCTGTGATGTACTGGGGCGTACACACTACCCTTTGTTGTACCTGGCGGTCGGAGGCCAAGCAGTTGCCATACCAGGCAGTGATGCAACCAGTCAGGATGCTCTCGATGGTGCAGCTGTAGAACCTTCTGAGGACCCATGCCAAATCTTTTCAGTATCCTGAGGGGGAATAGGTTTTGTCATGCCCTCTTTACGACTGTCTTGGTGTGCTTGGACCATGTTAGTTTGTTGGTGAAGTGGACACCAAGGGACTTGAAACTCTCAACCTGCTCCACTACAGCCCCGTCGATGAGAATGGGGGTGTGCTCGGTCCTCCTTTTCCTGTAGTCCACAATCATCTCCTTTGTCTTAATCACGTTGAGTGAGAGGCTGAGTCCCGTGACACTTGTGGGAGTTGTACCTCAAAACGGAGAACACTATCACGTTGGTAACAATAATTTGGTGAGACAGGCGCAGGAATGCGTAATAGTTTTTTTTATTACGCCCCAAATAACGGCGTGCCGTGTAAGGGCAGGAAGACCAAACAAACACGTACATAAAACACAGGGTTGAAACCCAAACAAAAGAGCGAGGAGTTCCTTCGAATAAATAACACTAGTGCACAATGATTAACACACGGGACGAGACTCGTAATCATCTGGGCAATCCACAAGGGCACTAAAGCCCAAAACACACAGCACAGGTACTCACATGCACCAACGGACATTGTAACAATATTCACCCTCCAAAGGGCACATATATACAAATACTAATCAGTGGGAATAGGGGACAGGTGTTCATGATGAACGTTCCGGAGGGATCCGTGACAAACACCATTGTGTTTGTTGGAGTGTTATCATTTCATAGTTAGCAGGCCAAACACAAAACAGACGTTTTTGTGAGAAGACCGATTTTTGGGATGTCTCCTGGTCTGACAAGCAGCTCTTTAGCTCTTTCACTTTCCACCGCAGATGCGGAAAGCCGAAAGACGGATGTGGTGGATTGAGACCCAGCCCATGCAAAACCAGATATCTCTAGCTTAAATTCACAGTTTTGATGGGTATTTTTGTATTATGTTAATTGGATTGATGTGCGGATGCGTCAATAGACTCTTAAGGATCTTAAGTGCTTTGCTCAAGGGCACATCAACAGATTTTTCACCTTGTCGGCTCAGGTATTTGAACCAATGACCTTTCGGTGACTGGCACAACGCTCTAACATGCTACCCCAATCAACATGTTGTTGGTGCAAGTCGGACATTTTTTATCCCCATAAAACTTAAATCATACGGATGCTGAGACGCGATAGTCCGGTGTGCCACTGTGACATAGCTACTTGGCTCTGAGACCACCATCGGCCGAAGACGCACAGCCCGAACGCACACCTCGCCACAATTTCCAATCAACGCTGCTCCGGTAAGCTTCCTCTATTCATTTGAATGTGTTGCCAGTTGGAGAAATTGCTTGAGCTGCGCTGAGATTGAGAAAAGTATGAAAGCCAACAGTCCAATATTTTATAACACTACTGTGCATACGCATACATTTTTTGGACTATGATAAACCCTTCTACAGATTCACCATCGAGAGTATTCTGTCGGGCTGTATCACCGCCTGGTACGGGAACTGAACCGCCCGCCCGCCCCAACCTACCTGCTTTCCAGGACATCTACAGCACCGGTGTTACAGGAAGGCTAAGAAGATCATCGAGGACCTTTAGCCACCCGAGCCACGGCCTGTTCACCCCGCTACCATCTAGAAGGCGGAGACAGGGTGCATCAAAGCTGGGACCGAGAGACAGCTTCTATCTCCAGGCCATCAGACTGTTAAACAGTCATCACTAGCTGGCAACCACCCAGTAATCTACCCTGCACTTCAGAGACTGCTGCCCTATGTACTGTACATAGAGTCATCGAACACCATTCACTCTACTAATGTTTACATACTGTTTTACCCACTTTATATGTACATACTGTATTCTAGTCAAAAGTCCTCCTTTATAAACACTGCTGTACATACCTTTTCCATTAATATACTGTCCATACTGTCAATACACACCATATTCTCAGAGTACTCTGTAATCTTGGCCCTCCCACCCCTACGGGAGTGTGCAGCCCAGTCCAAGCTGTTCTCTGTCCTGGCACCCCAATGGTGGAACCAGCTTCCCCCTGAAGCTAGGACAGCAGAGTCCTTGCCTATCTTCCAAAACCATCTTAAAACCAACCTCTTCGAAGAGTATCTTAAATAATTCCACAGCACCCCCCTCGCACCCCCTCCTCTACCCCTCTGACCCCCACCCTGAAAAAAATCAATTCAGAATGCCTTTTGTAAGCTAACACTCACACTTGCCTTTTTTTTCACACTTTACTAGGTCTGACTAGAAAATGTACTTACTATTTACATTTTTTTACATTTAGCAGACACTCTTATCCAGAGCGACTTACAGTAGTGAATGCATATATTTCATACATTTAATTTCATGCATTTTTATTTTGTACTGGCCCCCGTGGGAATCAAACCCACAACCCTGGCATTGCACACACCATGCTCTACCAACTGAGCCACACTATGACTGTGATGTGGTTTTCCCACCTAGCTTTTAAGATAAATGCACAAACCGTAAGTAGCTCTGCATAAGAGCATCTGCTAGATGACTAACATGTAAAATATAAATATATATTTATATTCCGGTCTCTGATATTGCTCTTCTGATCTGTCTTAATTTCTTTCTTTTTTTAAATGTTGGATTATGTGTGTATTGTTAATGTATTGTTAGTTATTACTGCACCGTTGGAGCTAGAAACATAAGCATTTTGATGCACCTATGTTAAGATCTTCAAATATGTGTATGCAACCAATAAACTTTGATTTGATGCAACACACTTTGAAAGGCGGGGGTCTCCGACTTGCCAAAAGTGATCCACTCGAATACGCCCATCGCCTACAAACGTCAACGAGGGTTTAATATATTCATACTAAACCATACTTGTTCTTGGTTCACACAGGTTTGCAAACGCCACGTACATTTAGCCTCATAGCACCTTGACCAACAGTTTGAGGAACAGTTTGACTGACATATCTTCTGCCCAACTGGCTGCCAATGCGACTATTTCACAAAGCGACGAGAATATTTCTACCCAATGAGGATAGTTGTGGCCACGTGGGGGCGTTACCATGGCAATTAGCCCGTAGGTTGATCTTACTACTATTCCTAGGGTTGTCACTAGTTACCCCAGCCATAAAGTCAAAATTGGCATCATAAAAAAAATGTGTTTGTTGCTTTTTGGTCTTAATTTAAGGTTATGGTTAGACATAAGGTTAGCAGTGTGGTTAGGGTTCGGGTTAGCTTTAAATTCAGATATTAAGAAGAAGGATAATATATTTTTTTAAATAGGCGGGGTTTAGCGTAATTATGACTTTGTGGCTGTGATAACTAGTGACGACCACTAGGGTTAGGAAGAGACTCTGGCCGGTGTAAAGTGCATGACAGCTGTAAACAGACTCCAGTCTTTTTAACGTTTGGATAAATTAACGTTTCAAAAAGCGTGGCGTGACATACCATTACTTGGAAGGGGCAGCTGTCAAAGTAAGTTTCTGTTACATGACATTTATTATCATGCTATTATGAACAAATGACAGTTCAGTAACGTTAGTTGGACGTGTTGGAACAGTTGAAGGGAAATCATCCACAGCCTACTTGTTCGACACTTAAGTAGTTATTATGATCTTTCCAGTATTTCTTACACATATAGCCAGAACTCATTATTATCAAGAAAGACCCACAATATGGACCTGATAAAATTAGATAGCTAGATCACAGATGTAACAACAGGTTCAAAACTACTGGATGCTGCTGATGAGTTCGTGTCGTGAAGTAATACATAAACAGGTTGACAAGCTTCTCTTTCAGGTGTCAAAGCCCAAGAGAACTGGGCCAAGTTCAGTTGCCAAACGTTGTCGATAAAAATGCCTTGAACAGAGTCGACATTTTATTACATTTTTTTATTTAACCTTTATATAACTAGGCAAGTCAGTTAAGAACAATTTCGTATTTACAATGGCGGCCAAAGCCGGACGACGCTGGGCCAAATGTGCACCACCATATGGAACTCCCAATCACGGCCAGATGTGATACAGCCTGGATTCGAACCAGGGACTGTAGTGACGCCTCTTGCACTGAGATGCAGTGCCTTAGACCGCTGCACCACTCGGGACATGATGCCTTGTTCTACATGTCGGAGAGGCATTTTTGTTCTACATAAGATATTTCTATCTGAACGTTCCAAAACGTTATGTCCTGCTGAGCACACTCCCTGGTTTATCCCACAGACACGTGAGTGGCACAATCACCACTGTTTTCTTTTGGTGGGGAGGTTACTGTGGAGATTGAGATTAAACTAGTTTAACATTTTACTTGTCAACACATTGGTCAATAGGGAGGAGTGTGTGTGTGTGTGTGTGTGGGTTCACTGATTGCAAAATCAATGGCCCATTTCCCAGGCCAGTGAGCTTACTGTAAGAAGGTGAGGTTTACAGTATAAACCTATTTGTTCTTATCACTATGAAACATTTAGGAATGCAATATACACTCTATACAT
Source organism: Salmo salar (assembly GCF_965601325.2). Classification (NCBI taxonomy): domain Eukaryota; kingdom Metazoa; phylum Chordata; class Actinopteri; order Salmoniformes; family Salmonidae; genus Salmo; species Salmo salar. The sequence continues at coordinate 75,908,552 of NC_138300.1, read as the reverse complement.
AAAGAGCTCCATTGGCAACTCGCAATATCAATGACGTACCTATAGGCTCAAACAGATGCTGTACATCTTGCCATTCTATGTCTGTGAGAAATAGATTAGTGTTATTTCATTTGACCAACTGAAATATGACATTTGTCTGTTTTTACCATCAGCAATTTCTCATAGTATCCCTTGAAGCAGCTGTGTAGCCAATAAACCTTAGCCTGGTGATGTTCTCCTGTGTACTTTCCCTTGAAGCAGCTGTTGATGTAGCCACTTATTAACCTTAGGCTGGTGATGTGCTCCTGTGTACACAGATGTTGTGGAGTAAAGCCTTCTGCCGCTGCCCTGTGCTCGTCCTGAGCTTGTGGTTCTGTGTGGAAGCAGTGCCCATCGCTGTGGACAAGACTAAAGTGGAAACCCCAGAGCAGAAACTAGAGGCGCCACAGAGTGTGGTGAGTGGAGTGTGTGTGTTGCAGTACTGATCATGTGCAATTTGATGAAGAAGTGATAACAACTGTGTAGGAAGCAGATGGTCTTTTTAATACTTGTGAAATAATATTTTGAGACTGGCTAAGGTTAGGCTATTTGAACGCATAAGAAAGAAGAAAGGCTGCAGGAAATGGAGGAGGTTTAGACCTAGGCCATATGAATCCAATGTAAACCTCTCCCCTTTCATCTCTGTCCCACTTACGCACTACAATGTGGATTTTGACTGTTTTTTTGTTTCAGGACACGGGCCTTCACTATGACCGCTACCTCAGGGAAGTCATTGATTTCCTGGAGAAGGACCAGCATTTCAGAGAGAAGCTCCACAACACAGACATGGAGGACATTAAGGTACCCCAGCAGCTTCAGCATTTGCAGGGTTGTGTTCATTAGGCACCAAACGGACAAAAAAAACAGGGAGGGACTACCCGGACTTGTCCAATAAGAAATGCTCATTTTATTTTTCTGTTGCAAAATGTTTTCAACTGTTTGTTGCATGCCCTAATGAACATGACCCAGCTGGCCTCCTGGTCAGTTTCCATTTATTGTTATTGGTCACTCAAATCTCTGGTTGCTTTTTGTTTCTGAGCAGCAAGGCAAGCTGGCCAAAGAGCTGGACTTTGTCGGCCATCACGTGAGGACCAAACTTGACGAGTTGAAGAGGCAGGAGGTGAACAGGCTACGGACGCTCATCAAAGCTAAACAAGACGTTGAGGGAGGGCATGGTACGCTGGTCTGTTCAAATATGTCCTTTCCCGTCCAACCTGCAGCCATCCTATCAGCAGGAACGTTTGTCCAATTGACAGGACATATGATGCAATGCACCACCAACATCCTAAGCTTGATATAGTCCATCACGTAGGAAAATGGAAGTGCCTTGAGGCTATTGTGCAAGTAAATAGGAAAGTCACATGTTGCGGAAATGTCCATGTTGACACATCTTGGAAGAGGGGTTGAGGTACTACTAACAAGCATGGTCTTGCACTCAAACAAGACCATGCTTATATTGGGACTGCCAGAAATACCTGGCTGCGGTCACCGCCAAAGCAAGAGTCAGTCATCAAAACAATCTCTCAACTGCCTGTGAGTTTTTAGCACCGTCTTTTAGCGTTGCACTACCATTGTCCAATATCCACAATATTAATAACTGCTTGGTGTTATCATTCAAAAGAGGTGTGAGTGACTAGTTTATTATTGTTAAGAGAGGATGTTAATGTACAATATTCTAGAGTAAAGGTCACTTTAATTTATTACAAACACAATTAATTACAATGATTGAATTGTGGATACATTTGAGCTGTAACTACACAATTACCTCATATAAAGTATGGGCGTACTTTTTGGCAGCAGTTGTCAGCAAGCAACTTGTAACCACTTAAATCGTACAGTATTAGTTTCCCTCCTAATAGGAAACTTCTCTTTCCCCCCTCAGAAATGAACCACAAGGCGCTGCTCATGCAGTTTGAGTATATGAACCACATGAACCCACACACCTTCGAAGTGGAGGACCTGGATAAGCTTATTAAATCGGTAGGAATGTTTATACACACACTACAACGTGATGCAATGTTTAAAATGACCACACAATGGTTCTTGAAACCACCCTGCTCAGAACACATGGTGCATGGACCAAAATGATACCAGGGTCCATACTCGAAAAGAGAGTTTAAAAGTTCACACGCTGACAATGGCCTGACAGCTGAAATGTTTGCTCTGTAATTGATGCCTCTTGAATGAATAAGCGTAAAATAACTTGTAAACTCTCTTGTGAGCTAGGACATCCACCCCAAAGGGGTTATAGCCTTGAAGCTAACTTATTGTTTGAATAGCAAATGTAATGGAAAGTTCATCCTGGCCATGCACATGTGCTCTATCTGGTGATGTTAGATAATGGAAAAATGGTTAGAGGACGACAGTGTCCCCAAATAGGGTCGATTTGACCTAATAGAAGTCTTTGAATTACCTTGTAATGCTCCTCTTTATCCATGGTGAACAAATTAACGTTTTTGTTGCTATTAACAATCCTGAGCTTTCACTTGTAGATTTAATTACACAGAGGCACTGAAGCATTCTGAGCTATTTGTCCTTTGTTGGTGAGAGCTGGCTTGCCAGAGGTAAATGCCCAAATCAGCTTTGACAGTTGAGAGAGAGCCTGGGGTTGTGTGTGAACTAAACTAGAAAATTGAAGATTTCTCCTTGGTAAAGAACGCAAACCTACTTCCTGTTTTTCTTAATATCGGAATGAAGACTATTTTGAACATTTACACTCAACTAAAAGTGAATTCAGTTTGAACTCTGACCTTTCCAGCGCCTAATGTGAATCCTTTGGTAGCATGCTACTTCTTAGTGATGAGTCTGAAGTCAGTGATGTTGCTATGTGAACTAATATCATTTGTACTTCAAACTAATCATCAAGAGCATGTCACATCCTTTCTCAGTCTCTTCTATAATAGTCTCTGTCCACATTTATTGGTTTGAAATCCCTCCAGGTCCATGGTGATGCAGAACTGTAGGCATAAATAGTATTTATTTTGCTCAATTCCATATCTACACAGATTTAAAGCCTTTTCAGAAGTATCTAGGGCTAGGGGTTGAATTGAAATCGTGCTTTTGTTTTCATTTGTTCAGTTCTCGTTGTCTCCTTTTCCTGGTTGATGTATATAGGCTACCAGTGACCTGGAAAACTATGACAAGGATCGGCACGAGGAGTTTAAGAGGTACGAGATGATGAAGGAGCACAAGAGGAAGGAGCACCTGAAGAACCTCGACAAGGAGCAACGCAAGGACGAGGAACAGCACTACGAAGAGCTGAGGAAGAAACACGCAAACCATCCCAAAATCAACCACCCTGTAAGACAGTTACCCTGCTACTATAACTAAACCCAAAACTAAATACCATGCGAGACATTTACCTTGATACTGTAACTTAACTCAAATTCAACCACCCTGTAAGACTTTTACAATGATACCATAACTAAACCCTCTATTGCATGACTGCATATTTACCCCAACATGATGGTTAGGCCTATTCTATCAACAATTGCGCCAAAAAAATGGTTTCCACTGCCAATTTGTTGCATGAACCGTTTCACCGGCCCAAAAATTATCCACCAATTGAGCGTCATTTTGTTTTGTCGATATTTAGGGAAGTTTACAGACAATTTTCTGTTTCCATCAGGCTGTTTTATCCAACAGCTACTTTACTTGCTTAAAAATGGTTGGACAGAAACATGATTACATTAACTAAACCCTAAATCAACCACCGTATTGGACATTTCAATCAATCAAATGTATTTATAAAGCCCTTTTTACGTCAGCCGATGTCACAAAGTGCTATACAGAAACCCAGCCTAAAACCCCGAACAGCAAGCAATGCAGATGTAGAAGCACAGTGGCTAGGAAAAACTCCCTAGAAAGGCTGGAACCTAGGAAGAAACCTAGAGAGGAACCAGGCTCTGAGGGGTGGCCAGTCTTATTCTGGCTATGCCGGGTAGAGATTATAACAGTACATGACCAAGATGTTAAAACGTTCATAGATGACCAGCAGGGTCGAATAATAATAATCACAGTGGTTGTAGAGGGTGTAACGGGTCAGCATCTCAGTAGTAAATGTCAGGTGGCTTTTCATAGCCGATCATTCAGAGTTAGAGACAGCAGGTGCGGTAGAGAGAGAGTCGAAAAAAGCAGGTCCGGGATAAGGTAGCACGTCCGGTGAACAGATCAGGGTTCCATAGCCGCAGGCAGAACAGTTGAAACTGGAGCAGCAGCATGACCAGGTGGACTGGGGACAGCAAGGAGTCATCAGGCCAGGTAGTCCTGAGGCATGGACCTAGGGCTCAGGTCCTCCGAGAGGGAGAGAGAGAATTAGAGGGAGCATACTTAAATTCACACAGGACACCGGATAAGAAAGGAAAAATACTCCAGATATAACAGACTGACCCTAGCCCCCCGACACAAACTATTGCAGCATAAATACTGGAGGCTGTGATTTTACAATGATACTATAACTAAACCCAAAATCAATCACCATGTAAGACATTTACCTTGATAATCAACCACCCTCTAAGATATTTCAGTGATATTAAACCCCAAATTACTGAACCCCAAATGAACTAGCCTGGTCTTCAATCTTTTTGTGCTGTAGACCTATAGCCAACCACATGAGTTGGTTATAATGCACAAACAGATCTAGGATAAGGCTACAACTTAACAACCCTGTAGGAATTTACAGTGATACTAATCTAACAAAGACCCCGTTACTGTATATGGGTCTTTCTATAGATACATGGGGCCAATGTGTGACATTGGGATAAACATTTTCAAAATGGTTTGAAACTAAAAATATATAACTCCACCTATACAACAACATAGGCCAAGGACTATACGGTGCCTTCAGAAAGTATTCACACTCCTTTACTTCTTCCACATTTGGTTGTGTTACAGCCTGAACTTAAAATTGATTACATTTAGATTTTTTTTGTCACTGGCCTACACACAATACCCCATAATGTCAAAGTGGAATGTTTTACAAATTACTATCAAAAATGAAAAGCTGAAATGTCTTGAGTCAATAACCCTTTATGGCAAGCCTAAATAAGTTCAGGAGTAAACATTTGCTTAACAAGTCACATAATAAGTTGCATGGAATCACTCTGTGTGCAATAATATTGTTTAACATCATTTTTGAATGAGTTCATCATCTCTGTACCCCACACATACAATTATTTGTAAGGTCCCTCGGTCGAGCAGTGAATTTCAAACACAGATCCAATCACAAAGACCAGAGGTTTTCCAATGCCTCACAAACAAGGGCACCTATTGGATGGGTAAAAAAAAGAAGCAGGCATTGAATATCCCTTTGAACATGGTGAAGTTATTAATTTCACTTTGGATGGTGTATCAATACACCCAGTCACTACAAAGACACAGGTGTCCTTCCTAACACAGTTGCCGGAGAGGAAGGAAACGGCTCAGGGATTTCACCATGAGGCCAATGGTGACTTTAAAAGAGTTACAGAGTTGAATGGCTGTGATAGGAGAAAACTGAGGATCAAATAAAAAGTTATTGGTCATATATAATACAATTGGTGTAGACTTTAGTCAAATGCTTACATATGAGCCCATTCCCAACAGTGCAGAGTTTTAAAAAGTCTGACAAAATGTTTGCTAAATAAAAAATGATTTTTTATTTTACCTTCATTTAACTAGGCAAGTCAGTTAAGAATAAATTATTTTCAATGATGGCTTAGGAACAGTGGGTTCAGGGGCAGCCTTAGGAACAGCCTTGTTCAGGGGCAAAACAACAGATGTTTTTTTTTTACCTTGTCAACTCGGGGATTCGATCTTGCAACCTTTCAGTTACTAGTCCAGCGCTCTAACCACTAGGCTACCTGCCGCCCCAAATAGTTACACAATAAAATAAAATAAAAAAAACTCAAGGCTATATACAAGGAGAAGCAGTACTGAGTCAATGTGCAGGGGTACGAGATGGTTGAGGTAATACAGTATGTGGGTAGGGGTAAAAGTGACTAGGCAATCAGGATATATAATAAACAGAGTAGCAGCAGCGTGTGTGTGTGTGGTGTCAATATGCATGTGTGCTTGAGCATATGTACACAGTTGAAGTCCATGATTCCATGTGTGTTGTTTCATAGTTTTGATGGCTTTATTAGTATTCTACAATGTAGAAAATAGTAAAAATAAAGAAAAACCCTGGAATGAGTAGGTGTGTCCAAACTTTTTACTGGTACTGTATAAAATGCTGATTATTATCAATTAGTTGTCCGGCGTAGGAAATCATTACTGGTTCCCTAGTTTACACTGTATATGGGTATTTCTATAAACTGTACTAGTGAAGTGTGTGTGTGTGTGTGTGTGTGTGTAGGGCAGTCAGGACCAGCTGAAAGAGGTCTGGAAGGAGTCTGACGGTTTGGACCCAAATGACTTTGACCCCAAGACCTTCTTCAAACTCCACGGTAAGCTCACACAAGTAGCCATTCACAGGTTCAAAAGCCTAATAAAATAATATTGTCACGTTCTCCAATTACACACCAATCACAATGGACCTTATTAAGAAATCCTCAAAGGAAGTACTTTTTTTTTATTGAAGCCATTTTCTTTTTTCCAGACACCAACGGAGATGGCTACATTGATCAACAGGAGCTCGAAGCCCTGTTCACTAAAGAGGTGTGTGTGTGTGTGTGTGTGTGTGTGTGTGTGTGTGTGTGTGTGTGTGTGTGTGTGTGTGTGTGTGTGTGTGTGTGTGTGTGTGTGTGTGTGTGTGTGTGTGTGTGTGTGTGTGTGTGTGTGTGTGTGTTGTAACTCGAGCAGGCCCAGAGTTTAAATACGTGTGTGTTTTTGTAGCTGGAGAAGATGTACAGCCCTAATCTTGAAGAGGATGACATGACAGAGATGGAGGAGGAGAGACTGCGCATGAGGGAACACGTCATGAATGAGGTGAGCTAGCAGGAGGGATGGGGTATGATGGAGTCACTGAGTCATACAGACACACACACACAAAATCAATACTGCTTCTTCAGTCAACCTATTTGCTGACGTTTCATTCCTTTCATCTGTACTCAGGTGGACACCAACAAGGATAGACTGGTCTCCCTGGATGAGTTCCTGATGTCCACAAACAAGAAAGAGTTCAAAGAGCCAGACAGCTGGGAAGTAAGGGACAGGCAACTACCGCCACCTCAGTGTGGTTTCCTGCTGGAGCCTGAAGTGGTCAAGAGGAACTGAATGCTATTGACCCTAACCCTGAGAGGCAATGCAATAATGGCGCTTCTACCCTTCTTTGTTTCTCCCCTCCACGTCTTCTCCTCTCCAGACTCTGGAGCAGGCCCCGGCCTACACGGACGAGGAGATGAAGTTGTTTGAGGAGCAGCTGGCCCAGGAGGAGAGCAACCTCAACCAGAAGAACGTAGAGCTGCAGAAACAGAAAGAGGAGCTGGAAAGGCAGCAGGAGCAACTCAACGCCCAGAAAGCCGAGCTGCAGCAGGTAACCTAGTACAGTACCTCATATCAGTGTTAGCATTTACAAAATGTCAGAATAAACAGCTAACGTACCTTTTTGACACAAAATGCATCTGCAGTCCCATAGCAGACAAGCTTTGAGACAGTAGCATTAAGTGCTCAGTATTAGAGGGGTAACTAACTTAATAAATAAGTGACTCGTAATTTGACTTTTTTATTCTGTGACACTGGCTCACCATAAACAAAAAAGAGCACATTTTCAGCTACAATTTGTCTATTGTAACACTTTTGAACTGGGTCATCGCTCTCCCAGTTTTTTGGGGTCAGATAACATCTCCATCTCTTGTCTGTCTTGTCCTCAGGCGGTGGAACAAATGCAGATAATAAAATTTGAAAAAGCAAATGCGGCCGTTGATGTCAAAGGTCAGTACAAGTTGACTTCAGTAATAACATCCTCTTCTAGACTAGTATTGCCAACATGAATAATGACCATCAGTCGAATCCTAACTTCCTCTTAAGTCAAATTCACACTTAATCAAGCATTGATGTCAGTGGAAGACAAAGGGGGGGAATCCTAACTTCCTTTTATCTGTTTCAAACGCAATGATGTGCTTTAGATGGCAGAGCTACAGAAGCAGTGCCCCCTGGAGGTCAAGCATTGCCAGTACTACCAGGAGACAGCCAACCTCTACCCCCTACTCACCAGCAAGACTTACCTGCACACTCTTAGCAGGCCCGGCAACTTTTTCTGTGTGTGTGTGTGAATCTCTTAGTGTGTGTTTGTGCATGCGTGTGTTTCCATGTGCATATGTGTGTAAACTAATCTTGCAACGAATCCGTTTGAGTTCGTTTTAATGTGTTGTCGGCGCTCTACGGTCCCACAATATACCCGCACGCACACATACAGTCCAACAATTTCCCGAGACCAGCTAAACCAATCAGAATGAAGCCTTGGGTTTTGACCCACTTCCAGTCGTGGCATTCCGGCGCTGGCAGGAACAGCCAGCACAACCAACGAGACTTGAAATAATTGCTGAACCAGGCATTTTGTGGACAATCCACTCTTTGTTATTAGTTATTTTCCCTCTTGACACAACCTGCACATGGTTCGATATGGGAAGTCATTTGGGATGATTGGGAAGAGGTTTTGTTCCTGAATACGTGCAATGTTTTGTTTTCTACCTAGTTAGGTATGCTACCCAGTGGGATTATTTCTGTGGGGAAAGATTTGTTTAAAATACAAAATACATTTTGGTTAAATAGTTTACGGAGGTGGGTCAAATGAATGTCAATTTTGATATGCTGCTTGATAGTATGCTGTCATGATAAATAATGTATAACTTACCTGGAGCTGGTTTACTGTGATACTGTGATTCATTCCTGATATTAATAATTGCCCATACACAGATACATTAAGGAGGTACTGTAGTAATTTAATATTGGCTAAAAGAATGTTTACATGCCACAAAAACTGCCAATTGTTTTTGTGTAACAAAAATGCCCCATTGATGTTGACTTAGAATGTTGTAAATTGTTTTCATTGTGGTTGATAGGGACAATAAGGAGTCTTGAATGTATGTCATTTATCTTCATTTCCAGTGTCTGTCTTTCTGTGTGTGAACTTGTCTTTATTTGTGAGAGTATATATTATGATCACAGTTTAGGACCAAAGTCTATTGTGGGGATAATAATAATAATAACACATTTAATTTGTATGGCGCTTTTCATTGCAGTGTTATCTCAAAGCTCTACATAGGTAAAAATAATGATCATAAAAATGACTATTAAAAACATCACACATTTAGAATCAAGGCAGGAAATAGCAATAGTAGGCTAGGTGATAAAAGGACGTTCCAGATTAGCACTAAAGGCCCGTTTTAAATTCTGATTGATGGCGCGGCTCTCAGAGAGTCAGGAAGAGAATTCAATAGGCGAGGGGCAATGGAGCAGAAGGCCTGGTCCCCCATAGTATGGAGAATTGTCTTCAGGACTTGATGCAGTGGTGAGTTGCTGTAGTGTTAGCCAGTGGAGTTCAGCAAGAATGGGGGTGATGTGGGCTGACTTCCTGGTTCTGGTCAAGACTCTGTCAGCATTATCTTGGAGAAATTGTAGCCTCTGAGGGGATTTGGCTGGAAGGCCCCCTGAACGGAGCGTTGCCATAGTCAAGCGGGGAGAGGATGAAGGCGTGGACGAGTTTAACTGTGTCTGCCTGGGAGAGCGATGGTTTGAGAAGGGGGATATTTCTTAGATATGTTTTATATTTGCATCAAAGGACAATCACCTGGTTGCATTTCTGACTACAGTAGCCATTCTCTTGTCCACCCAATCTTTTACACACTGAAACACACACAGTACCCATCATTACACACAGACCCATACAGAGATGCACTCAGTGGCCAGTTTCATGAAAATAGTTTGCTCCTACAGACAATGAGTCATGTGGCCGTGGCTTGATCTGTAAAGCAGGCAGACGGGCATCAAGGCGTTCAGTTACTGTTAGATTGAACGTTAGAATGGGCAAAACGAGTGACCTAAGCGACTTTGAGCATGGTATGATTGTCGGTGCCTGTTGCGCCGGTTCCAGTATCTCAGAAATGTCCGGCCTGCTGGGCTTTTCACTCACGACAGTGTCTAGGGTTGACAGAGAATGGTGCGACAAACAAAAAACATCCAGTCAGCGGTAGTCCTGTGGGTGAAAACAGCTTGTTGATGAAAGAGGTGGAAGGAAAAAGGCAAGAATGTTGCAAGCCAACAGGTGAGCCACAAACGGACAAATAACTGCACATTACAGCAGTGGAGTGCAGAACGACATCTTCGGTCCTTGTCACGGGTGGGCTATTGCGGCAGACGACCACACCGGGTTTCAATCCGATCAGCTAAAAACAAGAAGTGGCTCAAGTGGGCACGCGATCACCAACACTGGATGAGTGAGGAGTGGAAAAACATTGCCTGGTCCAACGAATCCCGGTTGATGTTGCGTCATGCTGATGGTAGAGTCAGGATTTGGTGTAAACAGCATGAGTCCATGGACCCATCCTGCCTGGTGTCAACGGTTCAGACTGGTGGCGGTGGTGTAGTGGTGTGGGGAATGTTTTCCAATTGAGCAACGTTTGAACGCCACAGCGTATCTGAACATATCCATACCCCAAATAATTCAGGCTGTTTTGGAGGCAAAGGGGGGGTCTGATCCGGTACTAGATGGGTGTACAAAACATTAGGAACACCTTCTGAATGGCGCACATATACAATCCATGTCTCAATTGTCTCAAGGGTTTAAAATCATTCTTTAACCTGTCTCCTCCCCTTCATCTAGACTGATTGAAGTGGATTTAACAATTGACATCAATAAGGGATCACAGCTTTTACCTGGATTCACCTGGTCAGTCTGTCTAATGTTTTGTATACTCAGCGTATATATGATATTAATTATTATTTTGGATTAAAAGAAAAACCCACCGGTTTTGTAGAAATGATAATTGACCTATATATTTTGAGATAACTGGCCTGTTTCTGCCCCACACATTTTTTTACGAGCAAATCAGTCCCAAATGTATTTTTGCTTGCATCATTGTGTTGCAAAAACGGGTATATATAGTGCCTTCGGAAAATATTGAGACCCCTTGACTTTTTCCACATTTTGTTAGGTTACAGCCATATTCGAAAATTGATTGAATTGTTGTTTTTTCTCATCAAACTACACACAATACCCCATTATGACAAAGCAACAACAGGTTTTTGGAAATGATTGCTAATTTATAAAAATAAAAAAAATACACATTTAACTAAGTATTCAGACCCTTTACTCAGTACTTGGTTGAAGCACCTTAGGCAGCGATTATATCCGAGTCTTCTTGGGTATGACACTACAAGCTTGGCACACATGTATTTGGGAAGTTTCTCCCATTCTTCTCTGCAGATCCTCTCAAGCTCTGTCAGGTTGGACGGGGAGCTTTGCTGCACAGCTATTTTCAGGTCTATTCAGAGATGTTTGATCGGGTTCAAGTCCGGGCTCTGGCTGGGCCACTCAAGGACATTCAGAGACTTGTCCTGAAGCCACTACTGCGTTGTCTTGGCTGTGTTCTTAGGGTCGTTGTCCTGTTGGAAGGTGAACCTTCGCCCCAGTCTGAGGTCCTGAGCGCTCTGGAGCAGGTTTTCATCAAGGATCTCTCTGTACTTTGCTCTGTTCATCTTTCCCTCAATCCTGACTAGTCTTGCAGTCCCTGCTGCTGAAAAACATCCCCACAGCATGATGCTGCCACCACCATGCTTCACCGTAGGGATGGTCCCAGGTTTCCTCCAGACGTGACGCTTGGCATTCAGGCCAAAGAGTTCAATCTTGGTTTCATCAGACTGTTTCTCATGGTCTGAGAGTCTTTAGGTGCCTTTTGGCAAATTCCAAGTGGGCTGTCATGTGCCTTTTACTGAGTAGTGGCTTCTGTCTGGCCACTCTACCATAAAGGCCTGATAGGTAGAGTGCTGCAGAGATGGTTGTCCTTCTGGAAGGTTCTCCCATCTCCACAGAGGAACTCTAGAGCTCTGTCAGAGTGACAATTGGGTTCATGGTCACCTCCCTGACCAAGGAACCTTCTCCCCCGAATTTCTCAGTTTGGCCGGGCGGCCAGCTCTAGGAAGAGTCTTAGTGATTATAAACTTCTTCCATTGAAGAATGATGGAGGCCACTGTGTTCTTGGGGACCTTCAATGCTGCAGAAATGCTTTGGTACCTTTCCCCAGATCTGTGCCTCGACACAATCATGTCTTGGAGCTCTATCAACAATTCCTTAGACCTCATGGCTTGGTTTTTGCTCTGTCATGCACTGTCAACTGTGGGACCTTATATAGACAGGTGTTTGCCTTTCCAAATCGTGTCCAATCAGTTGAACTTACCACAGGTGGACTCCAATCAAATTGTAGAAACATCTCAAGGATGATCAATGGAAACAGGATGCACCTGAGCAAAATTTTGAGTCTCATAGCAATGGGTCTAAATACTTATGTAAATAAATTGCTAAAACCTGTTGCTTTGTCATTATGGGGTATTGTGTGTAGATTGCTGAGTATCTTTTATTTTTTATTTAATCAATTTTAGAATAAGGCTGTAACATAACAAAATGTGGAAAAAGTCAAAGTGTCTGAATACTTTCCAAAGGCACTGTAATTTATTTTTGTCACCATTTTGTCTCAATGAAACAGGCAAGCAGTGTACATAGCCCAATATTGTATTGTTAACATGGGAAATCTCACTTCTTCCCATAAAGATTTCAAAGAGAGGGCCCCTGCCTTCACGGGGGATATATTACACAGATGCCATCTAGTATTTTGGGGCCTGCAAAACATTTTAGTGCCCCCCTTGGCAGCAGAGAGAAAAATGTGCAGTTTTAAAGTTAATGTCCTGCAATTCTACACATTTTTTCCATGGGGCAGAGGGAAACGTTTGCAGTTTTAAAACAAATTTCATGCGATTCCACTCATTTTTGCATTGGATGGCGAGAAAAATGTGCCGCTTTTAAGCAAATTTCCTGCAATTCTACATATTTTGCCGTGACATATGTCGCGTTCACATGCTATCAGTGTTATCGTAAATTCCTAGTTCTGACTGGGAACTTTCATCTGAATGACCCTCCAAGTCAGAATTACAAGTGGGAGGCTCGTAAAAAATGTTGTGGCCCGAGTTGCGAAGTTGTGAAGTTTCACAACTGACATTTTACCTTTCAACCAAAAGATGACAACAAATCCGTTTTTGACAACCTCAACCTTATCAATATAGATAATGTAGCTAGTCTGACAATATCGTCAATGTTAAGCAAGCAACATTAGTTAACTGATCAAGCTCACTAAAATCGTATTGGTTTTGTAGTGTAAGTGTTACGGCCAGAAAGCACGTCAATGAAAATAAGTCATTTTTCCCGACATCACATTTAAGAAATAGGAAGTTCTGACAAGCACGTGAACACGGCATTATGCCATGTTCATACAATATCTGAGTGAGAGTGACTAACAAAATCAAGAGGTCAGGTCCCCTGGACACATATCATGCGTGCCCGGTCAGTAAATTGGCCATGATTACTACAAAGTTTAGATAGCAGGCTAGACTAATTTACCTAGCAATCTATAAAACGTTAAATGACATGGGCTAATTGAGTGACTATCAGTGACTGACATAACAAGAGGAAAACCTCTGATCCCCAACTGAATTTCGAAATTCCACATTGTGTATTCTACTACTATACGAACAGTAAGTTGACTTCCCCACATTTCTTTATAATAATTTGGTTGGGGGCCACCTAAAAACGGAATTGGGTGTGGTAGAAGGCTAGGAAGTGGTTGACATGACTGTCATTGAGGGGATTCGATTAACCCATTGTGTCCCACCGTAACGTCGGCGTGTTTTGGACTTCTAACCCATTTTAAATCATTATGTGTTTGAGCTACAGACTTCTGGGTTGGAACATTGGATTTGTCTATTTCTTCTTCATCTGTAGATACCAACCAGTTTGTGTAATTAACGGGGGCTGAGCTTGAGCGGTGTTTGTGAGACAAGGGCGAATCCCCAAAGGGCCTGGTGCCAGGTATTTTTGTCACGTCCTGGCCAGTATAAGGGTTAATTAGTATTGTAGTTTGGTCAGGACGTGGCAGAGGGTATTCGTTTTATGTGGTTCGGGGTGGTGTGTTTGTTAAAAGGGTGTTTGATTTAGTATTTCCGGGTTTTGGTTTATGTTTAGGTATTTCTATGTTTAGTCTAGTGTGTCTGGTTCTATGTTGAGTTAATTGGGGTTGGACTTCCAATTGAAGGCAGCTGTTTGGTGTTGCCTTTGATTGGAAGTCCTATATTAGTTGGGTGTGTTTGTCTTGTATTTTGTGGGTGATTATTCTGTGTATAGCCTTGTGCCTTACCAGACTGTTTTTTGTCGATCGTTCGTTCTTTGTTATTTTGGTGTTCATTTTGTATTTATTAAAAGAGCAAGATGAGCATACACATACCTGCTGCGTTTTGGTCCTCCATTTCCAACGACAAGTGTGACAATTTTAAACAAAAACGTCTGTAGATTCCGAATGGTTTGAGCTACAAACTATTAAAAGGTAGGTATGAAAAGCTGAGATTCACGAACATGTAACACACTTTGCTCTTTGATGTTCACAAACTACACTAGAGTCGTTAGAAGGTAAGGGGTTCTTCTACATAGAAGATCATCGGAAATCCTAGGACATAGTGTCTATAATACTGTAATAACCTCACATAGGTGAAGTCACAAACTCCAAACTCACAGTTGTCATCGACTAGTTGGATATTAATTTCCCAGTGAGAACTATTTCTGTACAGCATTCATATAAATTCATTTTTACCAGGTTTTTGCTTTGGCAGCCTTTTACAGTTTTTTTATTTATTTTTTTACATTTGTCAATAAAACGGATTTTGTCAAAAAGTTTTGTGTTCCACTTGTAGCCCTGGTTATCCTGAAAAGAAAGGGGTAAAACACTTAATTGTGAGGCTAAATACAGTATAAGAGCTGGATGAATGAAAGTCATCAATGAAAAGCCCATTTTTGCTGGGTGTCACACCCTGATCTGTTCCACCTGTCCTTGTGCTTGTCTCCACCCGCTTCCAGGCGTCGCCCATCTTCCCCATTATCCCCTGGGTACTTATACCTTTGTTCCCTGTTTGTCTGTTGCCAGTTCGTCTCGTTTGTCAAGTCAACCAGTTTAACGTCTCAGCTCCTGATTTCCCTCTGTCTCTCTTTTTCTCGCCCTCCTGGTTTTAACCCTTGCCTGTCCTGACTCTGAGCCCCCCCTGCCTGACCACTCTGCCTGACCCTGAGCCTGCCTGCCGTCCTGTACCCTTGCCCCACTACTCTGGATTATCGACCTATGCCTGCCTTGACCTGTCGTTTGCCTGCCCCTGTTGCTGTAATAAACATTGTTACTTCAACACACTCTGCATTTGGGTCTTACCTGAAACGTGATACTGGGGTCTCGGGACTGATAGGGCTCAAATGGTACGGTTAACCGGGTAGGAGGAGTTTGCACTGGGTGAAAAGTAATTGCATTAATTTTGTAACCGTCTGCCTCCTGGGCATGAGCCGAGTGTTCAGTTCAAAGCAGATGGCAAACCTTGCCCAACCGGGGCACCAGGCGATGCAAAACCAGTTCACCCACTGTTCAATTTGAGAAGGGCGTTCCTCCCTCACCGGTTTTGCCCGGTCATGTCATGGGCCATAGCCCGGTGCACCCTGGTTCAGCCTAATTAAACTCCCTCAAACCCAACCCACTGCTTATCTGAAAAGCTACTTTGATCTTGTCTAACTTCAACCTAACTAATTATGCAAAAATAAACTGGAACCTTGAACAACATACTTCATATATTCTAACAACTCGCATTTGAGAATGTTTAATTGTTTGATTTATTCCATATTAAACTTCAGGCCCTAACCTAGGAACAAAACGGTTTGTTTCTCTCTTGAAGTTGCCTGCAGGGCCACGTTCAGTTGCAAAATGTTCTTGAACATTGCAGATAGAAATACACAAATAGAGCCAAAGTGATTCCTTATTCTACATGTTGGAGTGGCATGTTAATTCTACATAACATTTCTCTCTGAATGTTCTAAAACGTTGCGTCCTGCTGAACCCGCCCCAGTTCTCTCTCTCTCTCTCTCTCTAACCACACCCCTCTGGCAGAACCAGGAAGTCCCTCTCCCTCCCACAAACTCTCTTCTGAGAAAACAAAGCTGCTCTGAGTATCTGTCTGTGTGAGAGTGAACAACAGTCCAAATGGCTCAGCAAGGAGTTCTCCTGGATCAGGACCAGTTCTGTTGTTCTGTCTGTCTGGATCTACTGAAGGAGCCAGTCACTACTGCCTGTGGACACAGTTACTGTTGGAGGTGTATCGAGGACTGCTGGGATAAGAATGTTCTGAAAGGGGTCTATAGCTGTCCCCAGTGCAGACAGACCTTCACTCCAAGGCCTACTCTGAGGAAAAATAACATGTTGGCTGAGGTAGTTGAGAAACTGAAGAAGACAGGACTCCAGGCTGCTCCCCCTCCTGCTCTGTGCTATGCTGGACCTGGAGATGTGGCATGTGATTTCTGCACTGGGACCAGAAAGCAGAAAGCCCTCATGTCCTGTCTGGCGTGTTTGGCCTCTTACTGTGAGACTCACCTCCAACCTCACTATGAAGTTCCTGCCTTTAAGAAGCACAAATTGATTAAAGCCACAGCTCAACTACAGGAGAAGATCTGCTCTCATCATGACAAACTGCTGGAGTTTTACTGTCGTACACATCAGCAGTGTATCTGTAGGCTGTGTGTGATGGATGTACATAAAGGCCATGATACAGTGTCAGCTGCAGCAGAGAGAACTGAGAAACAGGTAGGACATGTTCAACTTGTTGGTGACTGTGTGATGAACAAAGACTTAAAGATACAGTGGGAACTAAGTCTGTTTTAATGATATATATTTAAAATATAATTGACCCACAGCAGAAGTAACACAAACTGTGAGAATATAAAGTACCAGTCAAAAGTTTGGACACACCTACTCATACAAGGGTTTTTCTTTATTTTTACTATTTTCTACATTGTAGAATAATAGTGAAGAGATCTAAACTATGAAATAACACATTTGAATCATGTAGTAGCCCAAAAAGGTTAGACAAATCAAAATAGATTTTTTTATTTGAGATTCTTCAAAGTAGCCGCCCTTTGCCTTGATGACAGCTTTGCGCATTCTTCCGCATACATAGGTCCGGGTTGCTCATAGTAGAACTCGGCTAGGCGACGTGAACGTGTGCGCTCGCATACCCCCTTAAAATACCTTCGCTTGAAAAACGCAATATTACTGTTTGTCCCTCGAGACGCCGTAAACCAGTACACTTTATCAAAATAGTCTGAATTAATCAAAGATAACGCAAGAAATCTGTAATCCATTTTGACATTTTTTGCAGAGGTGTTTGGTGCGCAATTTTACATCTCACTAAGATGTTTGGCGCAGTATTTCTCAAGTGAAAGAAATTGCATGAAAACCGGTCGTCGTCTTCTTCTTTGGTATAATGGCGTTCGCAACAATTATATGTGCATTCCGCCACCTACTGTACAGGTGGATAATAAAGTTCCAAAAATGAAAAAAATTGGGTAAAAAACAAAAATAATAACGAAATGTTAATTAAACTAAATCAGCCTGCTTTTCTGTTTTAGTCAGGTCCCTACGCAGGCTCAGAAGGATCCTGTGACGGCGGGACATTTCCTGTCGACAGTCGTCCTTGAGGTGCTTCTGCCGTTTAGTCTTGGAACAGTGGCAGTTCTAGACCATTTCAACTGGGGGGCCAAGCTGGGGCCAGTTGTACTGTTAGAGGGGCCAGTTACATTAGACGTTATTGTTGTCATATCGTTTTCTTCACTGCATTGCAGGCATTAGCAGGCAAAAGACCATGTTCATAATCATCATCGTTGCCACTGTCTAATAACGGATGTAAAAAAAGAACGATAGCAAAACTTAGTTATGTAAAAATTATTTCATACTCCACATTTAGGGGGGCCACAAGGGGGTCCAAAATTGTTGTCACAGGGGCACTGCCCCCCCCCCCCCCCAATTCGGAAATATGATCCCTACCACAGTTGCAACATTTTACATTCACAGACTCTTCAATTACATATTCCTTCCGTCTGCAAACACTTGACACATGGCCAACCTTTTTACACTTCTTGCATTGCATCGGGTTTTACACGAACGCTCTTACAGCGCATCTTAAATATCCCAACTTTACATAGGGTGGTAAATACTCATCAAACATCAATAATACAGATAAACTTTGCTTATTTTCCCCATGCAGGTCAAGCGGCGTGCATAATCTACTCCTATAATTTTTTGGGCCTAAAATATTGATTATCAATGTCCAACTAATGCCAGAGAACACCTTTCACCGGTGCCCTGCTCCGAAAATCAAAGCTGTCCACTTCATGCATCGATCATTTCGCGAACCGCAATGTACTCTCCTTTTGCACTTTTTAGATACACACGATATCAACACCACACCACATCTGGTTACTTTGACTGGGTGTGCTTTCATGGCACACATTGGGCCCCCTTTTAAAAATGGAGCACGCTTCCTCTCTAGGTTTCTTCCTAGGTTTCTGCCTTTCTAGGGAGTTTTTCCCCTAGCCACCGTGCTTCTACATCTGCATTGCTTGCTGTTTGGGGTTTTAGGCTGGGTTTCTGTATAGCACTTTGTGACATCGGCTGATGTAAAAAGGGATTTATAAATAAATCTGATTAATTGATTGAATGCCACAGGATATATAAGTATTATTACCAATCAGGTGCATACCTTCATGGCAGCAGTTTATCAATCTGAGAATGGATTTTTTTCAGCAGGATCATCCCCCATGTCACAAGGCTAGGATTGTCCAGGAATGGTTCCACGAACACAGTGATTTCAGCTTACTGCAGTGGCCTGCCCAGTCACCAGATCTCAATCCAATAGAGCATCTGTGCGATGAGATGGAACAAGCTATTTAGAGTAGAGATCCACTACCAGCCAACTTGACACAACTTGTGGGAAGCATTTGAGGCAACATAGGCCAGCATCCCTGTGGAATGTTTGTCCATGCCCCCAACGAATTGAGGCTGTTCTGAGGGCAAAATGATGTGCAACTCAAAAATGAGGAAGGTGTTCCTAATGTTTTGTACACTCAAGGATAATTTTAGCAAACCCTAACCTAATTAGCCTAACCTGCCATGTTAATTATCCTAACTTGCTGCGTAATTTCTCTTAACCTGCCATGAAAAGTAACTTCTGCTAGTCAAAAGAGGTAGTCTTGCTCTGAGAACAGTCTTGGTTTCCACTAATAGAGCCCCACAGAGAAGGTGTCATAACACTCATTAAACCTAGCGGTCAAACAGGGAAATGGTTCCAATCGTTTTTCCACCATTCATTTTTCCCATATGGGGATTTTAAAAACACTTAAAATAAGGGTTGTGTTTCGTGTAGGCTTACCCTGGTGTGACGTTTTGATAACCATGTAAATCTCTCTCTTGGACAAGGTGACTTATCAATACATTAGGCAACGTGAGGCTTATTTGATTGAATAGAAGTTTCGTAATGGCTAGGTTGTTACGAATGTACTGATATAAGTGGCATTTTGACAAATTACCCAAAACGACTTTATATTGTCATAGGGATAAATAGAGGACTCATCGTGGATAAAAGCTGTGTTAGCATGGACATTGCCATTTAGGGCTTCCACCATTTTAAAGTAGTCAACTGGGTGGGGATTCCTATGAGTTGGGAGCAATCAGCCAATGAAGGAAAATTGACTACTTTAAAATGAAGATGGTTAATGGCGCTGCCCATGCTGTCAAAGTCGCTATATTGGCACAGATACAAAGATGAGTCCTCTATCTATCTATATTGTGTGCTCTTCGCACATGTACTTTAACCTTTATTTAACTAGGCAAGTCAGTTAAGAACAAATTGTTATTTACAATGACGGCCAAACCCGGACGACGCTGGGCCAATTATGCGCTGCCCTATGGGACTCCCAATCACGGCCGGATGTGATACAGCCTGGATTCGAACCAGGGACTGTAGTGACACCTCTTGCACTGAGATGCAGTGCCTTAGAGCACTGCGCCACTCGCTCGATGGCCCGCTCATTGGCTAGAATGGTCCCACCCGATCTCGCCTCCTCCTGCCTACCTTCCTTCTTTGAGGACTTGTATTTCCATTGTTAGAGCGGTCACTCGAATATCTTGTCAATATAATCAGCAATCTTTGCCATTGGCATTAAGAGTGAATCTTGTGCAGCTGTGTTTTGAATTGATGATTACTTGAGTGCTTCCAGCTGTGAGCAGGATTCAAATAAACCCAACCTACAGAAAACTGTTACAGCACCATTCATTCTGTGAAATACCATGACATAGTCATACCAGACTTTACTACCAAAATGATCCTATTTACACTCTGTAGTCAATTTTGATACTGAAGATAAATGTTTCTTACTCATATCGATGCCATATAGGCCAATTTCAAAACAAGAAGTTGTTTTTTGGGGCAGTCGCTCTTTAAGCACTTTGGAATTGGAATAGCTTTTTTTCCCTTTTTTTCTTTGCAGTTTGGAGCATATAGGTAATTTCACATCAACGGAATTAATATGAGACTCCAATTTTCCACTTTAAAATGTATGCCAAACAAAAAACATTGATTTCAAAGTTTAGCAAACCATACAACAATGCACAAGGACTACTTGGAACAATCTACACAGAAACATTCACAATATCACATTTACTGGAAGAACTGTGCAGATGCAAAGTTTGGCAACAGAATTACGGTCAAATCTCTCTTTTTTTGTATGACCGCGTTTTCCAAAAACTCTTAAATATCTACTCTGAATTAAGATTCAAAGATGTCTGCAGAAAGAATGGGGTTGTCAGTTATGACATGACAGCTTAAGTTTGAAAAAATCTATTTTGGTTATTGAACTACAGTAAGTGAAGTGGATTTACACCCAGTAACGGAACTACATCGTGTCCCTGATCTGTACTATACAGAAATGCATAATTATGGATATAAATGTCAGTCTTTTCATGGTGATGTATCCTGAATAGGTACAGAACGTTAGAAAAATGCAATATAATCCTTTACATGTATGGATTTTATTCTACACACTGGCTATTATTCTTTTAATTTAGATTTTTTTTACCCCCTTTTTTTCTACCCAGTTTTAATCTTAAACTCCCCAACGCGCATGCGAGGCGAAGGTTCGAGTCATGCGTCCTCCGAAACATGACCAGCCAAACCCCGCTTCTTAACACACGCCTGCTTAACCCGGAAGTCAGCCACACCAATGTGTCTGAGGAAACACACCTGACGACTGAGGTCAGCCTGCAGGCGCCCAGCCCGCCACAAGGAGTCGCTAGAGTGCGATGAGCCAAGTAAAGCCCCCCCAGCCAAACCCTCCCCTAACCTGGACGACGCTGGGACAATTGTGCGCCGCCCTATGGGACTCCCGATCACGGCCGGTTGTGATACAGCCTGGGAACAAACCAGGGTCTGTAGTGATGCCTCTAGCACTGCGATGCAGTGCCGTAGACCGCTGTGCCACTTGGGAGCCCCCCACTGGCTATTATTCTAGTGAGATCTGCCACAAACAAGACTAAATTTGGTTGGTCCAGACCGGACCCAATCTGAACCTATTGTAGACGTCTTTGTTTCACAATTTTGGACATCACAGTACAGCACAGTAGAATTCAGTACAATGCAGTACATTATACTGTATTCTAGTGTGCTGTACTGAACTATACTCTCCAAAATGTTCTTTACTGTGCTGTACAAACTTATAAAACATAGACTTCTATGATTGGTTCAGATGTGGACGTTACCAATTTGGTAACGGAATTACGAGTTTTAATGACTTAATAATGATTTTTCTTTAAATTATCAGTAAAAACACTAACTAACTGGTAGGTCTACCTTTGCTTGTTACTTCTGTGAACTTTCACTATTCTCCCTCCTCATGAGGGAAATGTAAAAATATATATTAGGTTAAACGCAGACATTTTTATTTTATTTCAACACCAAATCATGATTGTTTTCAATTAAAATGGTCTAAAAGAAACAAATAGCTTCTTAGCGAAGATACATTTCTCAAGCAAGAATTTAGCTTGGACTGTCTGGGAGTGGTCTGAGTGGGGAGGGGAAAACTGAAAACTAGCTGTTATTGGCAGAGATGTTTGGAACTCTTTCTTATTGGTCTATTAACTAATTTACCACCTGGTAATGTCACCAGGCCAAAGCTCCATCATGCACTGAGCTTTTAAAAATCTGTGGCTCTTTGGTAACGGAATTACAAGGCGATGTTTCTTAAACTTACAGAAGGCCAATAATTTATCCAAACGAAATATAAGTGTTGATATTAATTGGCAGGGGTCTGTACTTAAACATTATTTTGTTTTGATGTATTTCTAATAACTTTTAAGACTTTTTTTCTGGTAGATGTTGTCTAAAACCCCTTTTCCATCTGTTTGACCAGAAATCAAAGCCATTAGTTGCTTGGTTTCCATCCAATTGGCAACAGATTCTCATGCAAATATAAAAACATCTGCATAAAGAAAACATGCATATTTTTCCACCAGTGGTGTGGATCCACCAAACTGACTTGTTGACATACAAATCAGTGCGTGATGACGTAGTGCACACAAAACTGACTTTTTTCCTTACATTTTCATGTACCGAATAAAAATCTAAAGTTTTGTCACAAAACCTGTTGCGTTAAATAGCAAATGTGCCTACTCTGGTCTTGGCAGGTGGGTAGGCTGTGCGGGTAGGTTAGTTTACATGATGAGATTATTATGGATAAGAGCGAGAATATTTTTATTTGTCAAAAGGCGGTCAAGCATCAATCATCATGTCACTAGAATAAGACCCTCAATATTTATTGGAAAGGTCACTGTGCACTTTTACCAGCCTGTGAAGTTAATAAATATATTTAATCTGTAGCCTAATAAACTTCATGGTTTCCCGAGTCGTAGTTGGAGGACCACACACCATGCCATCGCGTGACTCCCAAGTTTACTTCGATTGGATGGTTGTTATATCAATATTTGCGCTTAAAGGCATTTCCACAATGTCTAGCATAATACATTTTACCGACACAAAAAGATCCCTCCCACCATGTCTAACAAAGAAATTATCTGTTGGCATTTATGAAATTGTACGGAAACTTCCTGTTTCCTTCAAAGCTGTTGTGATACATTTTTGTATATAGTATGACTTCACTCGCATAAAAACTGTGGATGGAAACATATGCCTAATTTTTAAGATGGAAAATGGTTGAAAAATGTATCTATGCCTTCATTTCCCCAAAATATAGACTCTTAGCTTTCATTTGACACCCAATTTGATATGCTCCTATGAACTTCACATGTTGGTGCTCATGGGTCCTTTACATGGAAATGACCATATAATACGAAATGTATGATGTAGTACACAATTACATTTGGAGCATCTAGGTTAAAGTATCACCATTTTCTCAAGTCAAACACCATTATCATTCGGAATATGCCCTTTCATGACTCCAACGTTCAGTGTAAACTACTTGATACATGTAGGTTTACATAGCAACATATCAATTATCATATGGCGAAGGTATTTCCTCACTATTTTAGACCTTACTCTCTATGGGCCCTATGTCTCATTACTGTATTAGTGGAACTACTGGGCAAATAATGCTTGATAACTCATTGAATAGTGACTTTCCACAGAAGCAACTGGGGATGAGTCAGCAGAAGGTCCAGCAGAGAGTCCAGAAGAGAGAGAATGAGTTGAAGGAGCTCCAACAGACTGTGGAGTCTCTCAAGGTGAATATTATTGACCAGAGATGCACCTTTTCACTTCTCTCAGAGAGAGAGAGAGAGCGAGAGAGAGAGAGAGAGAGAGAGAGAGAGCGAGAGACCCCTCTCTCCAAACTCACTGATCCCCACTGTGGGGAACAGGCTGTCTGGGCTCCTAGTTAAAGAGAGAATAGAATGTTTAACATGAAGCCTTCTCTTCCCTCTCTCTCTGTCTCCTAAAAGCACTCTGCACAGGCAGCAGTGGAGGACACTGAGAAGATCTTTACTCAGCTGATCCGCTCCATTGAGAGAAGGTGCTCTGAAGTGAAGGAGCTGATCAGAGCCCAAGAGAAGGCTCAAGTGAGTCAAGCTGAAGGACTTCTGGAGCAACTGAAGCGGGAGTTAGCTGAGCTGAGGAAGAGAAACGCTGAGCTGGACCAGCTGTCACACACAAAGGACCACATCCATTTCCTGCAGGTAACTATATTGCCTTGATACAGTTGAAGTCAGAAGTTTACATACACCTTAGCCAAATACCTTTAAACTCAGTTTTTCACAATTCCAGACATTTAATCAGAGTAAAAATTCCCTGTCTTAGGTCAGTTAGGATCACCACTTTTATTTTAAGAATGTGAAATGTCAGAATAATAGTAGAGAGAATTATTTATTTCAGATTTTATTTCTTTCATCACATTCCCCGTGGGTCAGCAGTTTACATACACTCAATTAGTATTTGTTAACATTGCCTTTAAATTGTTTAACTTGGCTCAAACGTTTTGGGTAGCCTTCCACGAGCTTCCCACAATAGGTTGGGTGGATTTTGGCCCATTCCTCCTGACAGAGCTGGTGTAACTGAGTCAGGTTTTTAGGCCTCCTTGCTCGCACATGCCTTTTCAGTTCTGCCCACCAATTTTCTATAGAATTGAGGTCAGGGCTTTATGATGGCCACTCCAATACCTTGACTTTGTTGTCCTTAAGCCATTTTGCCACAACTTTGGAAGTATGCTTGGGGTCATTGTTCATTTGGAAGACCCATTTGCGACCAAGCTTTAACTTCCTGTCTGATGTCTTGAGATGTTGCTTCAATATATTCACATAATTTTCCATCCTCATGATGTCATCTATTTTGTGAAGTGCACCAGTCCCTCCTGCAGCAAAGCACCCCCACAAAAGGATGCTGCCACCCCCGTGCTTCACGGTTGGGATGGTGTTCTTCGGCTTGCAAGCATCCCCCTTTTTCCTCCAAACATAACAATGGTCATTATGGCCAAACAGTTCTATTTTTGTTTCATCAGACCAGAGGACATTTCTCCAAAAAGTAGGATCTTTGTCCCCATGTGCAGTTGCAAACCGTAGTCTGGCTTTTTTATGCCGGTTTTGGAGCAGTGGCTTCTTCCTTGCTGAGCGGCCTTTCAGGTTATGTCGATATAGGACTCGTTTTACTGTGGATATAGATACTTTTGTACCCGTTTCCTCCAGCATCTTCACAAGGTCCTTTGCTGTTGTTCAGGGATTGATTTGCACTTTTCGCACCAAAGTACGTTCATCTCTAGGAGACAGAACGCGTCTCCTTCCTAAGCGGTATGATGGCTGTGTGGTCCCATGGAGTTTATACTTGCGTACTATTGTTTGTACAGATGAACGTGGTACCTTCAGGCATTTGGAAATTGCTCCCAAGGGTGAACCAGACTTGTGGAGGTCCACAATTTTTTTCTAAGGTTTTGGCTGATTTCTTTTGATTTTCCCATGATGTCAAGCAAAGAGACACTGCGTTTGAAGGTAGGCCTTGAAATACATCCACAGGTACACCTCCAATTGACTCAAATGATGTCAATTAGCCTATCAGAAGCTTCTAAAGCCATGACATAATTTTCTGGAATTTTCCAAGCTGTTTAAAGGCACAGTCAACTTAGTGTATGTAAACTTCTTGTCACGGATATTTAGGACAGGAGGAAGGAGCAGAGTCAAATGCAGGATACTATTGTCCGGTAGGCCGAAGTTTATTGACACCCAACACACTAGGTGAATCAAAAGCACAGGGATCGCACAAAACCCCAAAAGGGAAACAGGTAATCCAATAAAGATGAAAAATACGCACGGGGCGCAGCCCGGCTAGAATCAATACTCCAATATATAAACGCTGGAGAAAAACACAACGTACAACACTACTGCCCGCTGACAAACAAATAATCCCGCACAAAACACAAACCCAAAGGAACAAACTAAATACCCCCCCTACTAATGACAGAAAAGGAAACAGGTGCGGACCTAGACAGACAAAACACAACGAACACAGAAACATAGATCGGTGGCAGCTAGTAGACCGGCGACGACGACTGCCGAGCGCCGCCCGGCCGAGGAGGGGCACCATTTTCTGTGGATACTGTGACACTTCTGACCCACTGGAATTGTGATACAGTGAATTATAATTGAAATAATCTGTCTGTAAACAATTGTTGGAAAGATTACTTGTGTCATGCACAAAGTAGATGTCCTAACCGACTTGCCAAAACTATAGTTTGTTAACAAAAAATTTGTGGAGTGGTTGAAAAACTAGTTTTAATGACTCCAACCTAAGTGGATGTAAACTTCCGACTTCAACTGTACATGTGACACATCAGTGTAGAATGGATGAAACTCTCAATTATTTGTCTGTCTGTCTGACTCCCCAGAGTTATCAGTCTCTCTCCAGTCCCAGTGTATCTTCAGACTTTCCCAGCATCACTGTCCGTCCTCTTCAGTACTTTGGATATGTGAGTAAGACTGTGTCTGAGCTGAGAGAGAAACTAGAATACTTCCTTAAAGAAGAATGGACCAAGATCTCGACTACAGGTGTGTTGAAAATAATAAGAACATCAACTTTACATCACTGAAAGTTCCCTACAATTCATATACAGTGCATTTGGAAAGTATTCAGACCCCTTGACTATTTCCACATTTTGTTACGTTACAGCCTTATTCTAAAATGGGCTAAATAAAAAAAATCCTCATCAATCTACACACAATACCACATAATGACAAAGCAAAAACAGGTGTTTACAAATTTTTCTAATTTATTATAAAAAACAGAAATACCTTATTTACATAAATATTCAGACCCTTTGCTATGAGACTGGAAATTGAGCTCAGGTGCATCCTGTTTACATTGATCATACAGATTTTTCTACAACTTGATTGGAGTCCACCTCTGATAAATTAAATTGATTGGACATGATTTGGAATGGCACACACCTGTCTATATAACGTCCCACAGTTGACAGTGCATGTCAGAGCAAAAACCAAGCCATGAGGTCGAAGGAATTGTCCATAGAGCTCCGAGACAGGATAGTGTTGAGGCACAGATCTGGGGAAAATTCTGCAGCATTGAAGGTCGCCAAGAACACAGTGACCTCCATCATTCTTAAATGGAAGAAGTTTGGAACCACCAAGACTCTTCCTAGAACTGGCCGCCTGGCCAACCTGATTACCTCAGGGAGGTGACCAAGAACCCGATGTTCAATCTGACAGAGCTCCAGAGGTCCTCTGTGGAGATGTGAGAACCTTCCAATCAGACCATTACGGTAGAGTGGCCAGACGGAAGCCACTCCTCAGTAAAAGGCACATGACAGCCCACTTAGAGTTTGCCAAAAGGCACCTAATGAACTCTCAGACCTTGAAACCAAGATTGAAGTGAATACCAAACGTCACGTCTGGAGGAAACCTGGCACCATCCATACGGTGAAGCATGGTGGTGGCAGCATCTTGCTGTGGGTAGGTTTTTCAGCGGCAGGGACTGGGAGACTAGTCAGGATCGAGGGAAAGATGAACAGAGCAAAGTACAGAAAGATCCTTGATGAAAACCTGCTCCAGAGCGTTCAGGAGATCAGTGGGTCGAAGGTTCACCTTACAACAGGACAACGACCCTAGGCACACAGCCAAGACAACGCAGGAGTGGCTTCGGGACAAGTCTCTGAATGTCCTTGAGTGACCTAGCCAGAGCCCGGACTTGAACCAGATCGAACATCTCTAGAGAGACCTGAAAATAGCTGTGCAGCGACGCTCCCCATCCAACCTGACAGAGGTTGAGAGGATCTGCAGAGAAGAATGGGAGAAAGTACCAAGCTTGTAGCGTCATACCTAAGATGACTCGAGGTTGTAATCGCTGCCAAAGTGCTTTAACAAAGTCTTGAGTAAACGGTCTGAATACTTATGTAAATGTAATATTTTATTTTTTTATACATTTAAAAAAAAAATCTGTTTTTGCTTTGTCATCATGGGCTATTGTGTTTAGATTGAGTGGGAAAAAAACTATTTAAATACATTTTAGAATAAGGCTGTAATGTAATAATGCACTGTAACATAACAATGCACTGTACATGTGCAATATGGTATGACAATAACATTCCCTCTCTCTGTGAATGTGTTTGTTTGTCTGTAGTGGATGTTTTGCCTACAGAGCGCAAGACCAGAGAACATTTTTTACAATGTGAGTCTCTTTATTCAAAGTAACTAACAGTTTAGTGGAAACCCACATATTCGTTTAACAATTTATTAGAACATAGATGACAATACATTTGGTCTTGGCATTAGGCAATGCTACTTCAGGGGACGTCTCGATGCCATATCAATGAGTTACCATTATCAATCAACTACAGGCAGTGAGCGAGATATATACCAATCCCCCTGACAGGAGAAAATAGCCGAACCAAACAGGTGGAGGCTAGGGTGGTGTCGAGGCCAGCAGAAAACAGACAATGTATAGCGGGGTAGCAGCGATGTTACCGCGGCAGCAATATTACGCAGCAAAGAAAAGCCAATGGCATAGTTTAGCGCAGAAGAGGGTGTGAGTGTGCAGAACTGGTCATGTTAAATAGACCTCAATATTAATGTAGGAACTGTTTTAATCCGAATGGTGCAATCTCAGCTGATGCTATCTCTATCGCTAATTCTCTTTTTACGGACACTCCTCACAAACACTGAGATAGGAATATATATACTATAGCAATAGTAGATATTGTCAAAGATTGAGTACTGCAGCTATCTAATTCATTGTCTTGCTCCTTTGATCTCTGCTCTGCTATAATCAAAGACAGGGTACACTGTAACAAATTGGTGAAAATGTACAGCTAAAAATCTTAGTTAGCTACTGTAAAAGCAATGCATTATGGGGGCTCAATGACATTCAGCTACACTGTTAGCAATTGCTGTAATTTTACAATAACGTATTGTATTACCTGTTTTGCCGTTAATTTTTACTGCAGCATACTGTAAATTATGGTGCATTGTGGGAAATGGTACAGCCACAGAATACAGCAACCTACTGGCTACTGTGCTGCCAATCATTTACTATAATGCAGTACCAACCCATACTGTATTTTTGTAGCACCAAAAAAAAAACATATTCCTGTAAATCTACAGCAACCTACTGACTACTGTGCTGCCAGTGTGGATACATTATTTGACAACTTATTGTTCTAAACTCTGCTGGTCTCTGCTCTGCTCTTCTCCCAGATTCCTGTCAGCTCACACTGGACCCAAACACAGCATGTGAAGAATTCTTTCTAACTGAAGGGAAGAGAAAGGTCATCTTTACAGATCAAGCCCAACCATATCCTAACCATCCAGACAGATTCACCAACTACTACCAGGTTTTGTGTAGAGAGGGTCTGTCTGGATGCTGTTACTGGGAGGTGGAGTGGAGTGGGCACTGGGTTCATACAGCAGTCTCATATAAAGACATCAGCAGAACAAAGGCAGGTCATGCATTCGGATCCAATGACAAGTCCTGGAGTTTAGGGTGCTCTACGGGGGGTTATCGTTTCATACACAATAATGTTGTGACTAATGTACCGGGCCCTTGGTCCTCCAGAGTGGGAGTGTACCTGGATCACAAGGCAGGTACTCTGTCCTTCTACAGCGTCTCTGACACAATGACCCTCCTCCACAGAGTCCAGACCACATTCACTCAGCCCCTCTATCCTGGGTTTCGTCTCTATGGAGCTAATGATACTGCTGAGCTGTGTAAACTGTAGTAGGGGCCCACATAGATACTAGTCATGCTGGTGGCGACAGTCCCCATATGTGATGCTTCATTCAGCTTAGTTTTTTTTTCTGCAGTTACTTCATCGGACTGATTAGATCTTCAGAGATGCAATTAATAAAAATGTAATGTATTTATATTCTATCAAATGCAATGTTTTAATCTTGTACATTCACCATGGTGTATGTTTTTGATGTATATTGGTTTGCATTGAGAACCATTGATATGTTCTCTATTGGTTATCCGTCTCTATGCAATTTTCCTCAGTATCATGGAACAGGTAGTTTCGCTTACTTGCTAACTAAACTATTTGGGAAGGTTTCCCCAGACACAGATTAAGCCTAGTACTAGACTTAAAAGCATGTTCAATGGAGCCGTCCTGGAAACCAGGCCTAAATTTGGCATATTTAATGAACCCATAATTCTCAGGCGCAACATTAAACCTGTCCAACAGGTGGTACTACTGAACAAACAATAAAAAACTGCAAATATCTTGACTTGCCACTCAATATGTTGCGCTATAATATCGTTGTAGATGTATCGTCTTTTAAATAAACTATCCCGAGTTAGGAATAGATTAAGTTAGGCCTTCTATTGTTCAGTGATTCAAAAATATTTCTGGTGATGGGAAATAAATACAACAAAAACAAGGTCATGATTTGGATTGTCAAATTTCTTTTCGAATTGGATAAGCAAGTTCCTAAAATGTTAAAATACTGCGTTTCACCGGTACTTTACAGTTGTTTGTATGTTAATGTCTGACATTAACAGATGACATTAACAAACACTACAGTAATAGTATTCCGAGGTATGTATTTTACTTTTAAATGGATTGTGTTGAAGCTGGTTTGTGGTGTGGTGACAGAGTAGAGTGGGGAGGAGATAACTATAAAGAAGACATATGAGGTAGAGAAAGATTTTCATACACAGGAGAGTTACTGGCTCTGTCCCAAATGACACCCACTTCTGACCAGCTCAATAGTAGTGCACTACATTGGGAATACAGTGTATATTTCAGATCACTGTCATTAGAATGCTTCATGGCTGACATTCCCCATTTGTGTTTAGACATCCTCTCATTGAACTGGGACAGATTCTAAATGGTATTGATAAGCCATACTGGGTCTAACTAAAGTTCCACATACAGTAACCTGTATTCCTTCATCCTCCTCACTCACTAGGGCCAGCTCCAGGCATAAGAGGTCGACACCCCCCTCCCCAACGAGGTATGCTTAGATATGTAGAAATATACATTTTTTTTAAACATAGAATTAAGCATAATGATTACAGCTCTAGAAACAAAGGAAAGGCGTGTTTGAAAAATGCTAAATTCTCCAACTTCCGCCCGGGAAGTCTAGTCACCCTCTGGACCAACCCCCCAGCTATCCACACATACTTTGTGTTAGTGTAAGAATGTGTGAGTAGAGTCCAGTGTGTGTGTGCATTGAGTTAGTGCAAAAAAGGGACAACGCAGGTGGTCCGGGTAGCCATTTGATTAGCTATTTAAAAGTCTTGTTTAGCAATCTTATATGAGTTTCCTCCTATCCCAGTAGAAAGGTTGTATTTCCGAGTTCCCGACATGACGTGAACGAGGCAATACACAGGTTTCAGTAGAAGGTTAGGAGGTGGTTGACATGACTGGCATCCAACTGCGCACACACTGGTTGACTCAAAGTTGTTTCAATGAAATTACGTTGAACCAACGTGGCATAGACGTTGAATTGACGTCTGTGCCCAGCGAGATTGCTATAGACTACTTTTGTCTCTTAACTTTAACCTAACTAATCGTTAAAGAAAACGGCTGCATACAGCGCTTTCGGAAAGTATTCAGACCCCTTGACTTTTTACACATTTTGTTACCTTACAGCCATATTCTAAAATTGATTAAATCTACACACAATACCCCATAATGACAAAGCAAAAACTGTTTTTTTTCGAAGACAAAAGTATATATAAAAAGTGAAGTTTTGCTTTAATGTAAAGTCAGCTCATAATTGTTGCTATCTTAGCTGTTGTGCTAGCTAACATGCTACTGAACACTGACACTAGCGTATTGACATATTGGTATTAATGAATAGACAGCAACGTATTCACCTACAAATATGAGTGTTTAGGCAAATAAATAGTTAGCTAGCTCGTTAACACCTTCATTGAGCAAAAGCCATCCAGGAAGACTGTCGCTGCTTCAGAAGACCAGGTGCTTTCCCTCTTCCGAGGCTGACGTGACGAAAACTCTCAAAATTGTGAATGCTCACAAAGCAGCAGGCTCAGATAGCATCCCTGGCCTCGTCCTCAGTGTGTGTGTGTGTGTGTGTGTGTGCTGACTAGCTGGCGGGCGTCTTCTCGGACATCTTCAACCTGTCCCTGTCCCAGGCTATAGTCCCCACACTTCATCTTGAAAGCACACTATATGGGATACTTCTAGTAGTTGGACACATTGGTGAAACATTTCTTAAAAGCTCTTTAAGTTAATGCTGTGATGGCATTAATAAAGATAAGACAAAACGTGTGGAGATGGTTGTTTCAATTTGTGAAATGTGCAACACAACCTAATTACTTTAGGATATTGAATACTTACACCAGGCACTGAATATGGGTGTGGTGCACTTGTGTGTGGACGTGACTTGTTTGGATATAAACTTTTGTGTAAACCAATGGTCTGTGTTGAAGCTTCTGAAGTGTGCAGGGAGGGCCCTACCAAATGTTTTTTTTCCAGCCAGCCCCCCATGAAAAGTGATGTTACTAAACATGCCTATATCATGCATGCACAATTCCTTAGTAACAACAAGAGTCAGTGACACCTTCAGTGCCTTCACACCCCTTGACTTTCCCCCCATTTTGTTGTTACATAGTGAGATTAAAATAGATTCATTTTTTTGTCAACGATACTCTAAATTCTAACTTTATTTTTAATAATGGAAAATAAAACACTAATATATCTTAATAAGTATTCAACCCCCTGAGTCAATACATAGAATCACATTTGGCAGTGATTATAGCGTTGAGTCTTTCTGGGTAAGTCTCTAAGAGCTTTCCACACCTGGATCGTACAATATTTACCCATTTATTATTTTTAAAATTCTTCAAGCTCTGTCAAGTTGGTTGTTGATCATTCCTAGACAGCCATTTCAAGTCTTGCCATAGATTTTGCCACTCAGGAACATTCATGGTAAGCAACTCCAGTGTATATTTGGCCTTGTGTTTTAGGTTATTGTCCTGCTGAAAGGTGAATTTGTCTCCCAGTGTTGGAAAGCAGACTGAACCAGGTTTTCCTCTAGGATTTTGTCTGCGCTCAGCTCTATTCCGTTTATTTTTATCCCCCAAAAAACTCCCTAGTCCTTGCCGATGACAAGCAAACCCATAACATGATGCAGCCACCACCATGCTTGAAAAAAATGAAGAGTGGTACTCAGTGACCACGTTTACATGCGCACAGTATTCCGGATAGTATATCATATCCCGCTTAAGGTCTTATTCGGGATAAGCTGTTTACATGCACCTTTGATATCCCACTCACGAATATCCGTTTACCATGAATAAACAGAATATTCCTAATTTAAGTTCATATGGGTTAAATGGAATAGTAACTGACATATGGACACTGACTGTAGGCCTATAACCTCTCACATGTAGCCAAATATAATATTAACTCCTGCAGAATTATGCATTTCTTGCAGTAAAATTATACAACAAATGTTAATTTTATCTCTGGAACAGGAGTGGAGAAATATGATTTCTTTCTTTCAGCAACTCTTGAGAAAATGCTAATGTGCATGTAGTTGTTATCTTTGACACTGTTATACAAGCAGGTAGTACTTCAACCACATAGAATATGCACCCAAGTCGTACTGAAGTCAGAAATGTGTTTCAGCTTTCTCAGCTTTTCATTTCCTTAAGAACGGTTTCCACTGTTTTTAAATTATTGAATTTTCTCCCCGGTCCCTAAACTAAACAGACAACTTTACCAGTGTTAACTAGATTACTAATTCATTCATTCTATCAGTGTAAGACATACAGGTGAGCACTACTTTATTTAGTCTTCTGGGGCAACAAGTTATGACAGAAGAGAAGATGCAGGCATCTAACTATAGTTGACAAAAAAAAGTGACCTACCATAAGTCGGAAATTATAATATGGCCAAACAAATGTTGAAAATTATAATCAGACATTTTTCAAAATTAGGGGTAAAAGTAGCCTAAGCCAGTAAACTATACGGTCCAATACAGCATATCAGCTAAATAAATTGTGTATTGAACTGCGCAGGTAGCCTGCTTCTTGAAGTGATTTGTTTGACAATCAGATGAAAACATCACAACACTGATGAGATACGAAACTGAGCCTGCACAGACCGTGAAAAACAACAGTAAACAGCATAAGATGTTTACATGCCCCAGTATCCCATCTAAGATCAGCATATCCCAGGCATCTTATCCAGGTTTCTCATAACTGGGATATAAGCTTTTTCTGGTTAATGTAAAACTGATATGTTTATATGCGGCACCTCAAAAACAGAATACTTGACTATCCCAAAATAATAACGGGATATTGGGGTGCATGTAAAAGTGGCGAGTGATTTGTTGAATTTGCTCCGAGTTAAATTTCTTTGCCACATTTCTTTGCAGTATTACTTTAATGCCTTATTGCAAACAGGTTGCATGTTTTGGAATATTTTTATTCTGTGCAGGCGTCCTTTTCACTCTGCCATTTAGGTTTGTGTTGTGGAGTAACTACAACGTTGTTGATCCGTCCTCAGGTTTCTCCTATCACTCTGTAACTGTTTTAAAGTCACTATTGCTCTCATGGTGAAATCCCTGAGCGGTTTCCTTCTTCTCCGGCAACTGAGTTAGGAAGGACACCTGTATCTTTGTAGTGACTGGGTGTACTGATACACCATCCAAAGTGCTATTTAAGAACACCATGCGCAAAGGGATATTCAATGTCTGCTTCAAAACATTTTTTTTAACCAATTTACTAATAGGCGTCCTTCAAGTCCTGAATTTATTTTGGCTTGCCATTACATAGGTTGAATATTTATTGGTCTAAGACATCAGCTTCACTATTAATTCATTTGAAAAAAATCTAAACATATTACCACTTTAACATAAGATCGCATTCAAGGTAAACGCTGCAGATGTCAGATTAATTTTTAGAAATGTCCTAGAAAATGACAAGCCACTATAGCTTGGTTTCTGACTGAATCCCAGCCTAAGTCTATTATTATTTAGTCTCTTTACAAGGATAACATGTACAGGAAGTGACCAATTGAATTACAATTGCCAAAATTATTATTTTTATTTAAATTCACATTGGTCACAAAAAATAAACCAATACAAAACCTCAAACAGTGAGCTTGTAGCCATTTAAACCCTGATCTAGCTCACGGTAGGCAGCTTGGACTTGTGACATGGAATGCTGCTGTAACGACTAATGCTTAAGTATTATAACTTCTGACATACTGTTACATTGACAGGTGCATTCAGAAAGTATTCAGACCCATTGACTTTTTCCACATTGTTACGTTAAAGCCTTATTCTAAAATGGATTAAATCGTTTTTCTCTCATCAATCTACACACAATACCCCATAATGACAAAGCAAAAACAGGTTAAGAAATATATATATATATATGAACATATATAAAAATGTGAGATACTCCCCAAATACAGGTCGGCCAAACTTGTAGTGTCATACCCAAGAAGACTCGAGGCTTTAATTGCTGCCAAGGGTGCTTCAACAAAGTCCTGAGTAAAGGGTCTGAATACTTATGTAAATATATTTCATTTATATATAGAGAGTCTTTAGGTGCCTTTTGGCAAACTCCAAGTGGGCTGTCATGTGCCTTTTACTGAGGAGTGGCTTCTGTCTGGCCATTCTACCATAAAGGCCTGATTGGTGGAGTGCTGCAGAGATGGTTGGAACTCTTGGGTTCATGGTCACCTCCCTGACCAAGGCCCTTCTCCCCCGATTGCCCAGTTTGGCCGGGCGGCCAGCTCTAGGAAGAGTCTTGGTGGTTTCAAACTTCTTCCATTTAAGAATGATGGAGGCCACTGTGTTCTTGGGGACCTTCAATGCTGCAGAACTGTTTGGTACCCTTCCCCAGATCTGTGCCTCGACACAATCCTGTCTCGGAGCTCTACGGACAATTCCTTCGACCCCATGGCTTGGTTTTTTGCTCTGACAGGCACTGTCAACTGTGGGACCTTATATAGACAGATGTGTGCCTTTCCAAATCATGTCCAATCAATTGAATTTGCCACAGGTGGACTCCA